>NC_140166.1:137057238-137544549 GCF_963971535.1 Notolepis coatsorum | reverse complement strand
ACCGAAATGATGTCGTTTCATGCAAAATATTAAGTGTTCGATATTGGGTCAAGTGCAAGTGTGAGTTATAGTGCAGGTAAACATGGCGTCGCCATGCGTGCATGCATGCTGTGTGCAATTAAAATATTATGGCACACCGAAATGATGTTGTTTGCAAAATATTAAGTGTTCGATATTGGGTCAAGTGCAAGTGTGAGTTATAGTGCAGGTAAACATGGCGTCGCCATGCGTGCATGCATGCTGTGTGCAATTAAAATATTATGGCACACCGAAATTATGTTGTTTCATGCAAAATATTAAGTGTTCGATATTGGGTCAAGTGCAAGTGTGAGTTATAGTGCAGGTAAACATGGCGTCGCCCTCGTGCGTGCCATGCATGTCAAGCCGCATCTCCATTTTAGGTTTGTTTGCACATTATGTCCTATTATCGGGTTTGAGGGAGATTAATTTGGTTAGGTTGAGTGTCATGCAGGCGTCGCGTCCTCATGGCATGCATGGTCGAAGCCACATATCTCCATTTCTTTGAGCTTGTAAATTGATGTTTGTAATAGATATATATTTTTGACAAAAGGAGGTTTGAGAGAGATATTAATTCACGCTCTCATTCATCTCCGCTCTCTCTCTCCCTCCCTCCCTCTCTCTCTATCTCCTCTCTCTCTCTATCTCCTCTCTCTCGCTCTCTCTATCTCCTCTCTCTCGCTCTCTCTCTATCTCCTTCTGATTGATGGTTAAACATTCAAACTGTGAAAATTATGATCATGTTTTTGTAAGCTAATATATAGTATGAACTTGTTATATTGAGTTGTAAGTTATTCTGGTATATGTTTCATGGAGGTCTAAACGTTGTATTTTTTCCCTTGCCTTTCAGGTAGCAAGTGCTGCTGGGAAATATTCAAATGAGCCAAACAGTAAGCTGATTATTTTTAAATATAAAAACATATTTGTGAGATGGGACTGTATCGTTGAGACCAGAACATAGTTTATTAATCTGTTTCCACAGAGCTCAGTTTTTTCTCATAGTTCCAATATGGTAGTCTGGCAGTGTAAATTGTGTGCAGCTTCTTTGACTTCTAGAATACAGTTATTTAAACACTACTGTTGTGAAGGGCCAGATTAAACTGAATATATATATGTATCGTTTGATATACTTTGTATATTATTTATATATATACACGGAATATCCCTTTACCTGCGTACAGACCAGAGTAATATTCGCTCTCCTATTGGACAGCGGCCCCAGGCGCCAACGACCAAGCCCCCAACGGCAAGTTCAAAGGCAACTCCGGGCATGTCAGTACATGCCCAGAGTCTGCATAGTAATACGAGACAAGAACTGAGGTTGGGACTAGATATTCACCTTACGTATAAATACGGCGCAGGTGTAAACAGCAGTAGTCTTACCAAAACCTTAATACCTTCACCACGAGTCAACGTGCAGTGAAGTGAGCAACCTTGCATCTAAATAGAGCATTGAGAACCGCGTGCGAATAGAATGTTAAAGTGTCAGAGTTTAACGCAGTAACGTTGAGTTCGACTTAATCTAATGTGAAGTAATAGTCGATCATTTATTGTGTATCGTGCGGCTACAGTTCTTCCGTGACCATGATCCATCGGTTCGTCGTGCTTTAGCTAGTGCACTTATCCAGGCTGTGCGGCCTAAATCCGTGCCCACACCCGAGGAGTCCTAGGCGAGAACCGTTGGAGTTGTACACAGGAGAATCGACACCGGTGATTGCAGAACCATTTCTGGTTGGATTATATTGCAATCTTTAATACAGTCAGGGTTTTGTAACCCCTCAGTTACAACTACAGACTGCAACACAGCCACTTTTCCAGAGTCAGTCCTCTTCCATGCCTCCATACTGATCTGTAAATTTAAGACGCTAAATGCATTGAGTACTCATTTGTCAAGATATCATACTGCACAACTTAGCAGTAGACCAGAACAGAGTCTGAGCCCTGTGGTAATAAAATGCCCTTTGTGCGCATTTCGGGAACCCTTTTCTGAATCAATTTTCTTAAGTCATCTCAGAAAGCATTTAAAAAATAATGAAACAGTGACATGCCCATATAAGGATTGTAGCTATAGCACAAATGTTTACTCTTCATTCAATTGCCATAAAAGCAGAGAACACCAATTAAGTCTTGCATCAGACTTAAAAGCTGTCGTTGTTGAGGATCCCCAAGACAGGATTTCTGAGGTCACTAGTGATTTGCATGAAGAATGTCCAGGCCAGAGCATAGAAGTGGTGGATGATGATGATCAATGTGACACTGACAATCTAAGAAATCAACTTAAAATGAACGTATCTTCCTTGTTCCTAAAGATGCAGGCTATCCTCCATGTCTCAAACACAGCTAACCCTACTGTCCCTACTGTCCATACTAACCCTACTAACCCTACTAACCCTACTGTCCCTACTGTCCCTACTGTCCCTACTGTCCCTACTAACCCTACTAACCCTACTGTCCCTACTAACCCTACTAACCCTACTGTCCCTACTAACCCTACTAACCCTACTGTCCCTACTAACCCTACTAACCCTACTAACCCTACTGTCCCTACTGTCCCTACTGTCCCTACTAACCCTACTAACCCTACTGTCCCTACTAACCCTACTAACCCTACTGTCCCTACTAACCCTACTAACCCTACTGTCCCTACTAACCCTACTAACCCTAACCCTACTAACCCTACTGTCCCTACTAACTCTACTAACCCCTGCTGCATGTTTGGACCATGCGATTTGAGGCCAAGCACCGCTTTTTCAAAAGAGTGGTGCATGACACTCAAAACTTCAAAAATATCTTGAAGACGATGGCAATCAGACACCAACACATGATGGCATATCATCTTGCTTCACCATCATATTTCAAGCCAAAAACCCAGGCATCCAGGGTTGACTCTGTTCTGGTTTCATCTCTACCAGCAGTAGCTCAGGTACACATTAGAGGACACACAGTTAGTGACACAATCTACCAGACATCAAAGGTAACCATTGATGGCACAGACTATGTCTGTGGAATGTTTCTCTCCGTCAGAGTCAGTGGTGGACTGTCTACATTTAGCCAAATAGAACAGATCTACCTTGTGAATAACGAGGTTTCTTTTCTGTGTCGAGACTATGACTCCTGGTATATAGAACATCTTAGGTCCTATGAGCTGTCAACCACACAACCACATATGTCCATCTACCTACAGTCTGGTCTCAATGATACAGTCCCACTCTCAGCATATATGATCGATGGTCTGCTGCTGCTGCTGACTCCCAAGCGATTCATTCAAGTGAAACGGAAGGTGAATAGTTATTTTATTAATCGATTATTGTGTCTTTATTCACTTGTTGTGTAATTGACCAGTTTATATTCTGTATAAGTTCATATTCTGTATATGTTAATAATGACGCTTTCTGTGTTGTGTTTATGACTACTCCTTAGGTCCTTGAGCTGCTGTCTGTCGACCGGACCACATCTGTCCACTGTCCATCTACCTGCAGTCTGGTCACAACGATACAGTCCCACTCAGCATACAAGATCGATGGTCTGCTGCTGCTGCTGACTCCCAAGCGATTCATTCAAGTTTCCATAGCACAATGGCAGCTGCCTCCCCACAACCCATGATCCTTCGTGTTGTTGAGACAGACCGGGCTAGAAAATTAAAACTCAGTTCACGACCCGCCTCTGTTGATGCACTGGTCAAGATTATAAAAGAACAGTTGGAAATAGACCTTGACTTCAGTTTGCTGTATGAAGATCCAGACTTTGATGGGAAACTTACTTCCCTTGATGACATTACGGAATTGCCACAAAAAGCTGTTGTGCACATTTCACTTTCGCTCGACTCCAGCTCTCTCGCATCTACTGATATACTTTCAGATATGTCATCTCCAGAACGTCTAAGCAGATGGCCTCCAGGTCCTTTTCCAGTTCCTACATTTGCATTCGATGTTGAGCTGAAACTTAGAGACGGAAACAACGAATTTGAGAAGAACAAGAGACACCTTCTTTCTAATGAGGGGCAGGTTCTTCTCAGTCTTCTTGACTTCTTCAGCAATTGTCTGCCTCAACTGCTCAAGCCTCAAGGAATCCTCTCCTTGGGGATAGTTGGGTAGGAAGTTTACTTCTGCTCGCTTGGGTCTTTTAATGTTGGAATGTGAAGGTTCGCCATCAGGATTGCTTCTACCTCTTCTTCCAGCATTTACAGTGACCTCCTCACATCCTGCCCGTCTCAGCTTGTTCCTGAAATTGCCCATCTTGAATTTGATGCTGTTCTTCCATCCATTGCAGCCGGTCTCAGATCCTGCTTCCTTCAAGCAGGGATGTTTGGCGACAAGAGCCGCAGAAGCCACTGCTATCTCTTCATCACTTAGATAAGCCTTGAAAGCATACATTGTAGATGCAAGCTTTTCTAAGATGTCGTGCTTTAGGTCTCTTGTCAAGCTGATGCAGACCACATTTGCCCTGCGCCGACAGACCATAGTGAAGTCCAGCCCACCAGTGAAAGAGCTCATGGACCTCTGGCCTGCTCTCAAAATGGAGTCTGAGGTAATGAAGATCAGCTCTCTCTTTCCTGTGTTAACATTTGGCACATTCTGTGTGTTTTAAAGTGAAACTTGTGATTCCTAAGCCTGGTTTATATACTCTAGCGGCGCATCTGCGTGTGTGTTCTGTGCGCCCCCGCGAGCTAGTCATCAGCGACCGATTCCGCAAAGCATGTAATGACATGGTTGACCAGAAATCCCGCCGTCATGCTCTGAAGCCCAAACCAAACAAAGTAAGAGATCCACCAAGTTGAAGTGACTAATTGATGTTGATATACTATATTGTCCTGCTGTTTTTAAATATAGGTGTATGCAGAGTTCCAGCTGATTACCAACCAGAACCTGCCCAACACATTCTACGCTAAGCTTGACCGCCATCTTCCTCGACTGATGACGTTATTCAGACAGAAGGCGCCCAAAACTGGGAACACAGCAGATGCTTTGGCTCACATTTTAAAAATCCACGATGAACAGGTGAATAGATTATTATACATGTCATAGGTCGAACCTCTGTAACATTGAACAGGTTCAATGATTCAAATGAGCTTTTGAATTTTACAATTAGTCCACCATTGTGTTTGCCATTTTTCTGATTGCATTAAAGATGTGAACATGTTATTTGTGGACATATCTGATTGGACTGTTTAAAATCCGCTTTGTTCAGTAAACATTTCCATATAATACAATTATTTTTCTTCTTCTTAATCTTACATCTTAATAGGAAATCCATGATGTTCACACCAGGCGTACCACTGTTCTCCATGCCCTGCCTGTGTATCTGCATGAGGAAGTCGCTGGATTTTTCAAAACCTGCACAGTGAGTCCGAGTGAAAATAATTTACAGTACAACTGTATATTAAGTGAACAGTTAATCAAAATGCTAAGTATCAGTCTTCCTTCCTTCCAGGTCTCCCTTGTGAAAGAGATATTTGATCTCGACGGGACTAACCTGGTTAAATAAAAATAACCTTCTCACCAAAAAAATTGTTCTAACTAAAATATAAACAACTTACAAACAAAACTCCATATACTTAGCTTTGTGCTGCACTTTGTAGAAACCATGGATTTATTTGTGATTATTATGTCTCTTTCATTCCTTCAGGACACGCCTGATGAGCCAGAGCTTCAGGGTGTTGCAGTGGCCCTCCTTACTGTCATCAGTGACCATGCATGACACAAGTCCAGTTCACTACCAGCCTGTGACAATCTCTGATTGGTGATTCCTTCCTGGTAATGTTTGGACTAATCTATGCACTACACCTCAGCTACCCCAAGGGACTTACCAACACTTTTGAATTCATTCAGAAGATTTTACTAGGTCTAGAAGCTGGTAAACTGTTGCCCAGGTTGCAGACTCTCAAGAATGACTTGATGATGCAATAATTTTTTTTTCTTCTGATTTTTCAATGGATTTTCTCCCCGTCCCAATTAGTCGTTGAATTCCCCCCCCCCCCCCCCCCCCCTACCTGGTGCTGTATGCATGTTCTCCTACGAGTCGGTATAAGGGCGTCCCGAGTCGATCGCACGCTTCCCCCGAGACGTGCGCCGACAGCCAGTGACGTCTTTTCACTTGGCAGCGAGGGCTCTCATTGGTGAAGTGTAACACGTGGGAGGGCACGCTATCTCCACCAAGTCCTGCCCCGCTTAGCAAGCGCCGAGACCTGACCTGTAGGCGTCGCTGTCCACAACGCCAGATTCCCACCCGCCAGCTTCCCCACCCCCTAATACTGCCGAATTGTATTAGTGTGAACGGCCAGCCAAGCTGGTGACAACGCAGGGAGTTGGATTCGAACACGCGAATCCAGTGTCTCCAGCGTTGGTGACGAATGCAATCTCCGCTACGTCACCTGACCGCTCTTGCATTAAACTTTTGAAGGTATTATTTTGACATGACAAGGAAATGAATACCTCACCCCACATCCTTCTTTCAGATGAGTTTCTATTCCTTACTGTAATCAGTGATCATGACACAAGTCCAGTTCACTACCAGCCTGTGACAATCTCTATTGTCATTGAAAGTCATATCATGATCAGCTTCCCCAGATTTGGTGATTCCTTCCTGTAATGTTTGGACTAATCTATGCACTACCCCAAAGCACTTACCAACACCTCAAAAGTGTGTCTATAGAAACTCATCTGAAATGTCTTGTCATGTCAAAATAATACCTTCAAAAGTTGCTGTACTACTTTGCAGATGTTCAGCCAATAGGTCCAAACTACTCAATGTACCTTGTTCTTTATTTTTTATGTAATATGTTTACATTTGAGAGTTTTACAGTTCGAATTTTCTTAACCGTCTATAGCTGGCATTATTGTAATTTCATCCAAGTAAGTTTTAGAGTTGAAAGAGTTTATCAGAATCTCAAAGGCAACATCCAAGTCCCAAACGTTTGTTTCTCGAGGAACAATAGGAGGCAATGGGCATAAATGCCACTCTGCTCTGACTGCTTCCATTGCTTGTAGGCAGTGGTAGAGTTAGTGTTCTCAGTACAGAGTACAAGGCGATATACCAGGAGCCATAAACGCAACACAGAAGCGTTATTATTAACATATACAGAATATGAACTTATACAGAATATGAACTGGTCAATTACACAACTAGAGTGAATAAAGACACAATAATTGATTAATAAAATAACTATTCACCATTAGCTGGACTCAGTTCCGTTTCACTTGAATGAATCGCTTGGGAGTCAGCAGCAGCAGACCATCGATCTTGTATGCTGAGAGTGGGACTGTATCCTTGAGACCTTGTAGGCAGTAGTATACTGCCCTGTCAAGGGCTAACCGCAGTAACTTGAAAAAAGTAAAAATTTAGTTATGAGTGAAATTGACCTTGTCAATAAATGTTTTATCTTGTGACCAAGTTTCAGATGTTAATGTCGCTCAGTTTTGGAGATATGGGGTTTTAAAAACTGCAGTAACTACAAAATCACACTCAAAACCCAGGCAGACCGCAGTAACTTCCAAACAGTGAAAAATGGCTTTAAAGTGTTTTGACTTGCCATCCAAAATGTGTTATAGGTAAATAGATGATAGTACCCAGATTTAACATGTATTAATGAAGTAATCTTTAGGCATACAAAAATATGACATAAAAGCAGATATTGCACTCTGCTGCACGATTTCCTTAAATAATTATACAGGTAATGTACAGGCAAAGTGCAGTAACTTCAAATACAATGTTGTTTTCCCTCCAGCTTTCATAACTTAACCTAGCCATTTTGAAAATGAAATTTAATACCTGAATATATTGGAATGATGATGATCCAAATAAAATGGCTAGGTGAAGTTATGAAAGCTGGAGGGAAAACAACATTGCATTTGAAGTTACTGCACTTTGCCTGTACATTACCTGTATAATTATTTAAGGAAATCGTGCAGCAGAGTGCAGTATCTGCTTTTTTGGGGTTAATTAAAATAACTACGTCATATTTTTGTATGCCTAAAGATTACTTCATTAATACATGTTAAATCTGGGTACTATCATCTATCTACCTATAACACATTTTGGATGGCAAGTCAAAAAACTTTAAAGCCATTTTTCTCAGTTTCACTGTTTGGAAGTTACTGCGGCCTGCCTTGACAGGGCAGTATAGTTAGTGTACTGTATAGTGTTCTTAGTACAGAGTACTGTAGTGTTCTAGTTATCATTCTGCAAACATAGCCTGCTCTAAATGACGGATGGTGCCTCTGACATTCTGACTAACTCTTTCAATGAAAACACCATCTTGTTCCATGATACATCATGGAGCAAATAAATGCAGCTGCATTTCCATATGTAGGTATGTGCACTATTAACAGTATTGCCAGCTGTATAGCATGTAATGTGGGTTGGTATTTTGGTTCCACATTGGCACGACCCAATATACAGCACAACGTTTGTGAATTTTACATGTGCCAAGCGGATTGACAATTTTCAGATAATCTATACATTTTATTCTGTACTGTACATAGATACACTGTGTTATCCCAACGGTCACAATAGTTGCCGTCAACATGTTTGCTCATTCTATGACCACACTATACAAATTTGAGTAATTCAGCCAGGATGTAAACGGCTCTGGTCATGTGCACTGCACATATTGAGACCCTTTATTATTTCAACATTTGCTGGAAATACATTGATACATCATTCAGTAACATTTTCAGAGCCTTATAACAAACATTATTACACTATTGTGACCAGAGGGATTAAATGTGTAATATACATTACATTGTATGTACATGTTATAACATGCATGTATTTATTTTCTATATATATTTTCTATATATATATATTTTCAATTTTAACATTGCCATAATGTTGTAGAGGGCAACACAATGTTTTTGTAAGATAAATAGATGTATACTCTTTGAATAGAAATAAATATAAAGAGTTTGAAGTTGTAACACAATGTTTTTGTAAGATAAATAGTTTCGATGAAGAACAAAACCTCCTAAATGCATAAAAAAAAAGGGGAAAACTTCATATCTGCACTTTGCAAGGCACTAATACCTGGTCGGTATTGTTAACATATATCGTCCAAAAACAGTGTACGGTGTTTACAGTGTTATTGTACATTGCTAACATACAGATTATATATGTATACTCTTTTATACTCTTTGAATAGAAAAAAATAAAAGAGTTGTTTGAAGTTGATATAATGTGCTTGTGTAGTTATTTTTCTGTTAACTTTTTCACATGGATTTTAAAACTGAACCTTAAGTTATAGTAACTGCAAATATTTGAGTTGATTAACTTAAAAATTTGAGTTGATTAACTTAAAAGAAATGAGGCATGGGATGGCCTCAATGTCGTTGAGTTCTGTTAACTTAATCACATGGTTTTAAGGTTGAACCTTAAGTCACAGTAACTGAACATATTTGAGTTGCCTCCACTTGAGAACCTTAAGTCACAGTAACTGAACATATTTGAACTGCCTTAACTGAGAACTGTAAGTCACAGTAACTGAACATATTTGAGTTGACACCACTTGAGAACCTTAAGTCACAGTAACTGAACATATTTGAACTGCCTTAACTGAGAACTGTGAGTCACAGTAACTGAACATATTTGAGTTGACACTACTTGAGAACCTTAAGTCACAGTAACTGAATATATTTGCATTGCCTTAACTGAGAACTGTAAGTCACAGTAACTGAACATATTTGAGTTGACACCACTTGAGAACCCTAAGTCACAGTAACTGAATATATTTGAATTGCCTTAACTGAGAACTGTAAGTCACAGTAACTGCACATATTTGAGTTGACACCACTTGAGAACCTTAAGTCACAGTAACTGAATATATTTGAATTGCCTTAACTGAGAACTGTAAGTCACAGTAACTGAACATATTTGAGTTGACACCACTTGAGAACCTTAAGTCACAGTAACTGAATATATTTGAATTGCCTTAACTGAGAACTGTAAGTCACAGTAACTGAACATATTTGAGTTGACTCCACTTGAGAACTGTAAGTCAGAGTAACTGACCATATTTGATTTGACTTAACTGAGAACCTTAAGTCACAGTAACAGACCATATTTGAGTTGCCTTAACTGAGAATTGTAAGTCTTAGCCAACTGAAAACATTTGAGTTTATCAACTTAAAAAAATTGAGGCATGGGATGGCCTCAATTTTTTTAAGTTCTGGAAACTTATTCGGGTTTACAGTGCAGTTGCAAAGTGTTTCCTGGTCAGGACAGGCAGAGATGCAGTCCCTACTATCCAAAGTGTCTTTTCCCTCCTGGATGATAATAAGGATGATAATAATAATAATAATAATAATAATAATAATAATAATAATAATAATAATAATAATAATAATAATAATAATAATAATAATAATAATAATAATAATAATAATAATAATAATAATAATAATAATAATAATAATAATAATAATAATAATAATAATAATAATAATAATAATAATAATAATAATAATAATAATAATAATAATAATAATAATAATAATAATAATAATAATGCATTTGATTTATAAGGCGCCTTTCAGGACACTAAAAAAAATTCCACAAATCGGTGAATGAAAGAATTATAGGATCAAATGAAAACTACTTACTAAAAATGGATGTTTAAAAGTACTAAAAACCAACAAAAAATACCAAACACTAACAAACATTCAGCACAGACAATGGGGATGCTGACATCTTAAAAAAAAATAAAGTAAAAAAAAATTAAATAAAAAATAAATGTAAACACATATTTTTATTTTTTTTTAAGCTCCGGGGCTAGGAGAAAAACATACGGGGCTAAAGCCCCGGAAGCCCAGGGCTAACAACGCCACTGGTCTGCATCCCCATAATAATTGTGTGTATTGAGCCGTACTGTATTGTACCCATTCTGCAATCTGTTAATAAAAATGTCATTCAATCAATCACCGTGCATCATCTATAATTTTCTTAATTAAATGGTGGCAGTATATATAAAAAATCTCTGCAAACAGGTTTTGGGGACGTTTACCATAAACACATGCATGAGTCTGGTCTCTTTTGAAATGAAACATTCTGAACTTTCTTCCACAACAAAGAAGAATCTCTCTGAGTGCTAATGAAATAGAGTTACAGAGGTTTGAACACACTGAAATAAAAGTTTTGTTTACTCACATTTCTGTTTACTTCCTGTTTTTCAGTTCCAGCTGAGAGGTAGGAGCTGGAAAACATAACGGTTCCATAGCCTGAAGTCTTATCTAGTACAGGTCCAAAGTTGATAACAATCCCACGGAAAATGTGTGTTTTACAAAGGTCTTTGTAATGTGTGTACCGGCAATAATTTGGCATGATTATCAAAAATGGACGTCCACTGCCATTGATTCCGACGCGCTAGTCAAAACAAAGAATTTGTCCGGCTTCTTCTTTGTCTTTTTTGTTACAATCACCACTCACGTGGAATACTCTTGGCTCCAGAATGTCATTGGCTACAAAGGTGGTCAATCATTTTCGCCATCAGAGGTGACTGGTCCGTTCAGGACCCGGCCAAACCGGACGTGGTCACTTGTCTGAATGGCTTGTCAAATGACACTCGTCTGATGTTTGGTCTTGTAACCCGAGACTGGAAGCACGCAACAGGTCGATAGGGTGGCGATCGAAAGGCGACAAATTCAACTTTCCAACAATGTATAGGGAGGTGTAGTGGTTACGTCATTGTTGTTTCTGGCCAGTCCACCTCGCTTGAAATTGCAATGTATTTCCAATGGACACATTTCTAAATCGTCTCATTTAAAACAAATAAATCATGAACATTGGCATGGTGTACTTTTCTGTGTGTATTCATCCACAATCTATAGCTCAACATGAAACAATTTGCAATTAATCTAAACTAAATAATTACGTATAATTTTTTTTCAACCAACATTTTTTAAACAATAATGTCGGGCCGCCCTCGTGGCACATACCATAGTGCCTCGAACACCTACGCGGCCGCGGGCTAATTTGTCGCATGTCTTCCCCACTCTCCTCCCGTTCACCCTCTCCTCTGTCGGCCATGTCTGACCAGAAAAGCACTAAAATAAATATTTAAAAAAAAAATACAATAATGTCAGTGATAGAAGGGAACTCATTTTGTGCAAAAGTGGAAAGCTTGCCAATGTTCATGAGGCAGAATTATTACAATAGCCCATAATATATTTCCTCAATGATAAATCCCTATACGGGTGGACCGTGCAGGAAACTAAAGTCACGTCAAACTACACCTCCCTATTGGTTGATTGGCAAAAACGCAGCCCGGAGCCGGCAAACGAGGGAAAAGTGCCGCAACGTGCGTGACCGCCGTCGGGCCGTCCGATGTGAGGTTAAGGCCCTTATTGATAAGCTACCTCCTTATACACCATCATTATTGGAATGGCATTTTGGAACCTATGGGACCCGTTCTAGTGACTGGCTGGTAAGGTCCCCAGAGTTTGCTCTGAACAGGGTAAATCTGCATTTTGCTATGATGCCCCTCCAGCTCATGGAATGAACTCCAACAGTCCTTAAAGCTTGAGATTCTCCCCTCTGTTGCAGAGTTTAAAACCTTGATCTCCAACCTTTGTCAATAAAGTCGTACGTGTTTTAATTGATTCGTTATCCTCGCTTTTTACCTCATCTTGTTGTCTTATTGTTATTAGCAACAGAGTAAAACAAAACAGCCAAACAAAAGAACCACCAGGGTAAAAAATCTCGCTGAGCCATGGATGCACACTGAAATACTGACCGCTATGAAAGCCAGAGACAAAAAATGCTCTGAGTTTCGTAAAAGTCAGTCAAAGCTTACTAAAAGCACGAGCAGTGAACTCCAAGACCACGTGACTGAACTCAAACTAGAAAGAAACAGACTAAGAAATGACGTAAACTCCATGATCAAAACTGCTAAAAAACATTTCATCAATGACAAAACTGAGGAAAACAAAAATAAACCACGTGAACTTTGGAAATTACTCAACAATCAACTAGGCTGCAGTAAAAAACTTAAAACCAGGTTCTCAAACATAAAGACGGACAACACGCTCATCACAGACAAGCTGGATAGCCAATTACTTAAACACTTTCTTCACAAACATAGCCACAACACTGGTAAACAAACTACCCTCCCACTCAGGGCAGTATGGGGTAGAACACATAGTAGCATACTACAAGAACCTAGGCGTCCACAAAGACGACTTCAAACTGGAAATGGTAACTACAGATGAGGTACTCAAAAAACTGAGCGCCCTCCAACCGAACAAGGCCACTGGCCATGACAACATCCCCTCCAAATTCCTCAGAGACTCAGCAGGCGCCATCACCCCAGTCATCACACACATAATAAACCTCTCCATAAAACAGGGACACGTCCCCAAGGACTTCAAAATTGCGAGAGTAACACCCCTGCACAAAAAGGGCAGCAAATTAGACCCAGGCAACTACCGCCCTGTTTCTATCCTTACATCCATCTCGAAAGTCATGGAAAAAATAGTATGCGAACAGATCGAAAAGTACCTCGCGGAAAAAAATCTAATCTACGAATTCCAATCTGGCTTCAGAACATCCCACTCCACTGACACATGCCTTCTCTATTTGATGCTCTATTTCATGCTGGACCTACAAAAGGCCTTCGACACTGTCAATCACACCATTCTGATTGACAAGCTAAAAGCAATTGGTTTTGATAGTCTATCAGTGAGCTGGATACAATCCTACCTGGAGGGGAGAGAACAGATGGTGGAGGTAAACGGTACCCTATCCCCCCCCTCACATTGAGCTGTGGTGTTCCACAAGGAAGCATACTAGGACCGCTACTATTCCTAATTTATGCAGAGAGTAATGCAGTCTAAACAGTCATAAATCTTTAATTCAACTTCAGCCCTGATCATAACCATTTATTTTTAGATTTCTTGTAATGTCAGATAAAAAATTAAATACTCCCACTTTTCTGAAAAGAGTTGATGTTAAATCTGACATTACAAAAAATCCATCAAAATATGTGTTGCTGCTAATCATTGACACATGCCTAGCCTGTAATAATCCCCCCCAGAAAAATGTACTTTGCATTTGATATATTGAAAATATTTTACTTTTTGTGTGTTTTTTTTAACAATAGTTTGTGATGCCATCACACAAACTGGCATTTAAAGGCTAAACATTCAAAAATGTATTGAATATGTGTTTTCTTTTCTTTTTTACAATAATTTGTGATGCCCATCACAAACACTGGCATTTAAAGGGTAAAAATTCAAAAATTCCTGCACCAGAATGCAGGAAATTAAGTTTTTGTAACTAAATAATTGTGTGTGTGTGAGAGAGAGAGAATGACAGACAATTGCTTGCTGTGTGTGTGAGAGAGAGAGAGAGAGAGAGAGAGAGAGAGAGAGAGAGAGAGAGAGAGAGAGAGAGAGAGAGAGAGAGAGAGAGAGAGAGAGAGAGAGAGAGAGAGAGAGAGAGAGAGAGAGAGAGAGAATTAAGTACATTTGCTGAAATACAGTTGTTCTTAATTTTCTCACTTGCTATGTGAGAATGTTAGTTATTATGTTCTCAATGCCCCTTGCATTGTATGAGTTGTGTGGAAGCGTTTGCTAGTTCTAGTGCTATCCCTTTGTACATTGTGGCTGTGTCTGACAAAAGTTAACAATAAATAATGGTATTAGGAACACGAACACATTTGCCTCCTGCGTGAACTGTGCATAGCTGAATAGACTGTATTTTAACGCCGGTCATATGGTGGTACTTGGAGAGCCAGCTACGTTCTCAGGTGGTACTTGGTGTAAAAGGTTTGAGAACCACTGGTCTATCTGTATGTCATGTGTGTCATATATGTTATGATGAATTGAAAATGGGGGACCCTGATGTAAACAAGACGAAAGTCTTTCTCTGGTCTGCATCCCCTTAACAATTGTATGTTTTGAGCTGTACTGTACCCATTCTGCAATCTGTTAATAAACTTTTCAATCAATCAATCAATCAATCCACAGCCACAGTTGGCAGGCGGATACAGGTGCTAGTTTAGGAGCAGTTGCAAGTGCCAGTATAAATGTTGATGATAGTTTCCTTGAAAGCTGACTTGGAGATGAAATTATTGATAAATTATAGATAAATATGTGCCAGTGAGTGAGTCTGCATGAGGCCATTGAAAGTCACTGAACCATGGCAAATAGGGTGCACTGGTGAGTGAGAGCTTTGCAGCCTGTGACAAACCTCAGAGCATGTCGATCAGCTGTGCAGCTATAGCTAACATTGTAGAGGCTCATGTTTAATCAACAGGTGTTGATTCCTCATGATGTCACATCTCTGTCTTTTTACAACCTTTTATTCAAAATATTCACAATTGATGAAACAGATGTGGATGATGAACTATGTGGATAAAATAAAAGTAGTTTGGGTGGTTGGCAATGATAATTAGTTATTAGGTTTGTTTGATTCACATCAGCACATTCCCTTCATTAGATTACATTAAAATGTATTGTCATTACAGCACAGGTACAGTACAAACGAAAATAAGTTTGGCATCCGAACAAAGTGCAAATGTAACAGTAAAGTGCAATAGTAATATATGAATGTACAGGTGATTAACCCGTTCACTACCACACTACAAAGGGTTAACGCTTTCACTGCCACACTACAGAAGGTTAATCCTTTCACTACCACACTACAAAGGGTTAACGCTTTCACTACCACACTAAAGAAGGTTAACCCTTTCACTACCATACTACAAAGGGTTAACCCTTTCACTACCACATACAGAAAGTTAACCTTTCACTACCACACTATAGAAGGTTAACCTTTCACTACCACACTACAAAGGCTTAACGCTTTCACTACCACACTACAGAAGGTTAACCCTTTCACTGCCACACTACAGATGGTTAACTGTGAAAGGGTTAAACTGGGTATAGAATATAGAAATGAGTACTACTGAGTAATCGTGCTAATCAGATGTACGCACAGAGTTGTAGTATTATTATGTACTGTGTGATACAGGTATAAAGACACTATGGTAGTAAGTCGTGCTGGCCAGCAGCGTAACTAGTAAGAGTAGGTAAGGGATATGTACAGCTATAGATGTAGTATCTATCTATATAGTATATCTATATAGATACTATATATCTATATAGATTATAAGATTTTTGCTTTCACTTCAAGGGATCATTCTGCATACTGTACACAAGCACCAAGGTCTGTGTGTGTCCAGCTTTAGTGGACACAGTAGTGGCAAGGGAGTGGCCTACCATTTTGGAGAACTGGCTTTGCAACCCCTAAATTACAGACAGATGCTGTGACTTTGGTGTCACATGTTGTGAAGCAGGGGGAGAGGGGGGGGGGGCGGGTGGGTGAGGAGACGACGTTAAAAATATGTACGTCCAGATGTTGATTCAAACAGTCAACACTGAGCAATTATATTTAACCTCACGCAAACATGAGCTCACTCCCACAAAGGGGAAAACACATTACACAGTCCTTAGACACAGGCGTCCGGGCCGGCGTGATAGGTGGCCGCGGCCCGCGGGAGACTTACCCTGTGTGCATGCTCTCAGGTAGCCAGATACTAGACAACCTAATTGGTGTTTTCGGTTGTTCGGGCTAAAATAGTAATTTGTCCGGTGAACAGGTTGTATAGACAAAGGCTCTGCCCACTTTGACAACCTAGGATGGCTTAGAGTAGACGACAGAGTACAGCAACTTGCAATGGGCCTGGTCTACAAGATACACTATACGACCGGGGTGCCCATGTACATGTCAAAATACTTCCCAAAGGTCAGTGAATACCACAACCACTACACCAGAGGAAGCTCAACAAATCATGTTAAACCCAGATTTGGCTCAAACAAGGGACTAAACACGTTTCGCAATTATGCCACAACAATGTGGAACGCCCTACCCAAAGCTGTAAAGGAATGTGAATCCCTACCCACATTCAAAACCGCTCTTAAAGAGCACCTACGGGAGGCTGCAATTCGAAACTGGCCACCGTAAATGCCCAAAACCCCCACCACCTCCTAATAGACAGTCTCCTCCCCACCGCATGTATATATTCCCTCCCCGCCATATGTATCTCTCTCCCACCCACCCACCCCCTCCTAATGTACAGTCCCCTCCCCATCATATGTATATACTCTGTCAGGATCTAGGGGTAACAGTACTGTATATTTGAATACCGTTTATGTCACAAATGTATCAGTACTAAATACCTATATGTCCCTATGCCATAAATGTCATGTATGTTGTGTATGTCATAAATGTCTATATGAATTGAAAATGGGGGACCCTGATGGAAATAAGACTAACGTCTTTCTCAGGTCTGCATCCCCTTAACAATTGTGTGTATTGAGCCGTACTGTATTGTACCCATTCTGCAATCTGTTAAATAAAGTTTTCATTCATTCATTCATTCATTCATTCATTCATTCATTCATTAATTCATGGCGTGTGTGTGTGTGTGTGTGTGTGTGTGTGTGTGTGTGTGTGTGTGTGTGTGTGTGTGTGTGTGTGTGTGTGTGTGTGTGTGTGTGTGTGTGTGTGTGTGTGTGTGTGTGTGTGGGTGTGTGTGTGTGTGTGTGTGTGTGTGTGTGTGTGTGCGTGCGTGCGTGCGTTTGTGTGTGTGTGTGGGGGGGGGGTATCAAATTAGCCTCATCATATAGTCGTGTTGCTAAATCAATTGTGATTTATAGAAATAGCTGGTTCCTACGCAAGCTGCTAGTGGGACCGCCTCGGGCTGTCTGTGACGTCATACAGAGGAGAGAGGCTACAAGAGGTATCCGCTCCGCGCGGCAGCGTCGACAGACAGAGCTCCAAACAGGACGAGCGCTCCTGACATTGGGGAAACTGCTGAGAAAGGTATATATTTTCGCGTTTTCTTATAGAATATTGCATATGAATGGGACAGGATAGGTAAACATCACGAATAGCAACATTTAAAGCCTATAACTGTAATAAACATCTTAGCAAAAGTTTGGTTCATCTGTACGTGGTTTGCGCGTCTGTGTCATAGAGAGATGTTCTGTGTCGTCCAACCAAGACGACCATAAACAAAACGGGTCATTCCTTCAGAAATTAAGAATTCATATCACATTACATTATCATTATCATTTAAACCGCGTTTATTAAATACTTTGGGTCAGGTTGATCGCTGAAAAGAAAGCCAATTTGTACTATCTTTATTTATATTATTGTTATTTTTAACCTGAAATATGTATAATATAGCTTTTCAGTGGAATTGCGTTGCCCTGGAAGAGCCTACCTAGACCCAAGTTTATTTCCTGTCAGTGGTTGATATTTGCAACAGGAATTAAACTCGCTTCCATTAATAATGTTTTATGTTGTTGTTTTAAATTTGAAGAGGTCTAAATGAATGCTTGACAATTCATGTTAGAAGAGTTTAAAGATAGAGTGTCATCATCATCAGTGAACGTAGGAAGGAATGAGGAAGACAAGGTAGGAGGAAGGAAGTATTTAAAATGTTGTAACCTTTTCAAATTTTGTTTGATTAACAAGTAATTGCACTGGTTTGTTTGCCAAATAAGCCACTTTAGTAGAAGTTAAGCTATGGAAGAGCGTTACTGACATCTAGTGGACAATAATAAACATAGCAGGTATAGAAGCGTACGGACCAGTGCACCTTTATTTACACTGTTTACTTTTCTCCCATTTTTATATTCAGAGTTAATTATATTGTTTACACTGTTTATTTCTTCTCATATTTTTTATATTCAGATAAAATTGTATTGCCTATAGTTATGTCTTTCTAAAAAAAATGTAACCACCCAGCATTCAGAAAGAGAAGCGAAGCTACGAACCGAGCATTTACCTTTCTCCTTCACTTTGTCATCCTACAGGTCTCACACGACAATGATGGAGACCACTACCCCGCTGTACCACGACAACAACGCCACGGACACAATGTCCACCGGGAACGGCTCGTACGTCGGCGACGGCGGGGAGGACGAGTACGAGGACTACAGGGACGAGCACGCCGAACTCCGGCAGTCCCTCAACGTCATGTCCCTCATCGTCTACTGCCTGGCCTTCGTCCTCGGGGTCCTCGGCAACGGCGTGGTCATCTGGGTGACGGGCTTCAAGATGAAGAAGACGGTGAACACTGTGTGGTTCCTCAACCTCGCCGTGGCCGACTTCCTCTTCACCGCCTTCCTCCCGCTCAGCGTCACCTACACGGCCATGGACTTCCACTGGCCCTTCGGCAAGTTCATGTGCAAGCTCAACAGCACCGTGAGCTTCCTCAACATGTTCGCCAGCGTCTACGTCCTGGTGGTCATCAGCGTGGACCGCTGCGTGTCCGTGGTGTGGCCCGTCTGGGCCCAGAACCACCGCAGCGTGTGCAAGGCGTCGTGCGTCAGCGTGGGCGTCTGGGTGCTGGCGCTGGTCCTCAGCGCGCCCTACTTCATCTTCCGGGACGTCGGCGAGTCGTTCCAGGACGCCGACATCATCAACTGCTTCAACAACTTCGCCTTCTCCGACGACTACGAGACGCCCGCCGTCGTCCGGCTGCGGCAGTTCCGGCACCAGGCGATGACCGTCACGCGCTTCCTGCTGGGCTTCGTGGTGCCCTTCACCGTCATCGTCTCCTGCTACGCCGTCATCGTCCACCGGCTGCGGAGGAACCGCTCGCTGGCCAGGAACTCGGGGCGTCCGTTCAAGATCATCGCCGCCGTCATCACCGCGTTCTTCCTGTGCTGGGCGCCGTACCACGTCATGGCCCTGATCGAGATGGTGAACCACATGGCCGCGGAGTTCAGCGAGACGCTGGACCACGTCACCACCATCGGCGTGCCCATCGCCACCAGCCTGGCCTTCCTCAACAGCTGCCTGAACCCGCTGCTGTACGTGTTCATGGGCCAGGACTTCAAGGACAAGGTGCGACGGTCCATCCTGAAGGTGCTGGAGAGTGCCTTCACCGAGGAGGTGTCCCGCTCGCACACCTACACAAACTCTGGGATCACCAGTCGCAGCAAAGAGAAGTCCTATTCCGACGCCGAGGTATAGGGGGGTCTGTCAGATTCACGGGACAAATATTGTAAATAGACTCCCCCCCCTCCCTTCTTTTCTACCGTAAACTACCATGGCGCCCCCCCGCGGGGGGCATTGCTTTGTGGAGTTTGCATGCTCTCCCCCGTGTTTTGCATGGGTTTCCTCTGGGTACTCCGGTTTCCTGCCACACCAAAAAGACATGCATGCTGTATAGGATTCCTGCCGTCGCCCCCCATGACCAAGGTACCAGCGTTACGACTGGAGTTGGTCCCCGGGGCGCCGCACTGTGTGGCTGAACCACTGCTCCTAAATAGTTAGGATGGGTCAAATGCAGAGGATGAATTTCCCCAAGAGGATTAATAAGAGTATATACAGTACATATGTACATCATATGTGTTATATCCTCTGAGACTAAAACACTGATTGAAAATATCCATATATTGCTGTGAGGGCTCGAACAACATTATTGTTTGGATATTTTGCCGGTGTGAGAGAAATGGTACTCGTCTTGTTTTGCCACTTGCCGTGTAAAAACAGACGACCAAACCCAGTAGGTAAGATCATTGTTGTTTATTATAGTCTACATGATGTATATCTCTCTCTCTTCTTCTCTGAAGATGTCTGGCAATTCTGCTATTCACTCGTGGCTAGGAGATGATTTCGCCATTTTCTTTATGAAGCAAAACTTTCATAGGCTACTAATAGTGTTGAATATGAATCTTCTTATGTTCATACCAGAGACATTGATATAAAGCGTTTTTCCCAGCTTGTACTATGGGTGCTGTATCTTGGTTGATTCCCCATAGAACCTGAGACTATTGTCTGCAACGCAGCCTTCAAATAGAACGTCCCCAAAATGACAACGTCCGGCCTCACAGATAACTGTAATAAGTTGAAGCAGGAAGAAGCATGTTGGCCACATGGAAAACATATGTAAATAGAATAGAATAGAAGTACTTTATTGATCCAGAGGGAAATTCAGCACCACGGATCGCTCACAATGAACATTTAGTTAGTTAGTCAAAAGTCCAAAATAAGAATAGGAATAAGAATAAAAATTAAATGAAATACACAGTCAGAGAGATACATTCTAAAATATGTACATTCTAAAAGTCTGAAATATACAGTCTGAAAATATACAGTAATATACTGTAAAATGTTCAATTCTAATGTAAATGTCCAGGAAGGTATACCTATAGTCAAATGTAAATGTACAGGAATATATACAGGGATTTACTCTGTGCTCAGTGAGGCACATGGTAATATACTTGTGGTTATGTGTAGAATAGAATAGAAATCCTTTATTTATCCAGAGGGAAATTCGGCACTACAGATCGCTCACAGTAAACATTAAACATTTAGGTAGTCAATAGGACTAAAATAAGAATAAGAATATAATAATAATACAAAAATAAGAATAAAGAATAAAGTACGGTCCGGGATATTCATTCTGGTATGTATATACATTCTAAAATCTTAAATATAAACTATACAGCCAAAAATATACAGAAATATACAGTCAAATGTACAGTAATAAGTGTAAAAATGTGTAAAGTGTCCAGGAAGATTGTGAGGAGTGTAAAAATTGTAAAGTGTCCAGGAAGATTATGCCAGACTGTACTGTCACCCTGTGCTCAGTGATGCGTTATACTAGAGTCTGATGGCTGTCGGAATGAAGGACTTCCTGTGCCGTTCAGTGTTGCATCTTGGGAGTCTGAGTCTAACCAAGGTCACTGTATTGGCCTATTTACACAAAGAAACCAGAGCACTTCACCAGAAAGAATACAGGGTCACCACCCCCTGCAATGTTTCTGGAGCAGTTTGGAGTTCAGTGCCTTGCTCAAGGGCACCTCAGCAGGGGCTGATGGTGGATACTGGATACCATAGATGTAATTATTCCAGCCACCCACCAGTGGCCTCCTCACAGTGGAAATGTATCCTGTCAGCAACGGCGATCAAACGAGGAGGAGCCTTCGGGTTATTGGTCAGCCTCTCTCTCTCTCTTGACCAAGGCCTACTGTGTGTTTATAGTTATATGGGATACGTGGTCTGGTGACATGGCCAACATTCCAAGAGTCGGCTCGTCTGGCATAACGTTAGCATCTCAAAGGTACAACAGAACGACTGGAGCAGGACTGGAGCTAACATGGCATAACGTTAGCATCTCAAAGGTACAACAGAACGACTGGAGCAGGACTGGAGCTAACATGGCATAACGTTAGCATCTCAAAGGTACAACAGAACGACTGGAGCAGGACTGGAGCTAACATGGCATAACGTTAGCATCTCAAAGGTACAACAGAACGACTGGAGCAGGACTGGAGCTAATATGGCATAACGTTATCATCTCAAAGGTACAACAGAAAGACTGGAGCTAACATGGCGTAATGTTGGCATCTCAAAGGTACAACAGAACAACTGGAGCAGGACTGGAGCTAACATGGCGGCCACTGAAGACCGCAATAGCCAAACCCTGTCCGTACAAACGGCTGTGGTTTGTGAACGTTGCTTCACCCTGTTTACATTGTTATTATGTGTGTATATATATACAAATATTTATTCTGTACTAATTTCTCTTGATGCTATACTAAACCTTTTTTTTTAATATTCTGAGTTTTTGTATTTTTCATTTTCAGGCTACAACAAACACACACACTACAACAACAACAACAACAACAACAACAACAACAACAACAACAACAACAACACAGCAAACAATGTCCCCAAAAAATTAGGGATGCAAGGGCAACACCTAAAACCAGCAGCAGCGAGATAAGATTAGATTAAATTCGATTAGATTAAATTGAAAATGTATTGTCATCATACAGCACAAGTCCAGTACAAGCACAAGTTTGGAGTGCAAATGTAACAGTGAAGTGCAATAGTAATATACAATGTACAGGGGATTAAACTGGGTATAAAATATGTAAATTAGTACTACTGAGTAATAGTGCTGTATGTACAGATTTGTAGTATTAATATGTACAGTGATACAGGTTGCATCTACAACCTCAATCAGACAGGCAAATACAATCAGATACTATTTACATCTCGTTATTAACATTATATCATGGTCTCTCGAAGGAACCAGCAGACAGTGTCCCAGTGGTCATCCAGGTCCTTTAGCAGTCTTTTAGCATGTCCAGTCTTTCTCCAGCCAAGAATCCCTAGAGAAGCAGGCTAGTTTATGCTGCTTCCAGTTTAAGAGAATTTGTCTTTTGGTAGATAAGCAACCTGATCAACACTCAACAGTGTCTCACACACTATTGTCTGGTTTTTCACCCAACATACATGATGTAAACTACTAATGGTCCCAGTCAACCAGCACCTGCTAACGGCTCTGACACTTTAGCTCAGCTGGTTAGAGTAAACTACAGTCAACCAGCACCTGCTAACAGGTCTGACCCTTTAGCTCAGCTGGTTAGAGTAAACTACAGTCAACCAGCCCCTGCTAACGGGTCTGACCCTTTCCGAAAGGACAAGTAACGTAATAAAAAATAAGAATAATGCATTATTAGGGGCATATATATTATGATTATAAATATTTGAGACCAAATTATTTTAATTAACCAAAGGTTGCCGTCTTGAAGAGCTGATCCCACCCCGAGCACGAGGCGGGCACTGCCCCTTCAGTACAACTATAATTGTGCATTATAATGATAATAATAATAATAATAATAATAATAATAATAATAATAATAATAATAATAATAATAATAATAATAATAATAATAATAATAATAATAATAATAATTGTTAACAGATTTGGCAATGGGGTGACAATAATGTATACAAGAGGCATGGTATTCTATTGTTGGCCTTGCTCTGCTGGCAGCGGTTTATTTATCATGTTGTCTCATAATACAGCAGCACATATGATCTCCTCTCCTGGAGGGGCAGAAGTGAGAAGAAGGAACAGTAGGAGGGAACCAAGGTTTATATAGTCCCAACCTGGTGTAGACAGTAGACGCTCCGCCTACAGCGCCCTCCAGTGGACACAGATATACATGCAGTCATGAGGGCAGTAGAGAGCAATTACAGTCAGTTACAACCATACATACACCCTCTATATTTAACACTCCCACTTATGGTTGCTTAACATTCTGTATGGACTCTTCAAAACAATTTACAACGGAAATAACACAGTCTTAGAACATCAAAAAGAGTATGGCATTCAATATTTACACACCAAACATAACCTCTGCAAATCTTTTCAATTTCAGTTTGGAAGCAGGTTTCGTCATAGCGTCTGCTACCATGTCATCTGTTGGACAATAAATCAGTGTCATTCTTTCTTCTCTGATGACAGATCTGATGAAATGGTACTTTATGTCCATATGCTTACACCTCTGTCGGCACACAGGGTTTCTCGCAATGGCAATAGTACCTTGGTTGTCCTCATAAACAACAGTTTTCTTATATACATAGTTATCCATCCCTCCGAGCAGTTGTTCTAGGTAAATACACTCCTGTATCGTCATGGCCAGAGCCATGTACTCGGCTTCACAAGTTGACAGTGCTACTGTGGGCTGCTTCTTTGTTTTCCATGAAACCAGTGAGCTGTTTGTGTTTAAACTAACACAGTATCCAGTTGTACTCCTTCTATCTGTGGTGTCAGCAGCCCAATCTGCATCACTGTAGGCTTTAAGCCCTAGGCCTTCACTGCTCTTTCTGAAACAAAGTAGTTTATCTCTACTGTACCTTTTAGATAACGAAAAACATGTTTTACTGTGATCCAGTGTTCCTCTGTGGGATCAGCGAAATGCTGTGACAACTTACTCACTACAAAACACAGGTCAGGGCGGGTACATGTTGTTAAGTAGATGAGGCTACCCACGGCTTCCCTGTACATTTTTACATCCGTCAGTTTCTGAGCATCCTCTTGATAATCAAGTTTCTGATCACATGGTGTTTCCCTTGTTCTACATTCCTGCATGTCAAAACGTTTCAGGATCTTTTCCACATATCTCTTCTGGGATACTGTTACACAATTTTCCAACTGCTCAAAGTCCATACCTAGGAAATGCTTTAACCTGCCAAGGTCTTTCATTTTGAATCTGGTGGAGAGCATACCTTTCACCTGATCTAGGTTCCTGGTGTTGTCTGCTGCGATGATCAAATCATCCACCCAAATGACGATTATCACTTTCCCTGACTCTTTTGACTCCCTTGAGTAAACACAGTGGTCTACTGGATTCTGTAGGAAGTGATCCTTGATGAGGCATGTGTGGAGCATCACGTTCCAATTTCGCCCAGACTGTGTCAGGCCGTAAATGGATTTTTCTAGCCTGCACACTAGCTTTTCCCCTTTCTTTTCATAACCTTCAGGTTGTTCCATATATATCTCCCTATCTATGGGTGCGTGCAGATAGGCTGTCTTCACATCCATCCGATGTAGAATCATATTGTCCTGAGCTGCTTTCTGAACCACTACCCTTACACTGGTCAGGTTGGCGGTGGGGGAAAATGTTTCACCATAGTCTATCCCCTCCCTCTGGCTGAAACCTTTAGCTACAAATCTCGCTTTGTACTTTTCGTGGCCTTCGATCCCTTCCTTGATCGAGTACACCCATTTTCCTCCCACTGTCTGTCTGCCCTCTGGCAATTGTGTGAGAGTAAAAGTGTTGTTGTCCTCTAAGGACCTCATCTCCTCGTCCATCGCTCTCTCCCACTTACTCGACTCTGGGGACACTATGGCTTCCTTAAAGGACTGAGGCACGCCACACACCACTCTGTAGCAGTAGTCAATATCGGCGAGTGTACTGTCATCCTCGTCACTCCCTCTCCGGGCATAATCTATCAGATATTTTGGGGGTTTGTGTTCCCTTGAGGGATACCTCCCACTGCTTGGGGCACTTGACGTCACCCTCGGGTGCTCCTCGTCATCGCCCTCTGGGGGTGGCTGGCTGTCTGCTAGCACGCCTGTGCTCAGTACGCTAGGCGGCGGTGTCTCTGTCCCCCCATACCTTACCCCGGAGTCCAGCCATGGCTCCTCTGTCTGTGTCTCGATTTCGCACGTTGTCTTGGTGACAAATTTCACTAGTCTGTGCTTTTGCACCTTCCCTTTACCGGGATAGTAGACTAGGAGTGCTGGGCTCCCTCTGTCGTGTCCTACAAAGAACCCTTTTTCACACCTGGACTCAAGCTTGCCTCTGTCCTGCTGGTAAGTATAGCACACTGATCCGAATTTGTGCATTCTGGCTAGATTACATCTTTTCCCAGTCATTGCTGTATATGGGGTGGTGCCCGTGTGTTTATTAAAACACCTGTTTCTGGTGTAAGCAGCTTCTTGTACCGCATAATGCCACAGGCTCTTCGGTATGTTACTATCGTCTAGCTTACACCTGGCCATTTCAAAAAGGGTGCGCCATTCCCTCTCTGCTACCCCGTTCTGATGTGGGGAGTAGGGACATGACGTCTCGTGTCTGATCCTGTTCTTTCTTAGCAGTGATTGGAACTCTCTGTTCGTGAACTCTGTCCCGTTGTCTGATCTCAAACATTTTACTTCCCCATAGGGGGCTACATCGGCAAGGAACTTTTCCGTGGCTTGGAGCGCATCACTCTTTGCTTTGAGGAAATAGACGAACACTACGCCTGTACCCACATCTGTAAAGGACTGTACGTAGTTAAAGCCACCTATGGACTCGTTCCTTACTGGACCGGCTAGGTCGGTGTTAACTAGCTCCAGCGGTCTCTTTACTTTCTCCATGGGGCCCCTGTTCCTTGTTTGAGTAAACTTCCCTCTTATGCAAACCTCACATTCTTTGTCAGGTCTATGCCTCTCACCTTTAATGTGCATACCGTCTGTCACTGCTTGTAGCTTTAGCAAATCCTCGTGATTACAATGACCCATAATTTCATGCCACGTCTGGATGTCATGGCTAACAGTCACATTACATTTGTCATTATTATTGCACTCCGTTTGTAAGTAATACATTCTCCCATATACGTCGATATTAAACCGCGTACCATCTCGTTCTACAAGAACATCTTTACCTTCACTGAAGAACACTTCGGCGCCGTTAGCAGTAGCAGATTTGACTGAGAATAGTTCTTGTGGGAACGAGGGTATATATAAAGCATTCTTTAATGTCACTGTACACCGGTGTCCCTTACTGTCTATAAGGCGTACCTGTGCGTCTCCGCTCCCTTGCGCCAACCCGTAGGTGCGCTTCCCATCTGCCAGCTCCATGCTGTGTCCCTCCGGCTCGAAGGATTTATCGAAGTTCTTGAAACTGCTCCTGTCGTTGATGATGTGGGACGACGCACCTGTATCTACGATCAACCCCCTCCTCGGGAGCTGCCGGTGCTGTGTTGGCTGGGTGACGCCTGTAGTCCACGCCCCGAAGACGAAATCCCCTCGTCCCGCCGCTCTTCGTGCGTCATCTCGACCCGTCACACAATCTCTGTTGCCGCCATCTTGTCTGTAGTCGCCATCTCGTCCACAGTCGCCATCTTGGCCGCAGCCGCGATTTCGTCCATCGCCGCCATCTTGTTTGTAGTCGCGGTCTCGTCCGTCGCCGCCATCTTGTCCATGTGCGCCGCCTCGTCTCTGGCCGACATCTTGCCCATGTGCGTATCGGGCGCTCTGGTCTCGTTTCTTTCGGCACTCTTTGTCTGTGTGCCCCGATGATCTGCAGAAGTTGCACCAGACTGTCCTGTTGCAGTTATCTCTCCGATGCCCGTTCTCTCCGCATCGCCAACACGTCAGCTCCGTCGTGGGCCTGGCCCTTTCCCTCTGTGTCGCTCAGGCTTTCAGTGCTATCCCCCCCGCTTCCGTGACGTCTGGGTGGATATCCTCTGAAGCCTCAAAGTTCCGCAGCTTGGCTTTGAACTGCCCCAATGTCATGTCCGTTGAACCGTGGGTAACCAGTAGCGCGAACGGCCTGTATAACTCCGGCAGTCCTCTCATCACCATTGCCATCATTAGCCCCTCTCCTGGTGCCTCTCCTGCACTCTTGAGCGCCGTCATGATCTGCTCAGCTCGGATGATGTATTCTGTCATCGTCTCTGTGTGCCCCTTCTTCAGGGCCGTTAACGTTACGTAGAGGGACACTACTCGGGGCCTTCCCCGACGGATGTAATGCTCCCTCAACACTCCCAGGCTTTCTCTGCCTTTGTCCTTCGTGTCGCGAAATATTAGTCCCAAGCTCGTATCGTCGAGCAGCGGCGCCAACTCACAGTATGCGTCTGCGTTTAGTTTGTCGTCTTGTGCTTGGTCCTCTGCCGTCAGTGGCCCCGCGGGGGCCGGCAGGATCACCGCCTTGAGTCCCGCGCTGTGCATGCAACATAGCATGTGCTCTTCCCAGAGCTCATATCCTTCCGCTTTCCCGTTAAATGTGGGCCACTTGCTTCTTCCCTTGGTCGCCATCCTCTTTCTTGGTGGTAGGTGGTTGGTGTAGCTTAAGCTCCGTTGGCCTAGTATCTAGCCACGCGGTACTCCCGGTGCTGCTCTGGCCTACACGTCAGCTAAGCTAACTACCTTTATTATTTCGCCCCTGCGAGATCTGGGCCCATAACCTGTTAACAGATTTGGCAATGGGGCGACAATAATGTATACAAGAGGCATGGTATTCTATTGTTGGCCTTGCTCTGCTGGCAGTGGTTTATTTATCATGTTGTCTCATAATACAGCAGCACATATGATCTCCTCTCCTGGAGGGGCAGAAGTGAGAAGAAGGAACAGTAGGAGGGAACCAAGGTTTATATAGTCCCAACCTGGTGTAGACAGTAGACGCTCCGCCTACAGCGCCCTCCAGTGGACACAGATATACATGCAGTCATTGATTGATTGATTGATTGAAAACTTTATTAACAGATTGCAGATAGGGTACAGTACAGTACAGCTCAATACATACAATTGTTAAGGGGATGCAGACCAGAGAAAGACTTTTGTCTTGTTTACATCAGGGTCCCCCATTTTCAATTCATCGTCATGAGGGCAGTAGAGAGCAATTACAGTCAGTTACAACCATACATACACCCTCTATATTCAACAATAATAATAATGATAATGACAATAAGAATAACAATCATTTAAAAAAAAAAAAAAATTAATAATAATAATGATTAACACTTTAACTGCCGAAAACGCCGGAACTCGTCATTGATATCAATATTTCAAAAATCTGTGATCGAAATCATATTTCCGTTCCGGAGCCTTGACACACAGTGCTGATCTCCTCTCAACCCTCTAGCGGTTCAAGAGCGCCATCTGGTGGCCGATCGGCAGATCGAAACCGGATATCAACCTTTGAACCGGCAGGACTCACTCCATATGGGGTCCGGGCACTCGCTAATGTTAGAGAGACTCTGTCTTCACACAGTGAACATTGATCGGTGGAAATAACTCGAAAAAACAACATGATTTGGACGTATATACTATTATACAACCTGGAAATAGATTGGGCATTTCAACATCCCATAATCGAAAACTGTCTACTCCACGCTGATCGCCCAATGGCCCGAGGAGACTGGGGTGAGTTTTAGCATGTAGTATTACCGTGTTCGATATAAACTGCTATGATGAACATATGACCCACATTAGATGAATGGTATAACGTTGCCCACGGAATTATAAACGCCCCCCCGCCCATCCGGTCAACATCAGATGACGTGTAGTAACTTCCAGAAGTACGTCCAGTTGAAATTTTTGATCTCGCACAGATTCCTACCAAACTGTATTTGATCATCAATATAATGCATTTGGGGCTATAAATCACGTTCTGGAGAAAGCTGCAGAAAGAGATGAAAACATACTTATACTTTAGACCATATTTTAGTATGAATATGTGAATGAAAAAGTTTAACGTTGCTACACCATGAACAATACATATAGGACATTGAATGGGCCCTAATAATGGCAATCTAGCAATAGAATTTAAAAAGTTATAGCCCTGCAAAGAAGGGGAACTTCTCCATGTTAAATAGAGCTGGCAAGGGATGGTATATCATGAATTTAACCTTGGGCAATCAAAGTGTTAATATTGTTATTATTATTAATAATAATAATAACTTTATTTGTATAGAACTATTTGTATAGCACAGTAATAGGACCACAACAAAGAGCAGAGTAACGTCATTGAACATGTGCAGATGGGAGCAAGGTTGCCTTCTTAAAGAGCTGGTCCCACTCCCAGCATGAGGCAACTTGTATTTATAACAGATGATAATTGTGCACATATAGTAATAATAATAATAATTGTATTTTTACCTTTATTTTACCAGGTAGTCACTTGAGATCAAAGATCTCTTTTTCGAGCAAGACCTGGCCAATTATTATTATTATTTTTATATTTATTTTTAGCATTTTTACAGCTTAATTTTTCATGGTCAGACATGACCGACAGAGGAGGAGAGGGTGAACGGGAGAGGAGGCGGGGAAGACATGCAACAGATTATCCCCCGGGAGCGGGAGTCGAACCCGGGACGGCCGCGTGGGTGTGCGAAGCACTATGGTATGCGCCACGAGGGCGCCCTGATTATTATTATTATTATAATTATTTATTATATATGCTATAAAACCTTATTTTTATAACACCTTTCATACAAGAATTGCAGCCCAAAGTGCTTCACAGCAGTAATGTTGACATAACTGGACATAAAATAGACATAGGCATATAATGAGCAAAGAATTCGCATAAATATAGACAGGCATAAAATGAGCAGAGAATTGACATTATGTTAAAAAAAAGGACAAGTACAAAGGGCCAAACTAATTCTTAAGTTGTCGGAATGGTAAGATCTTGTCGCTAGAGATCTGTCCGACTGTTGTAACGCCAAGCCTCTGCCAGGTTTTATTACTTCCAGAGCTTCCTCTCACTGAGAGGATGGAGTTACACCAGATGGGCCAAGATGGACGTGCCTTTATATTCAGTCTCCAGTGCAGCTACTTCACAATAAGAGCATGAAACCATAATAATCATGTCCAATGTCCAATATAGTTTGTATCTCTGAACGCACACACCCCATAATTACACACCCCCCCCCCCCCCTGATCCACTGTCACCCTTCTAAGATAAGATAATATAAGATAAGATAAGATGAGATAAGATAAGATATTCCTTTATTGATCCCCTTGGGGAAATCCGGGCGTCATAGCAGCGTGGGGGAGGGGAGGCATAGGTATCGGCAGGGTAATAGTAGAAAGACATAAATATAGACAGTAACATTTAATTTGAATATAGAAATATGAGAAACTGTGCCTTGGGCTTGAGATTCAACTTGTCTGTCATGGTCTCCTTGTAGGTCCTGATGACGGTGCTAGTAGGTCCTGATGACTGTGCTAGTAGGTCCTGATGACGGTGCTAGTAGGTCCTGATGACGGTGCTAGTAGGTCCTGATGACGGTGCTAGTAGGTCCTGATGACGGTGCTAGTAGGTCCTGATGACTGTGCTAGTAGGTCCTGATGACGGTGCTAGTAGGTCCTGATGACGGTGCTAGTAGGTCCTGATGACGGTGCTAGTAGGTCCTGATGACGGTGCTAGTAGGTCCTGATGACGGTGCTAGTAGGTCCTGATGACGGTGCTAGTAGGTCCTGATGACGGTGGTGCTAGTAGGTCCTGATGACGGTGCTAGTAGGTCCTGATGACGGTGCTAGTAGGTTCTGATGACGGTGCTAGTAGGTCCTGATGACTGTGCTAGTAGGTCCTGATGACGGTGCTAGTAGGTCCTGATGACGGTGCTAGTAGGTCCTGATGCCGGTGCTAGTAGGTCCTGATGACGGTGCTAGTAGGTCCTGATGCCGGTGCTAGTAGGTCCTGATGACGGTGCTAGTAGGTCCTGATGACGGTGCTAGATTCTCTTCTTCTCATTTCCTCTTCTTGGGTGGGACTGGGAACACAAAATGTGTCTGCAGACACACATTTCACTTCCAGGCAATAGTTGTCTATAGCCTAAATAATAATAATAATAATAATAATAATAATAATAATAATAATAATAATAATAATAATAATAATAATAATAATAATAATAATAATAATAATAATAATAATAATAATAATAATAATAATAATAATAAATTATATTTGTAGTGCACTTTTCGTTCACTGGGATCCCAAAGTGCTACAGGGTTTAAAACATAGTAAAACAATTTTAAATAATAATAATAATAATAATAATAATAATAATAATAATAATAATAATAATAATAATAATAATAATAATAATAATAATAATAATAATAATAATAATAATAATAATACATAGTATAAACTATGTAACTATGTTGATTGTTTTTTAAACTTTATTGTAGTTATATGACTTTGTGTGTATACTGTATTTTGTATTTCTTTTAGTATTTCTGTTTTTGTATTGTACAGCACTTTGGTACAACTTCGGTTGATTTTAAATGTGCTATATAAATAAAGTTGACCTTGACCTTGACCTTAAACAGAAAAGTAGAAACAACGACACAAGCAATCAAAGGCCTTTTGAAAGAGGAATGTTTTCAGGCCTGCTTTAAAAAGACTCCAGGGAAAGGTACAGTGCCTTTAAGAGGCGAGCTGGCTAAGGGGAAGGCAAGGGAAGTCAGGAACAGGGAGGAACTAGGGGGAACTGGACAGGGAGGACTAGGAGGAACAAGAGAGGGGAGAACTAGGGACAGAGGCCCGCGGAGGCGGGCTGGGGACAGGGAGGACTGGGAAAGCAGGTGGGAACATCAGGGCCGCTCTGCAGACTTCTCTCGGCAGATCTCCAAGGTGGGTAGACGGGGCCGAGAGGGAGAGAGGAGAGGGTTAGAGTACAAAGGGGGAAAACAGAGCAGGTGCAGGAGAGGTGACTAGTCCAAATACAAAAGTTATCCAAGTAAAAACAATCTTCGTGTAAAATACACAATGAGCAAAGTTCCAAAAACAATCCAATGAAAATACTATCTTCGGTGTGAACAAACACACAGTGGGAGATGTAAAGTCCAAAAATAATATCCCAGTGAAAACAAACAAAGGCACACGCTGGGTGAGTGACTGTCTGATTAAAAAGGTGGTAATCTTCAGTGTTATAGAAACACACGAAAAACGGAATTGATCAAGACAGTCAATAAAAACTCACCCAGACGTAATGCGTAATGGTGCTGGAACAGCAGCGGGGCGAGAGCGTCGCCACCGGGGAGCCGGCTGTCCGAGCGGAGGTCAGAGTGGTGCGCCACTGCTTGGAGTGCGCGCCGGTACAGAGAGACGCATCTGGGGTGCGTCTGCGTGGAGGAGCGTGCCAAGCTCGGAGGTCTGGATGATGCGCGTCTGCTGGGAGTGCGCGCTGGTACGGAGGAGCGTGCCAAGCTCGGAGGTCTGGATGATGCGCGTCTGCTGGGAGTGCGCGCTGGTACGGAGGAGCGTGCCAAGCTCGGAGGTCTGGATGATGCGCGTCTGCTGGGAGTGCGCGCTGGTACAGAGGAGCGTGCCAAGCTCGGAGGTCTGGATGATGCGCGTCTGCTGGGAGTGCGCGCTGGTACGGAGGAGCGTGCCAAGCTCGGAGGTCTGGATGATGCGCGTCTGCTGGGAGTGCGCGCTGGTACGGAGGAGCGTGCCATGGTGTCTGGGCGTCTGCAGCGCGGAGGTCTGGATGTGCGTCAGGACGCTTGCTGCGCGGAGGTCTGAAGTGGATCACTGGGAAACCTCCCGTGGAAGTCTAGGGAGCGCAGTCCAGTCTCCCCCTCAGGCAACGGCGACAGGAGGCGAAGGCTGGAGCACATCCTTACGCCGGAGATAAAAACAGCATAGACAGAACAGAGGACCTCCCGAGGGAGTCTTGATGAAAGAGAATATGATACCGAATGTTACGGCATGTTACAACACGACCCCACGAGGAACAGAGTGGAAGAGCCAGGTATTTAAAGCCCACAGGGGAACTAATTAGAATGCACCACAGGTGCGAGAGGTAATTGATAATCGAACTAAAAGTGTGAGTTCGGCACCAGACCAATCAAACACATAATGACAGGTAGTACAGGTGTGGCCACTGAGAGAAAACGAGAGTAAAGAACGAGAGGGTGGGGGCTAGTGAGAGTGAGTGAGAAGGGAATTCCTAAACAGTAGGCTAAAAGGAAGGAAAGAGTAGGTGAGCAGCGGACAAAACCTCACAGGTGCAGCCGAGCAGAAGGTCACCCACGGAGGAGCAGGCAACGGGTGGAGGATTGTGGAGTGATTAGTTCCAGTAGATAAAGAGATGCGTGTCCGTTTATACAGTTATCATTTACATTTAGTCATTTAGTCATTTAGTTGACATCCTAAGCGACTTACAAGTTCTGTACAACACGTCAACAGGAAAGGTACAACTCTGTCAGCTGAGTAACAATGATCAAACAGTGAAACTGTTTACCCAACTTGGGTGCTGCAGTATTGAGTGCATAGACATAAGACATATTAGTATAGTAGGAGGAGTGCATGCATGGTAGTATAGGACAGTAAGAAGGTTAGTGTTTATTTAAATTTTTTCATTTCAGATATTGATTGAAGAAGAGGCAGGGGAACTATGTGAGAATGCTATTCATCGACTACAGCTCGGCATTCAATACCATAGTCCCCTCCATACTCATAGCCAAGCTCAGGGACCTGGGCTTGGGCTATGACCTCTGCCAGTGGGTCTTGGACTTCCTGACTGGCAGACCCCAGGTGGTGAGAGCAGGCAACTGCACCTCCTCATCCATCACCCTCAACATAGGGGCCCCCCAGGGCTGTGTTCTGAGTCCCCTCCTCTACTCCCTGTACACACACGACTGTGTGGCTCAGCGGAGTAGCAATACAATCGTCAAATTTGCTGACGACACAGTGGTGGTGGGCCTGATCTCTGCCAACGACGAGAGGGCCTACCTGGAAGAGGTCAAGGTCCTGGCGGGATGGTGCCAGGAAAACAGCCTCTCCCTGAACGTCAGCAAAACAAAGGAGATGATTGTGGACTTCAGGAGGTCGGGGGTCAAGGACTACAGCCCCCTCAGCATCGACGGGGCACCGGTTGAGAGAGTCAACAGTTTTAAGTACCTCGGAGCCTACATATCCGAGGACTTGACATGGACCACACACATTAACAGTGTTGTGAAGAAGGCACGACAATGCCTCTACTTCCTCAGGCGCCTAAGGAAGTTCCAAGTCAGCCAGAAGATCCTTAAGAACTTCTACTCATGTACAATAGAGAGCATCTTGACCGGCAACATCACCTCCTGGTTTGGGAATAGCACTGCACAAGACCAAAGCAGACTACAAAGAGTGACACGTTCAGCCGAACGCACAATTGGAGGGGGGCTCCCCACCCTCCAGAACATTTACTACAAGCGTTGCAAGGGCAAGGCTAAGAGAATCATTAAAGACTCCAGTCACCCGAACAACTGCCTCTTTGAACTGCTGCGGTCAGGCAAGCGATACAGGAGTCTCAAGGCGAGCACAGAAAGACTCAGAAGAAGCTTCTATCCCCAGGCCATCAGGCTGCTAAACGAACAATGAATGAACACTACACAACAACAACCACCAAACGCACATAGCACACACATCCACACGCACACACTCACTTTAAACAAACACACTGTAGCACCCACTCCACACACTTATAGCACACACCCACTTTAAACAAACACACTGTAGCACCCACTCCCCACACTTTATATTTATGGATGGAGGATTGCACTACAACTCGTACACCTTACTGTAAATTGTACCTAAAATTGTACCTCATCCCATTTCTGCTTTGCACTAGATAGTACTGTACATTAGTACACTGCATAGTATTGTGTATTGTATATTATATGGTAACTCAGAACATTGTACATATGTCTATACCGAACACTGTGACCTCATTTTCTTCTTCTAAATTCATGCTATATTATGTTATTATGTTATTTGATACTATCTTGTCTAGCACAGTCTCTGGAGCGTAACAGTAAGAAGCATTTTGTATGAAAGTATTCTGTACTTCTGTATGACAACTATTAAAGAACTTGAACTTGAACTTGAAGTGTGTTTTTAGTCAACAGCGAAAGATTGGTCGGGATTCGGCTGTTCTAATTGTGGTGGGAAGTTCATTCCACCATTGAGGAAGTACATTTATGTGGAAGTTCAGTTATGGGTGAGCAGCAGGATTTTGTAGTTGATATGGCCAGTTAAAACAATAACAAACTGCCTTGTACTGTACATCACATCTACTGTGGGTGCATGGGTACAGGTTACCACCATTTAAATTCCATGCCTAATTTATTATAATACCGAACACAAACTGTATCAGAACATATTATGTCCCGTTTCCTACCTTGAACCCCGCCCACTGCTGGCTGTACAACACCACAGGCGAGTAGATCATCGTAGATCATCTCAGCCTGCTTTACAATGTGGTGTTAAGAGTTGCAGGAAGGAGAGGAAATGGTATTGAATATACTCTGTCGCTGACTAAACATATACTATGGGTGTTAAAATAGTTAATGTAGTTGTCAATTAGAATAGACCTGGTCACAGACTGAAAAACAAGTTCATATTTTATCATGACTGACTGACCTGACACTAGATATTTGTTAGATTTGTTTATATTTGTTATATTTGTGAGGTCATGTTATGTATTTTTGTGAGGCTAAAGTTTAGCTCTGGACCACCTCAGGTACCTACAGAAACGGTTTCACCTGGACTTCCGGTTTAGCTCGAGAATGGAGTAGGTCGCTGTGGTAATCAGCTCCTCTCCCGTTATTTTTATTTAGCTTTTAAAAGCCTCTTTTTACACCACCAATGCGTTTAAACCTGACGTATATATCAACTGAGATTTTCAACTAACTATATTGACTGAAAGAATCAAGATGCCACCAAAGAATAAAGGACCGGGTGCTAAATCAATTGCAGACGACCTAAATCTGGATCCGGGTTTCGTGCGTAGCAGAGCAGGAGATATCGAGACAAAAAAAGATGAGCCACCGCCGCCTCCGACGATACAGCATATCTCGCTAAGCTAATAAAAGGGGTGGAGAAGACCTTAACCGATAAGGTTGACGCCTTATCCGATAAGGTTGACGCTATCAAAGAATCTATCGAATCCAAAATCGAAGAGTTAAGGGCAGCGGCGGGTGAACATATCGAACGTACTGAAGCAGTGGAAGCCTGCTTGGACGAACACAAGCAGAGATTCGAGGTGATCGACGGAGCCATAGAGGAATTCAACAAGAAGCTAACGGCTAAGATAGAGGAAAACAACGATAAGCTAACGGCTAAGATACGCGAACTCGAGTACCAATCCCGCAGATTGAATATTCGTATAGTGGGTCTGGATGAGTCAGTGAGCTGTGTACAACCCAATGTCACGTTTGCGGCAGTGTTACTTCAAATTCTGGGACCGGGTACCATGCCACACAACAACGCACAATTAGAGGGGGGCTTCCCACCCTCCAGAACATTTACAACAAGCGGTGCAAGGGGAAGGCTAAGAGAATTATTAAGGACTCGAGCCACCCGAACAACTGCCTCTTTGAACTGCTGCCGTCAGGCAAGCGATACCGGAGTCTTATGGCGAGCACAGAAAGACTCAGAAGGAGCTTCTATCCCCAGGCCATCAGGCTGCTAAACGAACAATAATCGCTAAACGAACAATAATCACTATGCAACAACCATCAAATGCACACAGCACACACACCCACACGCACACACACACTCACTCAAACAAACAACACACTGCAGCACCCACTCTCCACACTTTAGATCACACAAACACACTTACACTTTATATTTATTGATAAAGGATTTGCACTACAACTCGTACACCTACTGTGAATTGTACCTAAACTGCACCTCGTCCATTTATGCCTTGCACTATATAGTATTGTATATTAGTACACTGCACAGTATTGTATATTGTATGGTAACTACGTCTACGAACATTGTACATATGTCTAAACTGAACACTGTGACCTCTTTTTTCTTCTAATTTTTACTATGTTTTTATTTCATACTTATCTTGTCATGCACAGTCTCTGGAGCGCAACAGTAAGAAGCATTTTGTACAAAAGTATTCTGTACTTCTGTATGACAACTATTAAAGAAACTTGAAACTAATTGTTTTCGGTACAGGTTGTTAAGCACTGGTTACATCAACATGAAACAGACATCAAACATCAAAAACGCCCCCCTCCCACCTCCCAATCAGTGGTGCAGTGGCAAAATGACAGTAGGTCAAACGCTCCACGCGCATGCACAGTTTTTTTTGGCTGCTCTCGTCCTGCAGCTGGATACTATTGCCTCACAGCCCGGCCGTCAGCGCGCGGCCCAGAGAGCGCCGCTGGCTCTGCGGCTCTGCAGCTGCATGCTTCTCCGGGAGTCCGGTTGGATAATGCCATGTAAAAAGCGATTGCGCGTACTTCAGCCTCAGTGACCGAGGTATAACGCCGTTATACCGAGTTATACCAGCACTGCACCACTGCTCCCAATCCCACAATAGATACATATATACATAAATAAGGACAGTCACGGTAACGGTGTCAGTCAGTGACAGATGCTTGCCCGTCTGTGCAAAGGGGGGCGGGCCAGGGTGTTCAGTGTTCGGACTGCTGTGGGGAAAAAACTGTTTGTGAAGCGTGTGTGTCTGGTTAGGATGGACCTGTAGCGACCTGAGGGCATGTGCTGGAATAAGTGGTGTGCTGGGTGAGAGGGGTCGTTGACTATTTTAACAGAGCGGGTGACTGTGCGTGAGGTGTAGATGGAGTCCAGAGAGGGGAGGGGGCAGCCAATTATTTTGGAGGCTGTCTTGATGATGCGTTGGAGTTTGTGTTTGGTGTGTTTATCAGTGGAACCGTACCAGACTGTGATGGATGAGGTGAGGATGCTTTGAATTATGGCAGTGTAGAATTGGACCAGCAGGTGTTGTTGGACTCTGTACTTCCTCAACTGGAAGTACAGGCGCTGCTGGGCCTTTTTGATGATGGCAGTGGTGTTAATGTCCCATTTGAGTTTATTGTTGATGTGGGTGCCGAGGAACTTGAATGATTCAGTTAGGGTTATGGGTTGGTCTGAGATGGTTAAATCCCCTTTCCCCCCCTCCCACCGAGAGTCGTACAGGATTGTGTCCCATAGACACATCCTACGCGTATGACTCCCTCCCTTAGGCCACCGGATTACCCAAATTGAGCTTTGTAATCCTACTCTTCCTATGCTAATTGCCATAGGATCTAAAACTTTCATTCTAATTCAATAGAATGTCGCTTTTGGTCTTGCGCCTTCCCATTAATGTACTAACAATAGTGTGAAAAATGAAAAATATACCTTCATTGATATATTCATTTGAACCTTCTACTAACTTATGTAGGAAACATCAGAAAAAAAGGAAAAGAGTGGAGATAAATACTAACACCTTAAAATGAAAAAAAATAACAATAAAAGATAAAAATAAAAAAAGGAGTGAGAACTAAAATAAAACTCATCAGAGAAAAATAGATAAAATAAAATTGAGTAAAGAGAAAAAAGAGAAAAACAGAGACTTTTAGAGCTACATTGTGCAAAGCTCTAAATCAGTGGAGTAATTATTTAAAATATTAGAATAACCTTGTCGTGCTTATACATTTAGATGTGGCTAATGTCTTTTTTTTTTTTTTTTTTTTTTTAAAGCCTAATTAAACTTCAGTCCTTGGATCCTATGCTTATTCACACCGGATGTTAATGTTAAATTTACAGGCCTTCGTTGAAGGGGTGCATTATATTCTAGAAGGTTGTAGAATACTAGTAAATATGTAAACACTGCTGTTATGTTCCAGAATGATCTTCCTACCCAGGGGTCATGACCTACTAGTATTTTCCGGGATATTCCTTTGTGTCCCTGAGCAGTCGAGAGAGGAGCCCAGAATGTTCCAGAATGTTCATCATGTCAATGTTGGATTATTGTCTCCACAGAGACCAGAAGACTGTAAATATAATGCCTTACAAGCCATATTAAACATCTTGTGCCTTATTGTTGTCAGCGTGCATATCATCTGTTACTTTTGTTGAGCCGTGGTAAAGTCATTCTAATAAAATTACTAAAATACAAAGAGAAAGAGAGAGAAGAATAGGCTTATCTGTTCTGAGCCAGTGTTGCGTCCTGCCCGGCGGGACCAGATCCATGTTGCTTTATGTAATCTTCGGCGGCTTTAGGCGTGCGTATTCTCTGCCTAATACCGTCTTTTCCCAAGATCGATAATAGTGCCGGGTAGTTAAGGATTGGCCTGAGACCACTCTTAAACATTCTCTGCATCACATCCTTGTAGGGGAAACGCTGAGCGATGGCCTCCTTACATAGATCTTCGTAGATAGATTTTGATTGCGCGCTCCTCTAATGATGGCGTCTCTTATTACCGTCTTGCGCAGGGTAACAATGATAACTCTCGGACCGTTAACTCCCCCTTCACCCCCCCCCCCCCCCCCACACCCTCCTCGCCATACCTTGCCTTTTACTGAAATGACGCCACTGCGCACATACTGCGGTATGCCTGTCAGATAGTCACTTAAGTAAAGGAACTGTGTACTTCTTCCACCACTGAACAGCAATATTTAAAACAGAGAGCACTAGAACAAGCCCCCATAGGATACATTCAGATCAGTCAAACTCCTAATGGGTCGGCTCATATGGTACAGAACAGAACTGAAGCACGGCTGTGGTGATGGTGGTGGGTGAATGATATCAGCAGCAGCATACCAGCACAGACAAGCCCTGAAATAAATACTCAAATCTACGCTGGGTGCTCTCTGTGAAGTACGTCTCAGAGTGTATTTCAGGGCCTGTACAGACTGGAGTGTGGTCACACCGACTTGCATTAGTTCTGTGGTTACCTAGCAGAGCTGCTTTTAAAGACCCCCTCCAGATGTATTTTAAAACCTTAAATAGATATCCTACGTTGAAGAATGTATTTGGGTTTTTTCCCCACCAAATTGTTCAATAAACGTATGAAATGGCCTAGCAGTATCAAGTTCAAGTTTGTTTATTAAATATCACAATATAATACACATACTTTACGGTGAAATGCTTGGTTCTGTATGAGCCCCTGAGAGTGTGCTTCATACAGTAAAAAAGTAAGTAAGAAAGTAAGCCAAAAAAAAAAAAAAAAGTAAGTAAGTAAAGAGGATTATACAATTATACAATATACAGTACAATATACAATGTAAAGAACAACCTAGGTACAGTCTAAGTACAGTGAGTAAAAATGAGTAAACTGAGGTACAATGCAGAAAATGAGGTACAAAACTTTGAGGTGCAATTGCAAATGAGGTATGAATGTAGTGCAAATCTCTTTAATAATAAATGAATATAATGTATTGATTGATTGATTGATTGATTGATTGATTGATTGATTGATTGATTGATTGATTGAAAAGTTTATTAACAGATTGCAGAATGGGTACAGTACAGTACAGCTCAATACATACAATTGTTAAGGGGATGCAGACCAGAGAAAGACTTTCGTCTTGTTTACATCAGGGTCCCCCATTTTCAATTCATCATAACATATATGACACACACGACATACAGATAGACAGCACTGCTACATCTATACATTTATGACATACCAGATTTGCAAATACAGTACTGTTTGTGATAGAAAAAGTGTCCAGAAAAATAGTGTATATACATTTGACATAGAAACTGTACATTGGAGGAGGTTGGGTAAGTGGGGTGGGGTTGGGTGGGTGGGGGGGGGGGGGGGCTGTACATTGGAGGTGGGGGGGGGGGGTGGGTAGGGGGTGGGTAGGGGGACACTGTACACTGTACATTGGAATACTGACAAAGCCATACTTGGTCATTTACTGTACAACTGGGTTAGGACATTTGTAGGGGCCAGTTTCGAATTGCAGTCTCCCGTAGGTGTTCTTTGAGAGTGTTTTTGAAAGTGGGTAGTGATTCACATTCCTTTACAGCTTTGGGTAGGGCGTTCCACATTGATGTGGCATAATTGCTAAACGTGTTTAGTCCCTTGTTTGAGCCGAATCTGGATTTAACATGATTTGTGGAGCTCCCTCTGATGTTGTGATCGTGGTATTCACTGACCTTTGGGAAGTATTTTGACATGTACATGGGTACCTTGGTCGTGTAGTGTATCTTGTAGACCAGGCCCATTGCAAGTTGCTGTACTCTGTCGTCTAATCTAAGCCATCCTAGGTTGTCAAAGTGGGCAGGGGTGAGGTGGGTTCTAGGAGTCAGGTCAAGCAGTAGTCTGACTAGTTTGTTTTGAGATGTTTGTAATTTGGTTTTTAGTGCCTTTGAGGTGCTTTGGTATCATGAGGTGCAAGCATAGTCGTAGTACCCTTGAATGAGTGCTCCTGCCAGAGTCTTGAGGGTATTCTTGTTTACCAGAGAGGAGATCCGGTACAAGAATCGAGTTTGTTGGTTGACTTTTTTTATTACATTGGATGCCATTTTGTCACAGGAAAGATTAGCCTCTAGGATGGAACCCAGGTAGGTAATTTCATCTTTCCTTGTGACAATATTGTCACCCACTGTAACTGAGAAGCCGTCGGTCTTGCTGAGTTTGTTATTTGAACCGAAGAGAATGGACTCTGTTTTACCCAGGTGTAATGATAGTTTGTTGTCAGCGAGCCAGGTGCAGATTCTGCCGAGTTCCGAGCTGAGGGCTTTTTCAACTTGTAACTTGTTCTTGTCAGAGACCAGCAGGGCTGAGTCGTCCGCGAACAGGAACAAGTTGCAGTCACAAGCTGACGACACATCATTTGCATAAATTACAGGCAGGCTCCTCATTCACTTCCATTCATTTTGGGGACCTAATCTAAATATTATACTTCTGAAGTATGAACAAGTTGTCGCTGTAACTGAGGATGTCTCACGAGTTGAAATAAAGGTACTACGAAAGGTAGTACCTTTGTAATTTCATACCCAACATAAAGCTGTGCAGAGCCTTAACGACAAGGTCATTGCTGCCACAGCAAGGGGGAACACAAAACGCAAAACAACAATACAAGTCCTTACCACAAGTAATATGACTGTGGTAGCCTATTCATTATATTCTATTTATTCTCCTTTCTATTCGAATATAATTGAATAGAATAGAATAGAATAGAATAGAATAGAATAGAATAGAATAGAATAAAATAGAAATACTTTTATTATCCTGTGAGAAATTTGACACTGCAAATCGCTCAACATTTAAACATTTAGACAGAACAGGTCACGAATAAGAATAATAAACAAATCAAATCAAGTTGCCTAAGATAAGAGTAGAGTCAAATAGAATAAAAATGGAATAAAATATACAGTAAATAAATACAGTAAAAATATACTGAGGTACAGTAGGTGTAATATTGCACAGTGCTGTTTCAAACTAAGTCCAGGAAGATGGTAACTGTCACTCTGTGCTCAGTGATGCAGTGAGGCACAGTGATGCATTGTATAGTCTGATGGCTGTTGGAATGAAGGACTTCCTGTGCCGTTCTGTGCTGCATTTAGGTAGTGTGAGCCTGGCACTGAACCTGCTCCTCCTGTCCGCCAAGTCTGTGTATACTGGGTGGGAGGGGTTTTCCCTGATGGCCTGTAGCTTAGCAAGGCTCCTCCTCTCCGCAACCCTCGCTAGAGAGTCCAGCTCCACCCCTACCACGTTACTGGCCTTCCTGACCAGCTTATCCAGCCTGTTTGTGTCCCCCGCTCTCAGTCCGCTGCCCCAGCAGGTCACAGAGTACAAGAAGGCGCCCGCCACCACGACTCATAGAACATCCTCAACATCCTTGTACAGACATTGAAGGATCTCAGCCTTCTGAGGAAGTAGAGTTGGCTCTGGCCCTTCTTGTACAGTGCCTCTGCGTGTTTTGACCTGTTCAGTTTGTTGTCGATGTGCACACCGAGGTATTTGTACACCTCAACCATGTCCACATCAACTCCCCTGATGGAAACGGGGGTCACAGGTAATTATTAGTCTATATACTCTACCACATCGTGCACAATTGTACAGCCCTGGCCTATTTTATTTTATAATTATATTATATTGTACTTCTATTTCAATTTAGTTTATATTCCATTTAATCTTATTCTACCTTTCATTTTATTCTACGGTAATTGTCTGTCCATTAATGTCGCACCAAACGACCAAATCAAATTCCTTGTATCTATGTGTAAACTACTTGACCTTTCTTATTCTGATTTTATTCAGATTTCAAGTGAGCAATTTTGGTGATTGATGTAGTTTTTAACGCAACCACTAGATGGCGATAGTCGCCACTCCTGCACACTCATTGTCAATGCAGAGGTTACCAAAGATAGGATACTGCTCTACACCCCCCCACCCCGCCTACCCAACCCCCCTCCCCTCTCCACCCCACCTACCCAACCTCCTCCAACGTAGTTTCTTCCCCACTCTCTTTTTTTTAGACCCTTTTTGTATCACAAACAGTACTGTATTTGTAGATCTGGTATGTCATAAATGTCTAGATGTAACAGTACTGTCTATCTGTATGTCTGTCATATAATCATATATGTTATGATGAATTGAAAATGGGGGACCCTGATGTAAACAAGACGAAAGTCTTTCTCTGGTCTGCATTGAGCTGTGTACTGTGTTGTCTGTGCCCATTCTGCAATCTGTTCATACAAATTTCAATCAATTCAATCAATCAATGACAGTAAAATGCAACACTTCTCCAAAGAAGAAGAAGAACACTGCGCAGTACTTGAATTAAAACAGCGGGGGGCAGCAACGCGCTAACGGACGGGAGTCTAGTCTGCCGTAGAGTAAAATAATCAGCGAAGAAGAGGGCCGTGCTGTGTTGACTGTGGGGCCTAACCGACGGTTAGTAGTAGCTGCTAGCTGTCGTCGAACACATCACGTTGGACGTGGACCTCTCTGTACATTTAAAGGATTATACAAGTAATCAAGATTGCATGGTAAGTTACATAATAACTGTCTGGTCATGGATTGACAGCTAAATAAGGACTTTGCGTGCTAGAATCACTGATTTCTGACTAGTAGTAGTGGAGCACTGGCGAACCAGCCCTATGCTAACTAGTAGCTAACAGGCTGCCACTAGAGAGGTAGTTAAACCTAAACCTAGCGACCAGGTGGACATTATATAGCTTGTGTTTTCATCACAGTAGAGCTTCGGCCATGCCAATAATAGGTGGTCTGGGATAATGCTAACGTTAATCTAACACTGATGCTACTACTAATGTTATCTGCTAAGCTAGCGATTGCCTTTGTTAGCTAACGTGTGTGTATTGTGCTTTTAACGTCACCCTAAGGGCGTAGAGACCCAAAGGTGATCAATTTAATAGAATTCGTAAGAAAGAATATACCCTAGGTAGGTAGGTAACGTTGACCTTACTCCTAGAACCCACCTCACCCCTGCCCACTTTGACATCCTAGGATGGCTTAGAGTAGACGACAGTACAGCAACTTGCAATGGGCCTGGTCTACAAGATACACTACACCACTAAGGTACCCATGTAAATGTCGAAATACTTCCCAAAGGTCAGTGAATACCACGATCACAACACCAGAGGAAGCTCCACAAATCATGTTAAACCCAGATTCGGCTCAAACAAGGGACTAAACACGTTTCGCAATTATGCCACCATCAATGTGGAACGCCCTACACACAGCTGTAAAGGAGTGAATCACTACCCACTTTCAAAACCGCTCTCAAAGAGCACCTACGGGAGACTGCAATTCGAAATTGGCACCTGTAAATGTCTAAACTCAACCCCCTCCAATGTACAGTAAATGTCCTAACCCAACCCCCTCCAATGTACAGTTACCCCCCACCCGCCTACGCCTACCCAACCCCAAACAAAATGTTACCCATTCTGCAATCGGTTAATAAAATTTCCAATCAATCAAACGTACGTTCAGGGTTTGTGATGTTGACAGGCCTGTTTCTGGTCGGTCCCCTCACCATAAAAGAGTAAAGGGGTGTCTGCATCACAGGATGAGACAAATTAAGTTGGAGATTTTGAATAACACCTGGAACGATATGACCGTAGAGATGCTCTAATACTTGGGCTGTCGACTTCCATTATTCTGGGCTTCAAAGCTTTAGTAGTAGGCCTAGAATAATTAAAGCTTCATTCTTTGTTTTACATTTAGTCATATAGCTGATGCTTTTATCCAAAGCAAATTTACAAGTTCTGTACATTAAGTCAGCAGGAAGGGTACAACTCTGGCAGCTAATGGTAAGTAACATTGTTTGTCAAACAGTGTCGAACTCGAGTGCTACAGTCTTTCTTTAGTGTAGTAGAGTAGTATCAGACATATTATATAGTAGTAAATTACAGGGACATAACTAGGGATGGGAATTGATAGGATTTTATCGATACGATTCCATTATCGATTCTGCTTATCGATTCGATTCTTTATCGATTCTCTTATCGATACCTGATCGATTTATAATTTAAATAAATAAATTGGAAATGCAACAGAACTAAGCTGGTTAGAATAACAACATGCAACTTGACATTTCTGATTGTCATTTATTGTTGAGCCCCCATGTCAGGGGCGACAGTGGCTCGGGAGGTAGAGCAGTCGTCTGGCAATCCGGAGGTTCCCGGTTCGATTCCCGCTCCTCCCGGGCAGCGTGTCGATGTGTCCTTGAGCAAGACACTTAACCCCTAACTGCTCCCGATGAGCAGGTTGGCACCTTGCATGGTTGCTTCCGCTGTCGTTGTGTGAATGTGTGAGTGATTGGGTAAAATGTAAGGAACAAATTGTAAAGCGCTTTGGATAAAAGCGCTATATAAAAAAGCAGCCATTTACCATGTCAGAAAAATACAAAAACTGTAAAAAATAAAACATTAACTATAGCCTACACTTAAATAAAATAATGTATTTGAGATTCTCTTAAAATGTATTTACTTAAACTAATTTAATCTATTGAATAACGGGTCGTTATTCCTCTGACTTCTGTCTCACACACACACACAGACACACAGAGCTCCCTCCCCGGCACCCTGTCCTGTAAGGCAGTGGTTCCCAAAGTCGGGGTCGCGACCCAAAGGCGGGCCGCGAGCAGCCACGGATGGGCCGCGAGATGATTTAAAAAAAAAATAAAAATAAACATTTTTTTTTTTTTTTGTCAGGCCACTGAACTTAGAAGCAGGCCAGGACAGTGTTTCTAGTTGTATTCTAAAATTCTATTCTATTGTATTCTAAAATGTGACTATATGGTTTTATATTAACTTAATAAATAAACAAAAACGAAAAATCTACTTATTTCAACAAACATTTCAAACTAAATAACAGATTATGCACATAAAACGCTGAAAACAACCGAAGCAACAATAGTATTTTAATGAGGCTATTATTATTATCAATATTATTTTGCAACAAGTTAGCCCTCTCATAAATAGCACATATAAATGAATAACTAACTTGAACTAACTTAATAGGATTGAAGTGATATTTGGCTTAAAAAATCGATCGCCTGGAGAAAAAAGCCAGACGATGTGCATTGGGCCGCGGCTCTCTGACACCTTATTTTCTGGGCCCCGGCCTGAAAAGTTTGGGAACCCCTGCTGTAAGGTATTGGCTTGTGTTGCTACACGGACACATTTGTATGTTGCACCATGGTACTTCCTGTCTGACAGACTCAGAGTAGAGACTTAGTAAACAAACAGTCCGGCTCTTATTATATGTGAACTAAAGAGTACAAGGTTTACACAACAGTCCCCACCCGCTGTTTTATTGTATTTGTACCTGTACTATCCACTGTCAGCTGTTTATCTCTCTTTGTGAGCTTGATTAAATAGCGTTAGCTCACGTTAGCTAGCGATAGCTCCGCGGCTAATTTTAGCTCACCCTAAACTAAATCAATGACTAGGTTCTAAAGTATTCAAGTAGTTTTCACTGCACATAGAAGTAGCCAAACAGCGGGAGCATTTCGGGAGCATATTACCAAAACCCAGGCAATTTCGAGCCCTTAATGAATCAAATAGTCTGCCATGGCTACATGCTAACGCTAACATTGTGCGCAACTAGGAAAAACCTGGCAGCGATAAGGGAATCGAAAGTCACGGGAGCCACACGGTTCCAGGCATCGGCCAATTAGGAACCGGTTCCCAACCGGAACCGGTTTTCGATTCCCATCCCTAGACATAACTGTATACAAGACATCAATATGTTACGCTTTAGGGGCAGCCGGGTGGCGCAGTGGGCAAGGCGCTCGCCACCACGCAGGAGATACTGGTATCGAGCCCAGCTCTCGGCGTTGCTTCCGTCTTGGGCGGCCGTCGTACTAACACAATTGGCAGTGTTACAGAGGGTGTGAAAGCCGGTGGGTGGGTCCTGGTCGTTGTAAACAGCGACTCCTACAGTTCGGCCGGGGCTCCTGCTCAGCGAGGAAAGGATCTAAGGGGGGTAGTGTGATCCTTCCACACGTTACACCCTCTCAGTGAGAGTCTGCGCTGCCAGGTGAAAAGAAGCGGTTGATTGGCTACACATGTGTCGGAGGAAGCATGTGATAGCCTCTACTAGGGCTGGGTGATATGGCCCAGAACGTTATCGCAATAAAATAATAAAATAATTTTCCTATCACTCGATATCGATAATTATCGTCGATATAATTTCTGTCAAGTTTAATTAACTTCTTATGCCCGGTGCCGACGGACGGGCTATTAATAGACTCACTTGTTTTGCTGCGGTAGAACGGAGACGAGTTGGAGAGCCGTCGCGTGTCGAGCCAACCCTTTGAGAAGCGTTGTGGTCCCGGCTTGAATTCTCCATGAATGTGTCTAAGTCCATAATCCATATAAATCCATTTTGTTATATCCAACACAGTCTGAATGAATGTTTCTTGTGATTATGCCGCGTGATTTCAAACAACCAAAACAACTGAATGTCTCGAGTTGATGTCGTCATCAGTCCGCGCACGTTCTTCTACGCAGTATACTAAACACCAGTGAGTGCATAGATTATTTTATTCCACCAGGGGGCGATAGTCTGGAGGAGTGGGGAGGGTATTGGGTCCAGCTGGCATGTAGTGGGACGGTTCAACGTGTCAATGCTTCGGCATCTGATGGGAGAGAAAGATGAGGCTCTTGATTCAGCACTTGGAGTGGGTGGGGGTTGGGAGAAGCAGCTGCGTATGTGTTCTCTACCTTTTTCTCAAAGTCTTCCGCAGAGAGAGTGGCCGAGGGGGAGGGTGGTGGCGCGTGCACAGGGCTGTACGCTAAGCTTTTTCACTAGGGGCACACTTGCCCCTAAATGAGAAATTTAGGGACAAAAAAATTTTTTTAGGGGCAAATTTTTAAATAACAATTTTACCATTATTAAAAAATATGTTGTTCCTGCCTCATTACTGTGGTCCTTTTATTTAACATTTAAGTGCGTTTGTTTTCAGGTTTGTATCTTTTATAATGAACCAACTGAGAGTGTGTAAATCACTAATAGAACAAAAACAACAAACTGTGTGTGTGTGACTGTGCGCGCGCTTGTGTAGTGCTCCTTGAATGAGATCATCACAACACACACACCATTGCATTAATCAGGAGGACAAGAAACTCTGCATACATTTGTTTCACAATGAAAAGTGCTTTAGAAATCAAATGAATTATTATTATTGTAAATAACCCCATGAAAGGTTTATTATTTGTATGGGTAATTACCTGCTTCATATTTGTGATGTTACTGGTTTCAGTGTGTGCCTAAAGTGATCAATGTGTTGGGCCGTTTATAGAGATCTATGCCAATTAATGTTTATGTATATCCGGGACTTTTCTTTTATAAGAATTGAGAGGTATTTGTATATGTGACCTTTATTTTGAAAACAGTGTTGCGACCCAACCTTATTTACATTTGCGCTTTTGACAGTGAAATGTTCAGTCCAGCTTAGCTCGAAGGAAAGACTAATAAAAAAGGTTTAATTGACCCGTATGAGGCTCTTACGGTAGGACTTTGATTGTTTATAGAAGTGGAATGTAATACTATGCAAAACGAGAAATAAACAGTGATTTTATTTTACCAGCAGTAAAGTTGCAAGCCACTTTCATTTCATATACGGGGAACCGACAATTAGTGATGCACCGATGTGAAAATCGTGGCCGATACCGATAACCGATATTAATATTGCTGTTCTGGCCGATACCGATATTTACCGATGTCGATATCTCTGTATAGAAAACACTTTTTTATGATAATCAAATAAAGAGCTATTTTCCAAAACGCATACTTTTTTTACTTTTGTAACTTATTTTCAGAAATGACTGATATTTTGAAACTATTTAAGGCCAAAACATGTAAAAAAAAAAAAAACGTTTTTTTTTTTTTTTTTAATATCGGTCCTATCTTGATATCGGTCCGATACCGATGTGTAAAAAAACTGCCATATCGGCCGATATTATATCGGCGGCCGATATATCGTGCATCACTACCGACAATTATTAGTATTATCTTATTTGCATATTGTCTCATTATTAGATAGATAGGTTGATACTTTATTGATCCCCGGTGTCAATTTAAGTAGACAGTATTTCACGTCCTAATAGTGGGGTACTCACGTAATGCATGGCTGAACCTGAACGTTAGAATTTTCCGTGTCCCCATCAATCAATCATCACATCATCACGTCAATCATCATCTTATCATCTCTCCACATCGGACGTGGTTGTCATAAGATGGACTGATATCATAGGGCTGGGCGATATGGAAAAAAATCATATTGCGATAACGATATGATAATGTTATCATATTTCTCTATATCGATAATTATCGAATTGGTATAAGTATTAAAAAATAATTTTTTTTAACAACAGATGTATGTTTATTTTGCAGCAATTCTTTGTCATTGCCGCCATCTTTAGTGTTACATCCCCTCACACTCCAGTTCTCAGGCTGCAGCTGGTTTAAAAGCTAAAGTAAACTGGCTTCTCTGCTGGCTGTGGCTCCAGGGGAGTTGAACAGTTCTGGCTCTGCTAGTTTATTTTCGATCTTTTGGCGCTTTTTTGGTGGACAAACCACCGCACATGTGCACCGTGACTTGTGACTGGAGTCTAGTTCTGCTAGCACACATAGCCTACTGTGTACACAGACGGTTTCAAACTGTATTTTAAATTAGAAAGCAAACAAAATAAATGGACAAGAGAAAAATAAATCTCAATTTGGTCAGTATTGTCATTTGGACAAGCAAAGCCATTACTTTAAGTTGCATGCAAGAAAGACAAGTCTGTCCACTGTCTCTGGTTTTAAAACTGCCCTGTTGCAGGTCACAAAAAAAACGATTTTTCGATTTTTTATTTTATTTCGATGTTCGATATCGATTATTAAAATATATCGCGATATTTATAGTTATCGTTATATCGCCCAGCCCTATGATATCATATCCATTATCCACTCCGTTGTTCTTGCAGAGCAAGAGCCATATTATTATTGAAAGGAAGCGGCCACATTCAGTTTCGTTTCGCTAGGAATTATGTGATTTGGTGTTGGATGTATAGACTCTACGCAGCCAGGGACATGGTCTTTAATCGCACGATAGACTACAAGTACCAAGTAGGGATGCACGATAATTATCGGGCCGATAATTATCGGGCCGATATCAGCAATTATGACGTCATCCCGATAAACCCGATAACGTTATTAATAGCTCCGATAATATAATATATTTTTTGGTAAAAAAAAATGCTGTGTGGGTGAATTGGAATGAAGTGCGTTTGTTTTGACTGTAGGCTCATCCCGTTTTGCCAGTACTGTGGTACGACTGACAGCGTGTGGTTTAGGAACAGGGCGTTTTACACAAATCCAGCGCTCCCTTTCTTGGCTGTGACGTAGGCACGTAAGTTTCTGAATCAGCGCGGACGTTAAAAACAAAGATGGCCGCGTCGGTACTCGGAATTTCAGAGGAAAAAGATTGCTTGCTATTTGTAATAAATGCAATGCAGAAGTTCCACAAGGAGGGAAAAGGGCAACAACTTGTAATACATCCAGCCTGACGGGTCACCTGCGGCATCACCACCGCTACGATGGTGTGTTATTGTGTTAACTTAGAAGCCTACGACGATGCGTGGAGCTAAGCAAAGCTAGCCCCTTCCATGGCTGTGATGCAACCCTCGGTTGAACGCAGTCACTTATTGCTCCATAGTAGCCAGTAGAGCTGCCGCGATTACTGCATTACCGCGGTATCGCGGTTACATCACACCCACCGCAAGAGTAGGCTGAATACCGCATCACGCTGTTTTTTTATAATAATAATAAAGTACTAGGGGTGGGAATCACCAGTTTCATCATGATACGATACGATATCGATTCTTTGGACAACGATACGATATTTGCCGATATCACAAAGTCTCTCACGATACAATACGATACGATTAGATTCAGGTGCCTGCGATCGATATGAGATGATATCATATGCCCATTTAACACAATCAGTTATGAGACTCGCCACAGGATTTTCAAAATAAGAGTATCGATATGAATCGATCTTATTACATCGCATCGATCCGATTCGATCGTTGATAATTACATCGATGTATCGATCTGGATCGATGTATCGTCCCACCCCTATAAAGTACCCTCCTCTCGTTGGGCTTGCGGCTCTGCAGATATACCCTACTCCTCTATCGAGGTTCCAAGCGACCCTATTGGGTACCAGAAAAGTCACGTGAAACATTACAGACCACTGATTGGTCAGAAGAGAGACGCGTCACACGTTGGATCAGAGCTCATCACAACACGGCTAATAACGTTAGCTTTAGCTCCCCGCCGGAGTGGACTACCATCGCTCCTCAGGAGTACTAAACGAGACATAATGATTTTACTGTCTGCAACGAATGTTATAATAAAAGCCCTTCGTTCTATACACTTGTCTGATTGAAAACGTTATTAACAGACCGCAGAATGGGACAACTCGGCACGCTCTGAGCAAGGAAAGGAACTGAGATATGAATTGAGTATTTCTTGCCTTGCTATGGTCCGGTAAATACGCTGATGTTATTGAATGTGTAACTATATAACGTTAATGCCACAAAACGAATGCCTTTATTATAAAGTAGTAACTTTATAATAATAATAAGAAGAAGAAAGGGTCGGGGGGGGTAACCACCCCTGCCTGCGACGCCGAGTGAACGGCGCATGACCAGAGGGGAAACTTCGAATCCGTGTTTCACTTTCAATAACGAATGCGTGCTTGCCGAATCCCAAACAATATTCATGCTGCAAAGTCATCCTCTAAAGATAGACATTTAGACTAGAGGCAGGCTATATGCTATAAAGAGTAGACTACTAAAAAAAAATGCATTCAAACTTTTTTTTAAATTTTTTTTGTGTGCGTGCGGTAATAACCGCGGCGGTAGGAAATATTTCGCAAATTTGTGCGGTAAGGAAAACATCAATACCGCGGCAGCTCTAGTAGCCAGGTTAATTTGCACCACCAAGGACTGCTTAAAAGCTAGCGGCTTGGGTCATTTCTGTCAAACTTCTTTAATTTAGCAAACGACTCGACAATAGCTGGCTTTGGATTCACAGCAGCTTCTAGGTTCTAGCTTCTAGCTTGTTGCAGGTGACTTGTTGTGGTGGTGATGTGTCCACTCAAAGCCTTTTTTTCAAGGCTCCGCTTTGAAAAAAGAAGAACAAAAAGCTTTGAGCGTCTTAGGTTGGATGTATTATAAGTTGTTGACGGATTGTGAATTTTCATTTGGAAAAATAAATATGGTCACTTTATCAGTCAAAACTGTTGTCTTGGCTTTTGTTTCTGTTGTCTGGTTAGGTCACATTTAAGTTGGTGTTAAGTTATTGTCCTGGGAAGTCTTTTTATGTATTATTATTGTATTGTGATATGTTTTGTTTCATGTTGAAAAAAAAAAGTTGATAAAAAAAATATACATTACATTTTTTATAATACAATAAATATCGGTTATCGGCCTGAGGAGCATAAAGTTATCGGTATCGGTGTCAAAAAATCAATATCGTGCATCCCTAGTACCAAGTATATAGCGTGACCCAGATTCACTCCACGCAAATCTTTTTTTCACTCAGGCTATTGCAGTAAGTTCATTCATTGCAGACAGATTCTTTCATAGCACCACGACGTGTCGCACTGTACAGCCTTGGTTGTAGGCTAATGTTTTACAATTTTTTTATCCAATTTGTATGGATTAATTTAGGAGTGAAATGCGAATGAAGGGTTGAAATCACTACTCGCAACGTTGCTACCAGATATAATATTTCACTCGCAACGGCAAAATTAAGGGGCAATTTGCGATCATCTCGTCGCAGTGTACAGCCCTGGTGCAGTTTGTGGAGGTTCTTAGCCGAGGCCTCAATCTTATGGTGAAAGAAAGGGGCTTTGGCAGTAAATGTTTTTGAGAATGTTCACAAGAGACGGAGCTTGTCGAAGGAGGTTGAGAGGGCTGAAACGTCCAGGTTGCCGTATATATATGGGGGAAGAGCAGAGAAAGTCTCACTCAAGGGTAGGGCTGACAGGATATCAGAGGAGAGGGTGGGTGGAGACGGGGAGCGTACGTTGCATCTGAATGGTGGTTTGGGGTTTAGCATAAGAGTGTAGTGAGAAGGATACAAAGAAGTGTGATAAATGGAGGGGAGTTACTGTGGTGTTAATTATTCTGGAATAGGGATGGGAATCGAAAACCGGTTCCCGTTGGGAGCCGGTTCCTAATTGTCCGATTCCTGGAATCGCATGCCTCCGTGACTATCGATTCCTCTTGTCGATGGCAGGTTTTCCCGACAGTTGCGCATAACGTTAGCGCCACGCATGTAGTAGCCATGGCAGACTATTTGATTCACTGTTTGGCTGCTTCTATGTGCAGTGAAAACTACTCCAATGTTTTAGAACCTAGTCATTGATTTAATTCAGGGTAATCTAAGATTAGCCGCGGAGCTAACGCTAGCTAATCAAGCTCACAGATAGAGATAACAGCTGACAGCAGGTAGTACAGGTACAAATAAAATAAAAAAGGGTGTGGGGCTGTTGTGTAAACCTTGTACTCTTTAGTTCACATTGGTCCCCGGGCGCGGCCCTCGCCGACGCCTGTCTGCTCTCGGCTGCCCTTGGGGGGAAGGACGACGGGATGGGTTAAGCGCAGAGATGAATCGCATCGGCGATCCTACAAAGACAATACATGCGTGTGTGTTCCGGTGTGTGTGTGCTAACCGTGTGTGCTAACCGCTAAACATTGAGGATAATTGCATGCCAATTAAAGACCTCTGAACAGGTCCTGCATTATTATTATTAAATGTTAGGTTTTACAAAAGTTCTTGTGACAAAGTAAAATGTGACTTAACATGAATATTGGATTATTGTGTTTCCCATACATTGCTTTTATTTGTGGCAGCCCACACCACATTATCAAACAGGCCTGCCACAAATACATTTCCCAAATTTTAACACATTCCGTCTAGGGGGATTTCTGATAAAAGGCTCTACAAGCATTTTGGGGTAAAGTTCGTAACCAGATCTTTTAGCATAATTGGGGTATTTTCGGTATGCTGAATCCGATAAAACTGGTTTCCAAGCAAAATCTTTAGTTTCGGACCTTCTAATTTGCATAGCAAAATGGCCAATTTTCTCCAATAGCTCTAACCAGGAAAGTAAAAATGACAAAGAAAGTGTCTATGTTTTGAGGATCAGATAATGTGATTAGGAAATGTTTCAAAGTAATCCAGTGGCAATCCTACTCTTAAAATATGCAAATTAGTGGCAAAAAAACTAGGCAGGCGAAACATGAGAAAACGAGTGTCTACCTATGTTTTGAGGGTCAGAGAATGTGATCAGTGATTAAGGCAGATCGCTTAATAAATACAAATGAGCTAGCAATGAATTACACAACAATCCATTGCTGCTTGCAGTGTTGTCAGGGTGTGCGTTTTTTCGGAGTCGAAACTGGAGGATTGTTTGGTCCCTGGAAGTGCTGCTTGAATCATTGTGGAACAGCTGAGGTCACTGTCACTTGCAGCATTCTCGAGAACCGCTCATCCGATCCGACTTCACACTGCACTCTCTTGGTGTCCTCAGCAATACACCAGCAAAATGTAACCTCAGCATTTGCTGTTGTCAGCCACGGTCCTGTAAGTAAACAAAAAGATTCTGCTCACATGCTTTGTTGTTTGTTGATGCAACCATATTGTAACCCAATGATGTGACATTAGGACCCAGCAACAGGCCCTGGCAGTTGAATACATCTTTGTACGACTTGGCAAAATGCTCAGTGCAGTTCACTCGTATAGGGACCCGGATAGAAATACTAAGTTCCATAGTTCCTGAAAATGTGGGACCAGTTGTCCAAGGAAGCCAGGAAAACGGATCAGCTAATGGATGTTTAAAGTTCCCAAATATTAATATCGGCCAAACATCCCATCTGTCTTGCCCTTATTCCACAACCTAGTCAAGACAAAAGGTTACCTGCTTGACGGACTTAGACTAGCTGAATCAGTATCATCTTGTAGACCACCTTTTCAAAACACATTCTGAATCTTTAATGGGGGCCCCCATGGTCTTCCTCGGGCACTGCAAATGTGCTGCAAATCACATAGCATGGAAAATCTCTTTGGTGGATGTATCCTAACGGAGCACTGATCACTCTTCTGATTTAAGAACCATCTATTCATAACCCTTGTTTTATGCCAGATAATATACAATTCTACAACAATTCTGCCTTCATAGCTTGTCTGAATTAAGAATAATCACTGGCGGTTTGATTTTGAGCAAAGGGGTAAATTGCACAGCTGTTCTTGGCAATGTCCCATTCAGCTAGCTCCTAGTAGTATCTAGGTAGTGAGTTTTGAATGACAAATAATGATCCAATTCCACATTAGGGCAAACAAAGTTGAATTGATCTTGCATTGCTTTGCCCTCTTGGATCAACTTAAAAATCAACTTAAAAAAATATATATATATAATATAAAAGGTTACTCTTGATCAAACAAAGATGAATGTCCCTATTGGGATTAATAGTGCAATAACTAGCTTTTTCACCAAACTTCACTTGAAACAAATAAAAGGTGCCTATTGATCATCAAACAAGAATGAATTTCCCTATTAAGATTAATAAAGTGCAAATCTAACTTTCACCAAACATCACTTTTTGTAAAATAAAAGGTGACTTGTTAAAAAAAAATATATATATTTTTTTGAATCTATTTTGTTTTTTCAAAATCGTCCTAAATCATTCATTCGAATTAATCGATAATATCTAGGGATGTCCGATATTATCGGCCTACCGATATTATCGGCCGATATCGGCATTAAAATGTGCTATCGGAAAATATCGGTATCGGTTTTCAAATTTTTTTAAATAAAATAAAAAAAATTAAACATTTCTATAACCTTTATTTACCCAGGCAAGCAAGTAAGAACAAATTCTGATTTTATTTATTGTCAAAAGTATGCATAATGTTGTGTTAATTCCACAACAAGAGATATGTAATGTTAATTACCTGAAAATATTCCGCTTTTTGGGGGGGGAAACCCTGCATATATCGGAATCGGAAATTAGGAGTTGGACAATATCGGTATATCGGTATCGGTAAAAAAGCCAATATCGAGCATCCCTAATAATATCGCCCAGCCCTACTTCATAGGTTTCGTGGTAAATTAAACGTTGACGTCATCGGACTTATAAAAAAAGAAATTACAGTACCAAAATGTAGCACACCGGTGGATCTCACGTCAAACGGTACTCTGTACAGGGCTGTACGCTAAGCTTTTTCACTAGGGGCACACTTGCCCCTAAATCAGAAATTTAGGGGCAAAAAATATTTTTTAGGGGCAAATTTTTTTAATAACAATTTTACCATTATTTATATCGATTGTTTTTGATTTAAAAAAAAAAGAAAAAAAATATTTTATATATTTTTTTTAATAAAATATATATATTCTATAATCATACTTGTAGTTGTATTATCTGCGAGACATCGCCACCACGCAACAAGTCAAAATGCTCGCTATATGCAACCAGCTCCACTGTCTGTGTGTACTCGAGTAGCCTCCAGCTACGGCCAGGATTCTCCGGAGCTGCAGCTGGACCCTATACTGTAGCCTCCAGCTACGGCCAGGATTCTCCGGCGCTGCAGCTGGACCCTATTGACTATATTCAGCGTGCCCTCAGCTCGAATCCGCATCGACTCAGTGTTATAACTTATAAGACATTGATATCAGGAGCTATCTGAACTATTTAGTTTAATGGGACGTTTCGTTTTGAACAGTAAGCTAACGCGAGCTATCATGCACTACTAGATTTGCTGGAGGATTTGTTGATATCAGTAGCCGGGAGGGAGGAGGAGCAGACGCCGCAGCTCTCTCCGTGTGTCTGAGTTCAGTTCAGTTCGGCTCACTATAGGAGGTCGAACGCGTCGAAAATATGAAGCAATACTAACTTTACTTTTCTTCATAGCTAAATCAGACAGTCAGCCAGTCTATCAGAGTGAGTGCTCAGTCGATTGTTCCCGCTGATCATACCTGCTGAGTGCTCACTGCTCAGCTCGCGTGAGTGGCGTCATTACACGCCTTGGATAATTTAGGAGTGAAATGCGAATGCAAGGCTTGAAAGCACTGCTCGCAAGCCCGCCCCCAGATAATATTTACCAATCGCAACGGCCAATTAAAGGGGCAATTCGCGACCATCTCGTCGCACTGTACAGCCCTGCTGTAGTACCGACATCATTCGGTCGGTACCCTTAAAAGTACCGGATTCGGTACCCATCCCTACTCATAATGGAGAGTGTAACTTTTTTTCTCTCTGGTGCAGGGGAGGAAATTAGGCCACTTTACTGGCCAAATGCTAGTATTTTTTACGTTTGGCTGGTAAAAAAAATCAGATACCCGCCAGTTGGCTGGTAAGCCAAAAAGTTAGTTTCCTCCCCTGCTGGCGAGTATACAAAAAAATAAAACATTCTGCAATCACTGCACTGGCAAACGGTGCGCGTCTTCTGAGTGTTCGCTTTAGTTGACAGTGCCACGAGAGCACTGCACAAGACCACCCGCGGACATATAATGTTTAATAAACATTTGCGCAGTACTGGCCAACCCGCGGACATATAATAATAAAAGTCCCGCGGTACTAGGCTAGCCATCAGGAGCACTCGCAAACAGATAACGTTAAACACAGCAGAAGATGGAAAACAGACAGACTGACCAACGGGGAACTGCATCCAACCCTAGTACAACCCTCGAGTATAAGTTACTAAGGACACATTTAAATCACAGAGGTGTAATGTTAGTCTACTGGAACTGTATACAGTGGTTAGCTTCTAGTTAGCGTTTTAGCTATAGCTGCTTGCTAGCTAACGTTAGCCCTGTGTGCTCAAAGCAGCCAGCTAGGTGTATCTGTTATGACTATAATGTTTCCAAAAAAGCACCGGACTACGACGTAAGGTTAGACATTTTATTTCATGCTCAAAAGCCCCTGGCTTGCACATCGCAGTCACGAAAGGGGCTAGCTCAACCAGTGCACTGTGCACAACAGCACACCAACCCAACTGACGTTACCACAACACTTGACGGTACTTCACAGCACTGTCGTAAGACCACCGTGCTGTCTTAAAGGCACAGTGTGCCTACCCAGATGCATACACAACATTGACGCGGCTTGACATACAAAGAAGTAATTATCACAATTAGCGATAAAATTATTTTTTTTGTCTGGTAAAAAATCTGTTTGGCTGGTAAAAAAAATCAGATACTCGCCAGTTGGCTGGTAAGCCAAAAAGTTAGTTTCCTCCCCTGCGTGTAATGAAAGAATTGTGGGCAGTCTTTTAACTGTGTAGACCAGTGGTGCCCAACCAGTCGATCGCGATCGACAGGTAGATCGCGGGCTGATTTCAAGTAGATCTCGATTAATAAAATTTGATTATTTTTTTTATTTTTTTTAAATCAACTCTGCCTCTCCTTGTTAACTACAACATGCAATGCTGTTTGTTATTTAAGATGAGGTCGGACTCGGCACTGACAGATTTGTGTTCATTATGCTGCTTTTATAAAGCCTCAAATGATGGCTTACAATATACAATTTTGGCTGGTAGCTCTCGGCTAGGTGGTAAATTAAAAAGTAGATCTTGGTTAAAAAACGGTTGGGCACCCCTGGTGTAGACCTAGTAGTGTAGCCTATAGTGGACGTGTTCGATAATTCATGTTATTCTGTTCACGTTTGGAAATTACCGTTAAAGCTGAAGTGAAAGGACATAATGTTGTGGCTCGACGTTGTGCACTCAAATGACAAATTACCTGTGACTGCAATGGACTGCATAGTTCACTTTTGCTATAGGCAGGTCACAGCTGTTTTCTGTTAGTGCATTCCATAGACTGGCTTCGTTCTGAGTTCCGCATTCTGCCTTTTTTTCTTTCTTTCAACATTTTGTTTGAAAAATAGTTTTTTGACATTTGTGAATCGATTCAAAATTGTCCACGTCCACATCGTGATGCATTTAAGAATCACATTTTCCCCCACCCCTAGAGTCCATGCAGTGTTTATAATTAAGACTCGGATGGTCCGAACAGTTCTCAAGTTCACCAGCCCACGGTTGTGGAGCCTGATGGCTACTGGCACGAACGACTAGCCGAGGCAGTTCTTCTTGGCTACCACCTCTAGTTTGACCAGCTCCACTCGCTCTCACTACAGTTCGGTTTGTTATTGTCTCTTGAGTTGATGTTACCCTCCCAGCATTCTACGGCGAAGAAGAGGAGGTCCTTTCTTTTAGATGGCCTTGGTGTTGTTCGACCAGTCCAGTCTACTGTTCAAGTGTACTCCCAGGAACTTGTAGGTCTCCACCATCTCTACCTCCTCCCCTCGTATGGTGATGGCAGTGGGGGGCCTCTTCTTGCCCCGCCTAAAGTCCACCACCAGCTCCTTCGTCTAGCACTCATCCACATTTTCGTCCATGATGTAACTGATGATGGAGGTGTCATCAGAGAACTTCTGTTGGTGGCACGTGCTTGACTTGTAGCTGAAGTCAGGGGTGTAGAGGGTAAACAGGAAGGGTGACAGTGTGGTTTCTTGGGGGGCATTGGTGCTGCTCACCAGCACATCTGACTGGCTGCCCTGCAGTCGGACGTACTGTGGTCTGTTGGTGAGGTAATCGGTGATCCAGACCACCAGGCTGTGATCCAGATGCATTGCTGTGAGCCACTAGCCACAGAGGCTGGATAGTATTAAAGGCGCTGGATAATTCAAATAACATGATTCTCACTGCTGCACAGCCTCTCCAGGTGTGTATAGCTCTGTGGAGCATGTAGATGATGCCGTCTTTCACTCCGATGTTTCCTTGGTTGTACAGTTGTTCAGAACTTCTATGGATAAAAGCGTCGGCTAAATGTAAATGCTACCAGCTGACCAGACAACACCTTGAGCACCCTGGGGTTGGTGTTGTCTGGTCCTCTGGCCTTGGTCACACTGATCCTGGAGAGCTGCCTCCGTACCTGGCTGGAAGCGATGGGGCTCGGCGGGGTGGTGCTGGCGTGTGGGGAGTAGAACAGGCTGCTGCTGTCTGGAGTGGAGTGGGGGAGGACATTGGTGCTGATGGGGGGGGGGGGGGAACTATTTAAACTAATTTGCACATTCCGGGGAGCCCCTCCACCCGGTTGCTTCTTGAAGCCTGTTATTTTCTTGAGCCCCCCTGAAAAACTTGTTTGAGCAGTCTGCCTGTAGCTTCCCCTCTAGTCTGTCTTTATAGCTGTCCTATGGCTGCCCTGAGATCTGTAGCTCCTTTTGGACAACCTTGGCCCCCTCAATGTCCTCTGCCATAAAATCCCTCATTTTCCTGTTGAACAGTTGGTTTTTTATGTCCTTGTTGATCCAGGGTTTGTTGTTGGGGGAACAGCATACCTTTTTGTGGGTAAAGTTCTTCCCTCACAGAACCTAATGTGATGCAGTGGGAGAGTCCGTTGATAGTATCCCCATGTATTCTCTCAAACAGGTCCCAGGTCAGTTGTACTAAGGTACTCCCTCAGCTCCTCTTCAACTTCAGCAGACCACTGTGTGACAAGCCTGGTGATGGCTGGCTTTCTCCTGATGACGGGCTCGTATGTGGGTGCGAGTTGGATGAGGTTATGGTCCGAGCCCCAAGCGGGCGGGGTAGCAGTGGAGCTGCAGGTCCAGTGGTTTTGTATTTCACATACTGTGTGAAGTTGATCATTCCTTTGGCTAGTTTGACGTGGTTGAAGTCCCCATTGATGATGATGAAATGCGTCTGGATCTTTCGTCTGCAGTCCCGCGCCTGTGGAGTGGATGACGCCACCCACAGTGCTCTGTGGAATGTAAGCGGTGACCACGACGTAGGGCTGGGCGATAAAACGATAACGATAATCATCGCGATAAATTATTTCCTCGAAATAAACATGAAAAGTGGTCGCAAAGTTTTGATATATCGATTTTCCAAGCTTGGACCAAACAGTGTTCCATTCTATGCATATGATCCAGTGGCGGTAGATTGCCCCCTGGTGGAATATAATAATCTATGCACTGGGCCGTGTACACTGCATAGAAGAAGGTGCGCGGACTGATGACGACATCAACTCGAGACAAGACATTCAGTTTTGGTGGTTTGATAATAATCACGCGGCATAATCACAAGGAAGAAACATTCATTCAGACTGTGTTGGATATAACAAAATGGATTTATATGGATTATGGACTTGGACACATTCATGGAAAATTCAAGCCGGGACCACAACGCTTCTCAAAGGGTTGGCTTGCTCGACACGCGACGGCTCCAACTCGTCTCGTAGTGACGGCTTCGTTCTACCCCATCAAAACAAGTGAGTCTATTAATAGCCCGTCGCGCCGGGCATAAGAAGTTAATTAAACCTATAAGACTCCTATAAGACTGAACAGAATGGGTCTTAAACAAGACTCCAAATGCTCCTTATGTACAAATGGGGACGAGGGGACATTTATGCACATGTATTGGGACTGCCCACCAGTTAAGATATTCTGGGAAGAAGTGACCCAGCAATTATCAAATCTCTTAATTCTGAATATACCTGTACACCCCTCTGTATTATTGCTGAATGATGTTTTTGAGTATGCAGTACCTATACAGCTAAAGAGATTGGTTTTATCTGGTATTACAGTGGCTAAAAAACTGATAGCATCACAATGGTTTCAACCGGAAAAAATTTGCCGAAAGGTCTGGATTCTTACATATCTCGATGTGATTTATCTAGAAATATCTACAGCAAGAATTTTGGGTCTCAATGAATCCAAATTGACAATGTGGTTAGAAGTGGTGGAGAGAATAAAAGCTAGCATTTAATGGTAGTGTCTGGTTAGGAGCGAATGATAATGGATGGATTATCCATTGGGGGGTCCAGGGCGGGGGGTGCGAGCAAGAGCATATGTGTGTAGGGGAATAGATAGCAGGTATTAGGGGTATATCTTGTATAAGACATTTATCCAAATGGTGATTTAACTGATGTGCACTGTTAACAATGCTTGTATATCTAATCGTGTGTTGTCATGTTTGTTTATGCGTTTGTTTAAAAAATAATAAAAAAATAAAATACAAAAAAAATAAGTTAATTAAACTTGACAGAAATGTATATCGATGATAATTATCGATATCGAGTTATATGAAAATAATTGTATTTTATTACGATAACGTTTTTGGCCATATCGCCCAGCCCTACCACGACGCCATGTTAGCTCCCGTGGTAAATAATAATAATAATGCAGGACCTGTTGCAGAGGTCTTTATTCGGCATGCAACGACACTCAATGTTTTTAGCGGTACACACAGCGGTTAGTTTTAGCACACACACCGGAACACACACGCATGCATTGTCTCTTTAGGATTGCAGATGCGATTTGTCTCTGCGATTAACCCATCCCGTCGTCCTTCCCCCCCAAGGGCAGCCGGGAGCAGACCGGCGTCAACGTGAGCCGCGCCAGGGGACCAATCCAAGTGCTCCTGTCCGTCTTCGTCAAGGACGCCACAGCGTTAGCGATCTGTTGTTGTGCATGTTTTTCCATTGGGTTTATCTCATCGGGGGGGAAACCCTTGCGAGCACGGGGAGAACATGCAAACTCCACACAGAAAGGCCTGGGAGATACCCCACCTGGGTAACTGGCATCATGGAAACCTGGTCCCCAAGCGGGAATCGAACCCTGGACCTTCTTGCTGTGAGGCGACAGTGTTAACCACTACACCACCGTGCCGCTAGGAAGTATGGTCTCATACTTAGAGCCAGTAATTAATCATGATGTGACCAAGATTACACCAAGTGGAATTAACTCGGAGAGCAAGCCGTCTGCCTTTTCTTCAGAGGAACGCAAGTAGGTGGGGGGTGGAGAGTAAAAGGGAAGAATTGCGAACCGGTGATTTCCAAGGTAAAAATCAAATACTAATTTCGATTGATTCTCTGAATCTGAACTCTGAATCGAAATCCCCCAAAATGTCATCTTCTCAACCTTTTGTCTATAAAAACAAAACACAAATCTGGCAGAGATAATAATAATAATAATAATAAATCAAATTTATATAGCGCCTTTCATAGAACCCAAGGTCGCTTTACAATCAGGACAAAAAATAGGGCAAGGAAAGTAGGGGGGGAGGGGGAAGAGGGGATGAGGGACCTAATTTAATCTAAAACTAACTGATGGGGAAAGCCTTGGTGAAGAGGTGTGTTTTTAGAGCGGATTTGAAGGTGTCCAGGGTTGGGGCGTTGCGGATTTCGGGGGGGAGAGAGTTCCAGAGGGTAGGGGACGCCACGCTGAAGGCTCTGTCCCCAAAAGTCCGTAACCTGGTGCGAGGGATGGAGAGGAGACCTAGATCAGAGGATCGTAGGTTCCGGGATGGAGTGTACTGGTGGAGGAGATCAGACAGGTACCGGGGGGCGAGGGCATGGAGGGATTTGTAGGTGAGGAGCAGGAGTTTGAAGGTGATGCGGAACCTGACTGGAAGCCAGTGGAGATGGATGAGGGTGGGGGTGATGTGCTGCCAGGGCTTGGTGTGAGTGAGAACCCTGGCAGCTGAGTTCTGGACATACTGGAGCCTGTCCAGGGCTTTGCTGGGTACCCCGAACAGGACTCCATTACAATAGTCCAACCGGGAGGTGACAAATGAGTGGATCAGGGTCTCCGCCACAGAGTCTGAGAGTGAGGGTCGGAGACGGGAGATGGACACATCATTGGCCCTGTCTAACAAATGGATACTCCTCATTGATGAATAATTAAAACCAGACACGGACAGGCACAACGGATCAGTGTAGACTAGGGGTGTAATGGTACACAAAATCCACGGTTCGGTACGTACCTCGGTTTTGAAGTCACGGTTCGGTATGATTTTCGGTACAGTGGGGCAGGGGAAGAAATACAAAACAAAAAATAGCTTTTCATTTATCTATTTATTTATTTAACTATTAAACAATATAAAACAAATTGGCCATAATTTACTGAGCAAACTTTACTGCTGTAACCTACTAATAACACTTAAAGTAAATCTGAAGATTATTATATAGCAGATGCCTTGGATAAGTCGTGGACAACTGTAGCCAGGGGAGGAAATTAGGCCACTTTACTCGCCAAATGCGAGTATTTTTTACGTTTGGCGAGTGATTCATGAAGACCACTCGCCAGTCTGGCGAGTATACAAAAAAATAAAACATTCTGCAATCACTGCACTGGCAAACGGTGCGCGTCTTCTGAGTGTTCGCTTTAGTTGACAGTGCCACGAGAGCACTGCACAAGACCACCCGCGGACATATGTTTAATAAACGTTTGCGCAGTACTGGCCAACCCGCGGACATATAATAATAAAAGTCCCGTTGTACTACTAGGCTAGCCATCAGGAGCACTCGCAAACAGATACCGTTAAACACAGCAGAATATGGAAAACAGACAGACTGACCAACGGGGAACTGCATCCAACCCTAGTACAACCATCGAGTATAAGTTACTAAGGACACATTTAAATCACAGAGGTGTAATGTTAGTCTACTGGAACTGTATATAGCTGCTTGCTAGCTAACGTTAGCCCCGTGTGCTCAAAGCAGCCAGCTAGGTGTATATCTGTTATGACTATAATGTTTCCAAAAAAGCACCGGACTACGACGTAAGGTTAGACATTTTATTTCATGCTCAAAAGCCCCTGGCTTGCACATCGCAGTCACGAAAGGGGCTAGCTCAACCAGTGCACTGTGCACAACGTCAACAGCACACCAACCCAACTGACGTTACCACAACACTAGGGATGGGAATCGAAAACCGGTTCCCGTTGGGAACCGGTTCCTAATTGGCCGATGCCTGGAACCGTGTGGCTCCTGTGACTTTCGATTCCCTTAACGCTGCCAGGTTTTTCCTACAGTTGCGCGCGTTAGCATGTAGCCATGGCAGACTCTATTTGATTCCTTAAGGGCTCGAAATTGCCTGGCTTTTGGTCATATGCTCCCGAAATGCTCCCGCTGTTTGGCTACTTCTATGTGCAGTGAAAACTACTTGAATGCTTTCATTGATTTAGTTTAGGGTGAGCTAAAATTAGCCGCGGAGCTATCGCTAGCTAACGTGAGCTAACGCTATTTAATCAAGCTCACAAAGAGAGATAAACAGCTGACAGCGGATAGTACAGGTACAAATACAATAAAACAGCGGGTGGGGACTGTTCTGTAAACATTGTACTCTTTAGTTCACATATAATAAGAGCCGGATTGTTTATTTACTAAGTCCGTCAGACAGGAAGTACCATGGTGCAACATACAAATGTGTCCGTGTAGCAACACAAGCCAATACCTACAGGACAGGGGCCCGGGGAGGGAGCTCTGTGTGTGTGTGTGTGTGTGTGTGTGTGTGTGTGTGTGTGTGAGACAGAAGTCAGAGGAATAACGACTGTTATTCAATAGATTAAATTAGTTTAAGAATAAAAAAATAAATACATTTTAAGAGAATCTCAAATACATTATTTTATTTAAGTGTAGGCTATAGTTAATGTTTTATTTTTTACAGTTTTTGTATTTTTCTGACATGGTAAATGGCTGCTTTTTTATATAGCGCTTTTATCCAAAGCGCTTTACAATTTGTTCCTTACATTTTACCCAATCACTCACACATTCACACAACGACGGCGCAGGCAACCATGCAAGGTGCCAACCTGCTCATCGGGAGCAGTTAGGGGTTAAGTGTCTTGCTCAAGGACACATCGACACGCTGCCCGGGAGGAGCGGGAATCGAACCGGGAACCTCCGGATTGCCAGACGACTGCTCTACCTCCCGAGCCACTGTCGCCCCTGACATGGGGGCTCAACAATAAATGACAATCAGAAATGTCAAGTTGCATGTTGTTATTCTAACCAGCTTAGTTCTGTTGCATTTCCAATTTATTTATTTAAATTATAAATTGATCAGGTATCGATAAGAGAATCGATAAAGAATCGAATCGATAAGCAGAATCGATAATGGAATCGTATCGATAAAATCCTATCAATTCCCATCCCTACACAACACTTGACGGTACTTCACAGCACTGTCGTAAGACCACCGTGCTGTCTTAAAGGCACAGTGTGCCTACCCAGATGCATACACAACATTGACGCGGCTTGACATACAAAGAAGTAAAATCACAATTAGCGATTTTTTTTGTCTGGTAAAAAATCGGTTTGGCTGGTAAAAAAAATCAGATACTCGCCAGTTGGCTGGTAAGCCAAAAAGTTAGTTTCCTCCCCTGACTGTAGCGTGTGCTTGTTTATACAGAGCTGGTATGACTTGCTGGCTGAAATACGGACGAGAGGAAACTAGGTAGCGGGTAGGGCTGGGCGATATGACGATATTATATAAATATCGGGTACAGTTCATTAACGATACACTTTTTAAACGTATCGTGGATATCGTGATGTTTTGCCCAAGAGGCTTGTGTTGCGTCAATCTGGTCCACACGTTGACACTTTTGAACAGCGCCGCCCCACACACACACTACTGCATCAAAAGTTACTACTTATGATAACAAAGGCATTCGTTTTGTGGCATTAACGTTATATAGTTACACTTTCAATAACATCAGCGTATTTATATAGCAACGTCCGAGGTCGACCTAGATATAGCAAGCATTAGTCGTTCATATCTCAGCCCGTGCTGACTCAGTTGTGCCCATTCTGCGGTCTGTTAATAAAGTTTTCAATCAGACAGATGTATGGAAAGGCTTTTATTATAACATCCGTTGCAGTAAAATCATTATGCCTCCAGTCGTTTAGTCATTCTGCGGACCTAAAAGCTAAACGTCGGCCGCGGCGAGCTACCGCTGCCGTTGTTGTCATTGAGCTCTCCAATGGCGGAAGTAAAAAATGAATACGCGCTTGCCGATTGGTGCTAAGAACAGCAGGGCGGGTGCAAGCGGTGTGACGTAATTGGCAGACGCGACTGTCAATCAAAATTATTCTGTTTGCCGTCTGAATGAATGAAAACGTTATTAACAGATTGCAGCATGGGTACAATACAGTACAGCTCAATACAACAACAGTCAACAGTGGACTGGAGGATGCAGACCAGAGAAAGACTTTCATCTAGTTTACATCAGGGTCCCCCATTTTCAATTCATCATATTTCATATCTAAATCATATAATATCTCATGGCTAAATATATGCAATATATAATCTAATAATCCAATAATCTAAATCTAATATATAATATAAAAATGCTAAATGCATGTGTATTTTATTTTGTCTTTAATGTTAGCTTGCAAACTCAAATACTGTCTTGGTAAGCCTCATAATGAATTGTTTGGGGAAAAAAAGAAAAACATTGTGATGCGTGATCGTGTATCGCCGAAAGGTCAGAAAATATCATGATATCATATTTAGGCCATATCGCCCAGCCCTAGTAGCGGGGCTCTATTACTTTTAACATGTGCTTAAACCCTGTGTTCTCGACAACCGAGTATGGTTGCAGAACTGCTGCTATAAAAACACCTATGGCGTTTGTTGTTGCTTTGGCCCGGTCTGAATTAATAGCGAGATGCTGCTTGAATGCCACGGGGAGCTGGGTTTGCACTACGGTCTGTTTCCTCCGTGTACCAGTGATATTCACATTCGGGTGATGCCGTTTCAAATGCGTGAAAAAGTTCGCAAAAAAGTTTAACAATGCCGGCACGTAGCCCCTTTCGTGACTGTGATGCGAGGCTTGCATCAGTCACGAAAGGGGCTCTAGCCGGCACGTAGCTTTTGTGCCATCCACCCGTCTTTGTCCATTACTGTCGTTAACTGGGAATCCGAAATTATCCCAAACGGGAGACTTGAATGTTGTGGGAGCATCTTCTAGCTCTGGCTTGTCGGTTAGTATTGCTGCTGCACCCGCCATACTAAGGCTAATATGCTATGCTGAATTACAGCTATCGTTCAGCGTAGCTGCGTGGGATGAACAAACAACATCCGGTTAGTTGTGCACGTTATATTTGGGACGGGGGGATTTAAGTTCCGCAAAAAAAGGTTCCGTACCGTTGCAATCGTTCGGTACTGTACCAGAGGACCACATTGAGGCGGTACAGTACGTATTTGCGTACCGTTACACCCCTAGTGTAGACACTCATGATGTCTCTGTTGTTTTATGCATATGCAACAAGTACAATGCAATTCTTACACTCTATTTGCTCCACAGCATAAAGGAATAAAAAGCAACAATTAACAGAATAAACTGTCTGCGGTATGTGCAATAACATAAGTATAAGTAGGCTAAATTAAAATGTGTCTTTTCTGTTGCCTACCGAGTCCCACCATGGCTTCCTCTCTTCACAATTGTAGAACTTGTAGTCAAATCTGTGGAGCACGCCTGTAACCAAGCTCTTATATTAAATGTCCTTACCAACAGTCAGCATTAGGGATGTCCCGATCGCCTTTTTTTGCTTCCGATCCGATCCCGATCATGTGATTTTAAATATCTATCGATCTGATCGTTTCCGATCCGATCTTTCACATTAGTAATCAATTTTGACGCATTTTTGTCAGAAACTGGCAGAGCGAGACAAGCCCATCTGTTGCCTATAGTCCGGGGCGCGAGAGCGGAGGCTTTTGTTATTACATTCACCCTGAGAAATGTGCTTCTGCTTCATATGAGAAATATTAAAAGTTTCAATATATGTTTGCACATTAGTATACATTCAGTGTTCGACTTACGTAATGGTCCATTCTGGTCTGAAACGCCGACGATAATCCTCAGTCACGTAACGTTATCCTCCAGGTGAAAAGTTAGTCTGAAAACTTCGCCTCCAGCCTGTCCTCCTTGCAAACATTGCAACTGGCTTGACTTTCTATTTTAAAATGCTTAGTTCCAAACCTCTGACATTAAGTCTAGCTGCTCAAGTCAGTGGATATTAACCGTGTTTCGGGAGCGACGTGTTGTACTGTTGTTGTGATGTGGTCGAGCGTGTAGCGTGTAGCGTCTAAATTAAAGGGGTGTTTGTTGCAACGGTGAAAATTAAAGGGGAATGTGTTTGTTGTGGACAATTATTCTGCTCTGTGTGACAATAAATACATTAATGATGATATAGTATATGTAATTTAAAACCAAAACTAAGGCCTCTGTATGAGTTTAAGACGTGGACATGGTCATGTTTGTTGAATAAAAATTTTCTTTTTTTGACTGCCGATTTTTATTATTATTTTTTCCCGATCCCCGATCCTCTGAAAAGCACGTGATCGACGCCGATTCCGATCACGTGATCGGATCGGGACATCCCTAGTCAGCATTGTTTGAAAAAGAATATTGTTTTAAAACTGCACAATGTTTTGTTGGAAAAGATTCTTTAGCAATCAAAATCATGGAGTCTGGCTGAACAAGACAAGACCCATCCTAAACAGCAATGCATTCAACCTAGGGCTGGGCGATATGGCCAAAAACATTATCGCGATAAAATTATAAAATTATTTTCATATAACTCGATATCGATAATTATCGTCGATATAATGTCTGTCAAGTTTAATTAACTTCTTATGCCCGGCGCCGATGGACGGGCTATTAATAGACTTGTTTTGCTGCTGCAAATGTCTCGAGTTGATGTCGTCATCAGTCCGCGCACGTTAGCAGTTAGCCAGAGCCAGTGTATTCCATGACAATGTACTAAATATGACCCTAAAATACTCCGTTCCACCCCAATACATTGCAACGACATCCACCGTATACCCCACACTACTCGAACCGTTACCCTCAGAATTCACGCCACACACCCACTCTGCACCTAAATTATAAAATAGCGCCGTGCAAGCTAATTATCCTAGCCAGCCTGTTGTTTCCAAGCGGTGTATTCCATGACAATGTACTAAATATGACCCTAAAATACTCTGTTTCGCCCCAATACATTGCAACGACGTCCACTGTATACCCCACACTACTATAACCGTGGCCTCAGAATTCACGCCACACACCCACTCGGCACGTAAATTATAAAATAGCGCCGTGCAAGCTAATTCCCCTAGCCAGCCTTGTTTACTACTTGAGTCCTACCTCCGGGTCTCCTTCCGGGTCTCCTTCCGCTGTCGGCCATCTCCTTCACTGATTGGTTGTTAGTGCGTGTGCTCATATCCAAGCTTGGAAAATCGATATATCGACACTTTGCGACTACGTTTCATGTTTATTTCGAGGAAATAATTTATCGCGATAGTTATCGTTTTATCGCCAAGCCCTAATTCAACCCGACATAATTGCCCATACAATCCTCGGGCCGGGCATCACCAGTGGCAGGAAACCTTCTCTGCAAACAAGATTTGCTTGTTTTGAAGAAATACATTTTTTTCTTACCGTTTTCTCTCATCCTTTGTTTGTCTGTGTAAAACACTGAGCAGTTACCTTTCATGGCCACATGGTGCCACCGTTGTGCGGAATTACATAGAGCAGCTGTGCAACTGGACATGGTCGGCAAATCTGACCGGCTGAATGGGCAGTGAATTCAGGCCCAGGCAGGCAGTGTTCTGTTGCTCAGCTAATTGTCTGTATGGGTGTGTCATACAGACTACTGCAGCTTTCAGCAAGGACAAGTCAGTTGAACTACCAGTCAACTTTGGTATCAGGTTCACTTTATGTTTTGAAGTTCAGGTCAGTTTAGTGTAAGGCAGTTACAGTAATCTTGAGTCATTTGCAATGTGTGATTACAGCCATATGGCATAGGCCTAATTTTCTAAAATATCTTGTTTTGTGTTAGAAACCTGTTTTGACATAGGCTTAGATGGTTTGATGACGTTCTAATTTAGTTTTTCCTCCATCTTTCTTTCAGGTGCCAACATAACAAGAAGGGATCATCGGAGTGGTGGACATGAAGATTGGATCTAACCATTGTAGCTATTTTTACCTACCTTTTTTAAAGAAAAGAGAACCAAGAGATTTGTTAAGTTTGAAAGACAATGGACTGTTAATATTGTCATATGTGCCAACTAATGAAAACAAATTCAAGGATGTCTGAGGGGATTTACACCCTTACATGGATTGAGACGTGATGCCATCATTAATTGGACAATTTTGTAATTTTATCATCAAAAAAAACTACTCAATGGATAGTGCCACCTCTAAACAACCCGATGAAGAATCCTTCATCTGCACCGAGTGTGGTAATGGTTTCAACCAGTACCCGAAGCTGTTGATGCACATGACTATTCATGGACCTTTGGATTCATTTCCTTTAGACGGTTCCTCCAATGGATTTGAAGTCGCTCGAGAATATGTGCTCCACGAAAACGGTACACTGACGGTCGTGAACGGTTTCGAGCAGTCCCATTACACCTCGGTCAAGCCGAATCCTCCCAGTTCTTTGCCACCGCATCACCCCGCTCCTCACCCCTCCCCTATCAAATCCCCAACCATCACTCCAGCTCCTCCGCCACTCTTCTCCCCTCATAGAGATGCCTTAAGGGCAAAGCCTCCGGAGGCTACCTTGAACCCGGACAAATCTCCCCAGGGCCATTACCGTTGTGAAATATGCAACCGATCTTTTAACAGCCAACTGAGTTTGCATCGCCATCAGCAATATCGGAACACGGAGCGAGGTTACAAGTGCACGTTGTGTTGTAAGATCTTCGAGGGCAGAGAGGAGCTGAAGATGCATCTACAAAACCACGCCCGCGAGCGATTCTACTGCTGTGGACACTGCGGTAAACGATTCCTGAAACTGGACATATTAAATGCTCATCAGAAAGCGTGCCATCAGCCGCGCAGTGCTAAACCCTTGAGCAAGTCTGAAAATAATCTGGAGAAAAGGGCAGAGAAAACCTATCCGTGTAAGAAGTGCAAGTTAATCTTCTTCTGGCTGTCGGATTTCCAGACACACTCACTTTACCATTGTAAAGGAATAGAACCCGACATTAGACTTGCATCAGAAATGGAGGTCAAGTCGAAGAAGCTAGAGGAGACGTCGCATGACAAGTATCACAGCAACGGCATATCTATCGATCTGAATAATCCCAATAATGATGGAACTGGTAATACTAGTGATTGCGAAGACAACGCTGAATCTTCTAGACCTTACAGATGTGGCTTATGCGGAGATCGTTTCCAGAAGTTAGCGGCTCTGAAGGAACACCATCTGACCCATCAAACCCAGGAAGAAATAGATCAGCTAAACCAAGAATCGCAAAAGACGTTTAGGAGGACAATGATTGGGGTGAGAAGAGGCAGAAGACGGAGGGGTAATCCTAACGGCAAAGTGCACCCATGCAAATGCTGCAACCGTGTGTTTAACCACTCTAGTAGTTTATCTCGGCACATGAGATACCACAAGGGTACCATGCACACGTGTGTGTTCTGTGGGAGACACTTTCCTCAACGCTGTGACGTTAGACGGCATGTCGCCATGTATCACAAAGTGGAAATGGACAAGAAACCGGGGATGAAACACATGGCATTGCACACATCTCCCCAACTCGGAGCCACGCTGCTGACCTCTCGTAAGGAGATGAAATACAACCAGTCGTCAGACAGTGAAGAAAGCGTATTGGAGCAGGAGGAGCAAAACGGGAGGCGAATGGGGAAGTTGAGTTCTAAGCCGAGGATCAACTACAAGTGTCAAGAATGCGGGAAGACATTCGGGCTGCTGTGCGTCTACCAAAGGCATCTGCGCTATCACAATAAGGAACCTACTGAATCAGTGAAGAAGTGCCCCCAGTGTCCGGCGCGATTCAGGAGCTCCAGCGCTCTGGAGCACCACATTGAGAATCACCCAAGTCCACGTGCAAGAAAAGCACATGTTACTGGACCGATATCTTCCACCGCTGGTGCCAATCGGGACCCTGACCTGGAGAAGGTTAATGTAGAGGATATAGAGGACGAGGACACTCGAGGTGATCATGGTAACCCGTCAGAGGTTCTTTATGAATGTACTGAATGCACAGAGACTTTCTCCTGCTTGGAGACATTCCTTCAGCACCAGATTTCGCACGGCTAGGAGGACTGTGGGTAACTACAATATTAGACCTGGTGTCTTTTGCATTTTGATTTCCAATAACCTTTTCAGACCATTTTGGGGGATTTGGTCTTGTACAATGAACTTCTGGGAAATGCATTGTTTTTATTGGCAAGAGTGAGTGGGTGTATCTTATGAATATGAATAACTAAAGTTTTTTTTGTTAGGTTGGGGGCTCCTTGGTTAGCTGACATGGGTCTCTAGTTGCAGCCTTTTTGCAGATGACATTTGGTGAAAATACGCATCGAGAGATCCTCAACTAGATGGGTTACTTCATACAAACTAAAAAAGGACCAAGTAGTAATGGTCAGGAATGTACCAAACAGACTTAAGATAATGGGTCATATTTTTTGTCATAGGTTATGTACAGTAGAATGTTCATGTTCATTCAAGTCTGGTTGAGCAAAAAAAAAAGTATCCCTGACAAACATTCACACATATCGATCAATCTTTACCAAGGACCACAATGGAAATAAGTCTTGACGTTTGTGTAGCATCTTTGAGGTTTTCTGGAATCTATAAATCTGACTTAAGTAAAACAACTCAAACCCAGAGCTTTTTGATCAGCTAATATTGTAGCTTGTTTAAATCCCACTAGGATTTGACATAAGAGCCTTCCACTGTCTGTTTTATGTAGAAGCTTTTTTTTATGTTACTGCCGCACCTGGCTTACATTTTTACTATGGAGTAGTTTAAAAAGTTTAAAAAAAGAAAAATATTATGCATTGCAGTACATTACATTATGCCTTTCGATATGTGTTGTCTTTCAATAGTTTTAGTGTTGTTGCCATTAAAATTGACATGATTACTGTCCCTGGGATCAAATTTGTCTTCAGTATTTTTTTTGCACCTTTTTATTGGCAAGATGCAGACCTTATTAACCCCTTAAGCCCGACGGGCCCTGTACCGGGCCGAGATTAATTTCACGTCATAAATAGATCCATACAGTCTGTATTAACAAATGTGTAGCCAAGAGTAAAGACCCTAACCCTATCAAAACAGCAGTCAACATGTATATTTTCTTGTTTACCTTACCTATATATTATTCAGGGGTTTTAGGCGATGGTCATGTTCATCATAATATGCATAAAAACAGATCAGGATCATGGAAATTAAATTAATCACTTTAACCTGCAGTACATTAGTATCCTGATTGCAATCAATCGGCATCAGATTGTAAGTGTGAACCTCCATCTGAAGTGGACTTAAACTAAATGGCTCATGTAATCATACTTCCAAGTCTCAATCACTTTGGCCGTCGAAGGTTGTGGTAAGGTGCTTGAGGTGTTTTTCACACGAGTACGGATGATGAGGTTTTGAGCATTACACTGTTTTTGGATGCTGGTCCTCAAAATCTAAAGGTAAGTTCATTGTAGAAAATAATTGGGACACATAAATCAATATGTGTAGATTCAAGGAAAGAAGTCATGGATGGGGGCACAGGCCAATGCTGGAACTTGATGTTTTAGTGCATCCCACCATATTGATGGGATGTCGGATTTAACTGCACCTCGGAAAACTGGGAGGTGGGGTTGATAAATTGTGCCCAGGTTTCCGACTAGGAATTCTGACTGAGAATGCCATTGCATTTTTCCTAATAGGAAGTCAGAATTTCCAACCTGTCTGGAACACAACATTAGTTACTTTTGACAAAGGATTGCTGCTGCCATGTCAAAACTATCTCCCGTTACCTTTTTTCCAAGTGTTGGTGCTTAAAAATAGATCATGACCAGTCAGTATAGCAAGCAAAGTTGAAAGTGGAGTTGGATCTCAACAGGAAATAAATACTGTTGGAACAGTGAGGACGGTGTAAATCAAAGAGATTCATATGTATGTAGGCGTGACTTAACACCAACTCGTGTCAACTATGTTACACACTCACTCGCCCTGTAAATTCAATCCACACACCAAAGGTGGCCCCAGCTCGATCTTTCCTCAGCCATATTATCCAAGGCATTGATTATTAGGTGCTTGCCACAATTAGTGCATTGCAGTGGTTATGGTAAACTCATTAGCTGGTGAATCTATCATGACCAACTGGTATACATGAGGTGATGATGTTTGAATGGGTTTTAGGCTATAATCCTAGACCAATGAGATCACGGAACACCAGGGAGTATTAGGACACAGTCACGAAGACCTGTCCTTAAAGGAACGCGCCAACATTATGGGAAATACACGTATCCATCTTCAAGTCGGACAAGAAGATGGACACCAATTTCCTCTCTGTGCGTTCAGTAGAAAGCTATCCAGCTGCAAGCTAGCCTAATTTAGCACAAATTAATGGAAGCGGATAAAGATCAGCTAGCCTAGCTTAAAACTCCGTTAGAGGTATTTTTGCCCAACAGCTAGGCTAGCTGATCCTAGCCTAGAGACGACGGTAAGCTCATTTCCCATAATTTTGGCATCTTTATTCAAAGGGATAGTTAAGGTTTTTGGACCTTAAGTTGTATGAAATACTTACCAGTACAGTAGTGTAGTCGATGCAAAGCTATTAGTTTACTTAGCAAAATTCTGACCAGGTTCCAAGCGAACTGGAAACCAAACGGTCATGAAACCAAAATGTTTTAATTCACACCACAACATGCAGGCAAAAGGTTTACCCAGCATTCTCGATTCCACCATCACTATTTTGTTTAATTAAAAAAGCCAGTGTATTACTACGCGCTGGAGCCAGTTGATGTCAGCTGTTTCAAAATGCTGGAAGACCGTGGTTTTGTGTTGGAAATGGGTAACCCTCTGCCTGCATGTTGTGGTGTGGATTAAAACCTTTTTGGTTTTGTGACCCTGTTTGCTACCTGTCTAAAGCTTTCCGGTTAGCTCAGAACCCAGCCAGAACTCTGTAAGGAACCAAATGGCTTTGCATCGACTATACTACCGGCAAGTATTTTGTCCAAAAATCAAAACTCCCTATAAGAAAAGATCTGAACAATTTCTTCCTGATCATTTCAAAACACTATGAAGTAGTCCCCAACTGATCCTTTAGCTTTCAGTATTGAGACATTTTAATGGATACTCCACTATAGTCTATGATGCCTTCCCCGCGGTGTGCAGGGCTAAATCTCAAGAGTGTTCTTCCTTTCAGCAAAGGTTCTCGAATTGATCAAATGTAATCTTGGGTCTTTCTCATGCTTCTTCCAAGGTGCTCGAATTGCGCCTAGAAGCTGTTCAGTCTCAACCTAAACATAGACGATGGCAAAAGTGTTGTTGTGCTTTTTGTACTTTGGACCGGTTTCCATTCCCATGTAAGTTAATTTAGCTTCTGGGTGATGTCACTTGCCTTCCTGCTAGAGGCCAGACAAACTAGCAGGAAGCAAGTGACATCTCCCAGAAGAACGCCTACGGTGACACATCCAGAAGTACATGTAGTTCAGAGGAACCATCCTCTGAACTACATGTAGAAAAGATCTCGACGGCTGAATCCTGCAAATTTATAAAGTATAGTGAAGTATCCACCAACCGATGGATGTCGCTGGTATTTTTATCAGCACTAGGTGGTCTTTACGATGCTTTCTCTGCCTGCCAGGCAATGCTTACCAAATCTCATCCTGGGTCTTTCCATGATCCTTCCGTTCAGTAAATGTGCTTGAATTGCTCCTAGAAGCTGTTCAATCTCAAGTTAAGGAAGAGTTTTATACTTTAAGTACTTTGGATCACTTTTCCATTTGAACTTTTCCAAATTAATTTAGCTAACTGTTAGCTTCTTGGGTGACGTCACTCACCTTCCTGTTTGAGGCGAGGCGAACTGAAGGCAAACTGGCAGGAAGGCAAGTATGGTGACACACCCAGAAGTAATCCAATCATGTCACCCAGAAGCTGACAGTCACCGTACACTGAGAAGGAAAAGTGCTCCAAAGAAACCTTTTGCCAACTTTTAGGAACACTTTACTGAAAGGAAGGAGCACAGGAAACCCCCAGGATTAGTTTTGGTTAGCATTGAGGACAAAGCATTGTAGAGCCTATAGTGGAGCATCCATTAAAATACCTCAATAGTGACCTTAACACTGGTTAAGATAAGATATTCCTTTATTGATCCCCTTGGGGAAATTCGGGTTAGAGCAAGGGTTCTCAAAGCCTTGATGACTGTGGGCCAATTTAGGGACCCAACATTGGATTGGAGGAGTGCCTCCCAAAAATGTTTCGCGTGATGGGTCATCGGTTCCTCCATCTTGCTTTAACAGCGAAAACTTTAAATCTCACAAAAATGACAAACACTGAAATCACTAGCTAATGTACCTGCATTCATACAAGCCTCGCCTAGTTTACAACCAGTAGGCTTGCGGGCGGCCAGACAAGTTTTTGAGGGCCGCACTTTGAGAATGCCTGAGGCTAACCATGAAGAAGAGAATCTTGGGTTTGAGTTGGGGTTTGCCATGCTTCCCTGTGTCTAGAGGGTGAAGGGTCACATTCACAGAACAATCCTCTAGATCTACAAGTCAGAAACATTTCAGTGCCAGAATGTTAAGAACACCTTCGACCTATCAGACAAGCTCCCATTTTTACCTCGACTTCTATGGAACAGGAAATTTGCCACATTCAATGAGAACCTCTACATGTCCCATTGGGGTGAATGGAATCTGCACCTGCTCTAATCTCCAATGGTGGGAAGCGCAGTAAGCCTGCATCTTGTGTACAATATGAGATGCAAAACGGAACGAGTGCGGGTTGGTTTGTCTGCCTACCTGAAACGTATCTGGAATGAGCACCTCGGAGAGAATAGCTTGGCGAGAGGTCAATCTCACAGCCAGTCATACAATCGCGGCCAATGTCAAGGACACAAGGGATTTGGCTGCATGGTCTGTCCTACTTTGTCTACTGACCCAGAAACTAGTATGTTAGCATAAATGTAGCTAAAAAGAAAATACAATACAAATGTAGAAATAGAAGAGGGGAAACGGTGCCATATTCTGATCTGCATCTGAAGCTAGTTTTATGCCTCCATCCCTCCCACTAAATGTGTATACACTTGATGCCTCTGCGACAAGTCTCCAAACCCTTCAATGGGTTAGCCTTTCAAGCTTGTCTAGTCTTTCCAAATGGAGTGACAGAAAGGCTCTTGGGCCTAATCTGCTCAACTGCATTGGAAGGTTTATGGGGTGTGATTGAATGCTGATTGAAAGATCATGGGTAGCACCTTCCAAACGGCTTCTGAAACTTTCACAACAAGCTATATGGAAAATGTTGTTTCGGTCCCCATTGACTTGAAGAAACATTCTTTAAATCATCCAAGGTGCAGATTATATGAAAGTATTACATAACCTGGCAGATTCAACAGTAGTATGTGGCAGAGGCCGTTTCTGTTGGTTTTTTTATTAAAAATAGTTTTGACTTGCCTTGTGTTTCACTAGGGAATGGAAGTGATGAAGCGTAGCTTTGCTGCATTCACTCGACCTATTCCTGCTAAAAAGCAGGAAGCTCATATTGGTGAAGCTAACCGCCAATGTACACTGGAGCCATCTGGTGTCCATTGTGGTGGAACAATGAGATATTATGCTGCCTCATTTGTTTTACATCCAATAAGGATGTCCAATTTCAAGAATCCTTTTAGAGTTCTCTTTACAAAGTGGTGTATATTACAGTGTCTGCGCCATTTACATTATGCAGAGCTAGTAAAGGGTAGGAGCGAATCATATTACCTTAGTGCTTCACAATGTTTTTCTTTTTAAGGGAGCCCGAATGGCAGGCTACAGTATTGCAAATTTCAGGAACTACAAAGCGGCACAATGGGAATAACGTAGCCTCTGCAGACCACTAGTGGCTACCAGTATGCATGCTATTAAGCACCACTCCAGCATCCTGATCAGGACCATGCGCAGGCAGGTTGCCAAGCAACAGAAGGGCACGCTACACCTAAACTGGGATGTGTCGTGTGCACTTTTGTTTTTAATGGGGAACCTCTTTGATCTATATCCTCCACCATTTCAAGTGAAGATGATGCTACACTCAAATCTACGAGCAACAATACACTAGCAAACACTTTTATAAGATGCCACTATGGCAGAGCAAATGGGCTCTGGCCCTATCTGCGGATGCCCGTATGGTTCCCCAGCATTTTTACATTTACCTGGCACCTGCCTACCTTACAGTGGTATGTTCGGGTTGACGTACGCCTTCCTCATTTGCAATTATAAAAGGATTGCATCATCGGAAAAAGGTGGATACATACTTTTTTAAATACATGGTATTTTCCGCATGTAACATTATTGTGAGTGCACTTCTGAGCAGGATACCTCACAATAAAAGTGAAAGGGGCTGTATTGGCTCGAGTAGGAAGTTTGAAATGCAAGATTGTCAAACAATGGAAGACTTGTTAGGCTTTTCCCCACCACCATGGTATGGTAAGCCTATCAAATACAAATATTGTATTAGCTTGAACACAGGCATGGAGGAAGGTGTGTTAGTTTGATAAAGGTAGGTGCCAGGTAAAAGTCAAAATCAGTGCCATGGAATCATGGGTATGGAACCAGGAATGTAGGTGGTTTGGTAATTACATGGACAATAGCACCAGCTAGTGGACCTCAGGGGCTACCAGTACCTATTCTTTTCCACTAGTTTCATCTCCTCTATCAGCTGACTTGGAGGGCAGGCATGGGTAGTTTTAATGGAATTTGGATTTGGCTTGGACAGAGTAAAAAGATATTACCTCTCTGAACCAAGGTTGTGCATGACAACAGATACATAAGAGAGAAGTCTTTATTTGTCATGCAGACTTTTTAACACGCGATGGGCAGGGGGGGCAGGTGGCGCACGGAGATTACGTTCGTCACCAACACCGGGAGACACTGGATTCGCCTGTTCGAATCCAGCTCCCGGCGTTGCTATCAGCTTGGCTGGCCTCTCACACTGATACAATTGGCTGTATCAGGGGGTGGGAAAGCTGAAGGGTGGGTCCTGGGCGTTGTGGACAGCGACCCCTACAGTTCGGTCGGGGCGCCTGCTCAGCAAGGGTTGGAACTAAGGAGAGATGAGAACCTGCGCGGCCAGGTTGGCCTGCCCCAGGCTGCACATGCGTCGGAAGAAAGCATGTGACAGTCTCCGGTCTCCCGGACCAACAGTAGGGGAAAGTACGCAACAACCAGGAAGGGTGGGATGGGAGAAAAATCGGGAAAAAAGGAGGGGAAGAAAGATAAATACAAAAAAAAAAAAAACACGATGGGCGACCCACAGGAACACACACATGCACTGAGTCGTTGATGAAATGTTCTCTGCACTTTTCACATCCCGTCGTCCTCCCCCCCCCACCCCCCCCCCCCAAGGGCAGCCGGGAGCAGACAAGGGCTGCAGCGTGCACCGCACCCGGGAACCAATCCAAGTGCTCCTGTCCGTCTTCGTCAGGGAGGCGACGGCATTAGCGATCTGTTCTGCATGTTTTTCCATTGGGTTTATCTTATCGGGAGGGGAAACCCTTGCGAGCACAGGGAGAACATGCAAACTCCACACAGAAAGGCCCGGGAGATACCCCACCTGGGTAACTGGCAACACTGCAACCTGGTCCCCAAGCGGGAATCGATCCCAGGACCTTCTAGCTGTGAGGTGACGGTGTTAACCACTACACCACCGTGCCGCATAGTGTGTGGGAGTAGATCCGGGTGATGGTGGGATGTGAGGGAGATGGGTAAGTGGCTGATAAGGAAATTAGAAATGGGGAAAGATCAGGTTTTCATCTACGAGAGAAACACCATGCTGGGCTTCCCACTGTGTAACTATGTAAATGGACTGTATTTATATAGTGCTTTTAACCAAAGCACTTTACAATTTGTTCCTCACATTCACCCATTCACTCACACATTCACACACAGATGGCGGAGGCTACCTTGCAAGGTGCCAACCTGCTCATCGGGAGTTAGGGGTTAAGTGTCTTGCTCAAGGACACGCTTTCCGGGAGGAGCGGGAATTGAACCAGGCACCTTCCAATTACCAGACGACCGCTCTACCTCCTGAGCCATCTCAGGATTTCCTGTATCACTGTATGTGATATGGCCTATAAGTCAGTTGATTTAAACGGGGCTCATCTGACTAAGTCATACATAGCACAAGTCCCCTCCGGTACTTGAGGTAACAGCAGTTGCATCTTTTCACCTGCGCAGCTCGATCTCTCAGTGGCGAGGAGTAACGCGTGGGAGGCTCACGCTGCCCCCGACACTTCCTGATTCTACTGCGCAGGCGCACCAACCGACCTGTAGGAGTCGCTGTCCACAACGCCCGATCCCCACCCATCAGTTTCCCACCCCCTAATACGGCCAATGTGTATTAGTACGGACGACCAGCTAAACTGAAAGCAAATGTGGAGCGCTGGGCTCGAACTGACGAGCCCAGCGTCTCCAGCATTTCGTCGCGAGCGCCTTGCCCACTACGCCACGTAGCCGCCCGGGGCTCATCTGACTCTTAAAGCAGCTAACCGGCACAGTGACCCACACGGCCACCGTGTGTAATGCCTGTGCCTGAGACAAAATTATCCCACCTTGGATCATAAAGGCCATTTTAGACATCCACATAGGTTCTTTAGCTGCGGTGGATGCGCAGGGTTGAGAATGTATAGTTCCATGCAGCGTTTTTGCTAATCTCCACACGAGCATGATGAATGCAGGAATTCGTGGCTCAAGGCAAGTGGGCCAATCACATCGATCATCGCAATGCTGAGTCGCCCTACGGTGTACGCGCAGTTATATTTTGGGGGAGGTGCACGTAGGCTCCTTGGCCTAGACCACGACCAGCGACAAGCCTCCGGTCGGCATTTCCACGTTCTAGTATAAAATAAACTTACATCTACGGACCATTAGAGGGCCCGGGGCAACACACCTGGTTGTCCCCCTCTGACGGTGGCCCTGGTGACCAGAATAAAATTATCCTTCACCTACACAGCGGAATGGACAGACTTCCGAGTGGTAGGTGTGAAGGGGTCAATCATCAAAATCAATGGCCGTTGGTTTTGCAATGCCCAGCACACAACAGAAATTGCATATGAAACTGCCTTAAAAAAAGAAGCAGATTCCCTCCCAAACCACTCTTGAAACTTAAAGAAGGTAGAGTATGAGTGGGATATCCAATGACTGATGGGGGGGGGGGGCCTTCTTGTGTGGAGTTTGCATGTTCTTCCCATGTTTGCGAGGGGTTTCTTCTGGGTACTCCAGTTTCCTCCCATGCCAAAGACGGGCATGCTAGGAACTCCTGCCGTTGTCCTTGCATTACAAGACGAGTTGGTCCCCGGATGCATCTGTGGCTGTCCACTGCTCTTCGAGTGGTTAGAATGGGTCAAATGCAGAGAACACTTTACCCACAGGGATTACTGAAGTATAACTTTACTTCATGGGCCTGTTTGAAGTGTTTCAGTCATATATGCAGTATATATATTTCTAATTAGTAGTCACTGGTACTGGCAGGTACTTTTTTTTATCCACTTTTTTTTCTCATTTTCTATTTTTCTCCCATCCCAATTTCATGTATCCAATTCTCCCCTCCCCTGTCTTGAATGTTGCTCAACTATGCCCCCCACTGGTCGGTTGTAGAGAGGATAGAAGCCTTGCATCACATGTTCCCTCCGGCACACGAGGAGGCAGCCTGTCACATCTTTTCGCCTGCCAGCGCGGACTCTCATTGGCGAGGTGTAACGCATGGGAGGCTCACACTACCCTCGCCACTTCCTGTCACTGTTGTGCAGGCGTCTCCCAACCGACCTGTAGGGGTCGCTGTCCACAACGTCCAATCCCCACCCATCGACTTCCACCCGCTGACTGCCAAATGAGCCAGTATGACGGCCGGCCCAAGCCGAAGGCAATGCTGAGACTGGGATTCGATACAGGAGTCTCTTGCATTGGTGACGAGCGCAATCTCCACTACGCCACCCAGCCGCCTGGCTACTGGCAGGTACTTGTCACTTGTCCTCCGACCAGCCTCAAAAAGCGAATCCACCACTCGCCAGCACTGGGTGACCACAAAAGGTCAATATCTAGTCAGTCCTATCCAGTCTGCGACCTGAAAAGGATCCAATTTAGTTAGTGAAGTGGCCGTGTGGCTTAGGAAGGATTTTACACCAAGGGACTATTGCGTGTTTTCACCCTTGTTACATTCAGCCCTCTAAACTCATTCCACTCACCACAGCGACCCCAGCTGGAGAGCCGGGCCACAACTGTATTATCTGCGCCACAGCACCAACCGATGGTCACTGATTGGCTACTTGTCCTCCGACCAGCCTTGATTTGTGAACCCTCTGCTCACCGCCATCATATAACCACAGAAGTTTTAACGTTTAATCGTATCCAATACACCACCTGAAAAGGATCAATTTCAGATAGCGAAGTGGGGGTATTTCAACTATGGAGTGAGTTTACACCAAGGAGCTATCGCTATGGGGCAACAGTGGGTCAGGAGGCAGAGCGGTCGTCTGGTAATCGGAAGGTTCAATTCCGGCTCCTCCCGGACAGTGTGTCGAATTGTCCTTGAGCAAGACACTTAATCCCTAACTGCTCCTGATGAGCAGGTTGGCCTCTGCCTTTGGTGTGTGAATGTGAGACATAAGTTGTAAAGGGCTTTGGATAAAAGCACTATATAAATGCAGTCCATTTACAATGTATTATGTGGTTTCTCCCTCATGTGGTTCCTTACACACAACAACTGCCTAAAGGAAACGTTTTATTCCCGGTAGGAGTCTCAGTGGTTAACACTGTCGCCTCACAGCAAGAAGGTCCAGGGTTCGATTCCCGCTTGGGGACCAGGTTTCCATGATGCCATGTACCCAGGTGGGGTATCTCCCAGGCCTTTCTGTGTGGAGTTTGCATGTTCTCCCCGTGCTCGCAAGGGTTTCCCCCCGATAAGATAAACCCAATGGACAAACATGCACAACAGAACGCTGACGCTGTCGTGTCCTTGACGAAGACGGGCAGGGGCACTTGGATTGGTCCCCGAGCGCGGTACCTCGCCGACGCCCTGTCTGCTCCCGGCTGCCCATGGGGGGAAGGACGACGGGATGGGTTAAGCGCAGAGCTCAATCGCTGAGAAAAAGACAATGCATGTGTGTGTGTGTATTCCTATGTGTGTGTGCCGCTCCCATTGCCTGTCCCATGTCGTTGCATGCCAAATAAAGACCTCCAGGTCCTGCATTATTATTATAATGGACCTCTTCCTCCCTCCTGGAGTGTAGGGAGGTGTTGACCGTGGCTCTGAGTTTTAAAGTTGTCAAAAGTTTACACATTTGACATCCTCCTTGATGTTCTTATGAGTTCAAAGACCTTAGGACATCGTCAAGTACCCGAGTCACTAGGAGGAATATGCTTGTTAAGGGAAAACAGAAAGGAGTCCTTTCACGTGTTCTGCAGGAATTTAAATGTTGCAAACCTGCATCAAGATCCTGCAGTTTCAATTCCCCCCTCCCCCCTGCTCAAATCCACCTTCAGCAACTGAACCATAGTTCCCGGGCAAGGACCCCTTAAGACACCATCTTGTAGTAAGTAGCATGCCTCTCAAATCTCTTTCAAAATGGTCGCCTCCCTACGCAATTCATTAACCCTTTAGGACCACCACTTACAGTGTACCCACCTCTTTAGTAGACATTATCTGTGGTCGTGGAATTCTGTGCAAACACATTTTACTGCAGCAGCTGCAGCTGCACATGGCAGCAGTGAACTGCGACTACACTGAGAACAACACCGTCGCAGCAGGCAGGCAGGCACGGCGTGCAGGGCAGGCACACACGGAACAAGCCTGTCCGCCATTTATACGAGGAGGAAGAAGGAGGAGGAGCAGAAACTGCAACCTCGCTGCAACCACAGTGATCCATGGCGCGGCATGGCGGGCAGCCGGAAGAAGATGTGGTAGAAGAGGAGGAAGGAGGAATCCGTCTAGAGAAACTGGTCGTGGCCAGTTCCATGGTCGTGGCAGCCATTAGAGAACGTGGAGGGGCGGGTTTCTCCCTCAGTGTTCTTCTTCTCGCACCTTGTTATTGGTTCTGATGATGCACTTTAGAATTCAGTGCATTGTCTGAAGAGAAAATGCGCAAAACGGGTTACTGCTAAATTTCTTTCTTGGGAAGCAATTGAAGATTTTTTTTTTTTTTTTTTTGAAAGCACATCTTGATAAAACAGTCCTATGGGTGCTGCTTGTTAGAGGAAGACCGTGCATTCTGCAGGGAGCACGGAACGGGTAAGAGGATGATGGTCCTGTTGTTGTGAGTGAGAGGCCATTTGTGCTACCTAGCTTAGCTTAGTTTACCGTGTTTTAGCCATAATAATAGCCAGGCAGTCTAGCTAGCTAGCATGCAAGCCTATAACGTTAGATTAATAAGATTGCGTGTGATGCAGTTATATAACGTTAAGGCATCATTGCAAGGGGACCGAGTCACACCAAAACAAAACAACAAAACACCATCGCATAGGTTTATGTTCAGATGTTCTTTGTATCATAGCGTGGCACTAGTCCAACGCAACGTTGCTGCTTCTATACCCGGCCTAGAGATGGCTAATTTAAGTTACTAATATGTAATGTTTTGGTTCAACCAGCTAACGTTATTATAGCTATAACTGGGGACAACATTGGAAGCGTAAGGCCCAGATGATTCGGGAGAAAGTGGTGGTGGTGGTTATCATGATCACCTGAAGTTTGGACTAGTGGACAATAAGCTAACGTTAGCTAATATATATATATATATATATTTTTTAATGTAATGTTGTCTCTTCATCGTAGTAATAGCTGTCTGGTGTCTTGCTAACGCTTTCCAAAGTCGCCTACAACGTGGTCGTGCTAACGCAGATTTGATAAAACCATGTTTGTTTGTGCGTTAAAAACAAAAGAGGTAACGTTGACATTTTGATTAACGTCGTTGGCGTTAAGTTATTAACAATTCGTTTAGGACATGGGCAACACAGAAGAGAGAAAGGTGAGTCTTTAGTGAAAAAGTTTGACTAACGTTAGCTAGTTGGCGTTTAAAGGGAGAATCCACTCTAAAAACGAAATCCACGCTGTGCTATTTTCCAATTAGCCCTGATAGTTAAAGGGGCACTACAACAACAACAAAAAACCACATCTAAAAACGTAACTTTAGCTTAACATTAATTTAGTTGGACAGTTATGAACAGGCATTGCATCCTCTGTTGTGTTAATTACAGCACCATAATGAAATGGTATGTCTGATACCAACTTATGGTGAATTGAAAATGGGGGACTGATTGATTGATTGAAAACTTTATTAACAGATTGCAGAATGGGTACAGTACAGCTCAATACACACAATTGTTAAGGGGATGCAGACCAGAGAAAGACTTTCGTCTTGTTTACATCAGGGTCCCCCATTTTCAATTCATCAGGACATATATGACATACATGACATACAGATATTCAGTACTGCTACATCTATACATTTATGACATACCAGATTTACATGGACCCTGATGTAAACAAGACGAAAGTCTTTCTCTGGTCTGCATCCCCTTAACAATTGTGTGTATTGAGCCGTACTGTTCCCATTCTGTAATCTGTTGATACAATTTTCAATCAATCAATGTAGGTGAAAAATAGTGTCCCAGATAACATCACTGGTGGCCATATTCAAACTAATTTACTTAATAACTCATCATTGGATGTGTGTGAGATTATGTGCAAAATAAATAGATGGATATTTTTCTTTGTCCACTTTCATGGAAATTTGTCTTTGGCTTCACCATGGTTGCAATCAACAAGACGACACAATACAAACATCACACAGGCACAGAAGACATTGAGAAAAAAAATATATTTGTGCCGCTTAATTCACTTATCTGTAACCTTAGGGTGGGTTGCATCAACAAGGATGAACTCCTACACTTTAATTTGGTTGCACCAAACTTTAAACTTGGTTTAAAATTGAGCAGTAATAAATGTAAACCTCTTTAAATCCCAGTTTTTAGTTTTTACTCTAAACTCCAGTTTAAACTGATCAGGGATTATAAATGGACAGTAACATTAGCTAGCACCAGGCAGCAGAGGAATGTTTTGGCTAGTTAGTAGTTAGCTAGGTCAACTCCACTGTAACAAGTATAAAAACAAATATACACAATCCAAAATACAGGACAGCATGCCGATGGATTTTGTGGGATATTTGTGTGACAGAAATGTAAGAATGAATACCTGTGCAAGAATAATGTCCACATAATAGGGGTGGAACGGTTCACAAAATCCACGGTTCGGTTCGTATCACAGTTTTGTGGTCACGGTTTTCGGTTCGATTCGATACGTTGTTTTTTTATATTAAAAAAAAATGTAACACACAAAAAATTTAAACATGCTTCTCATTTATTTGAAGAAAAAAAAGTTTACAGCGGTTTGCCTTAAATAATGTTTGGCACACAAAGACTGAACAACATTTGTCAAAGTATTAACTTAGTGCAAACAAACAAAATACTTAAACCTTTCCATTTTTGTGGCCACATTATAGACAAAGGCCATCAACATAAAGTATGCATATGCTCAACCAGCACTAGACTTTCTTATCAAAAAGGAAAAGTCACAGAAAATATGATTAGGGTTTAAATAAGGACGTTTATGGGGTTTCTTGTATTAATAATGATTTCATTTGTAACTGTTCTCTAAAAAGAGGAGATGTTACAAGGGAATGAATGGGGAATGTTATATATATCCCCCCCCCCCCCCACAGTGGTGTGGAGTTGGTACGTCCCACCAGGGACCAGGATGTCAATACAGACGCACAGCACAGTTGACACACGCTCTAGTCTCATGGCTCGTTATTGAACACAGTATTGATAAGCTCCGACGTTTTCGGTTCTGCTATTGATACTCGAGACATTGTGGATATATTTTTTTCCAGAGGAATTTAAATGTTGCAATAGGGCTGGGCGATAAAACGATAACTATCGCGATAAATTATTTCCTCGAAATAAACATGAAACGTGGTCGCAAAGTTTCGATATATCGATTTTCCAAGCTTGGATATGAGCACGCACTAACAACCAATCGGTGAAGGAGATGGCCGAGAGCGAAGGAGACCAGGAAGGAGACCCAGCGCTGCACCTCTGGGTAGAGAGGTAGGACTCACTCAACAACGAGGCTTGCTAGGCTAACTAGCTTGCACGGCGACGTTTTGTATATTTACGTGCAGAGTATGTGTGCGCTGTGAATTCTGAGGCCACGTTCATAGTAGTGTGGGGTATACAGTGGACGTCGTTTCAATATATTGTGGCGGAAGAGAGTATTTTAGTGTCATATTTATTACATTGCCATGAGATATTCCGCTTGTCGGCTAACTTCTAACGTGCGCGGACTGATGACGACATCAACTCGACTCGAGACATTCGCAGCAGCATAATAAGACAACAGGCTGGCTAGGCTAACTAGCTTGCACGGCAACGTTTTATATATTTACGTGCAGAGTATGTGTGCGCTGTGAATTCTGAGGCCACGTTCATAGTAGTGTGGGGTATACAGTGGACGTCGTTTCAATATATTGTGGCGGAAGAGAGTATTTTAGTGTCATATTTATTACATTGCCATGAGATATTCCGCTTGTCGGCTAACTTCTAACGTGCGCGGACTGATGACGACATCAACTCGACTCGAGACATTCGCAGCAGCATAATAAGTTAATTAAACTTGACATACATTATATCGACGATAATTATCGATATCGAATTATATGAAAATAATTTTATAATTTTATCGCGATAACGTTTTTCGCCCAACCCTATGTTGCAAACTTGCAAACTATCTCTCCTCTCTCTGTCTGCAGGAGAAGCGGGGCTGTTAGTTTACACACACACTCGCGAGCGACACACACAAATGCACATACGGGTACTTGGCTCCGTGCTGAAGCGTGCAGCACACAGACCGAGCTCGGCGCTCATCATGGCGGAGAGAACAAAACGAAAGTCTGGGTACATTTTACGAAAGTCGATGCCGACAACGCACGTTGCCACAAGTGCAATAAAACATTTGCAAGTAAGGGTGGCAATACAAGCAATTTGTCAAAACATTTGTTGTCAAAACATAACATTAGTCTGCAGAAATGCGCCGTTTTCGACTGCTTTGCTCGCAGTGTTCCATCTCCATCCATGTCCACTGCAGGTAAGCCAAGATACGGAGTTAGCTAGGCTAATACGAATTATTACGAATAGGCTAATAAATAAAATATAATTGCTTATCTCAGGGGTTCCCAAACTTTTTCAGCTCGAGACCCAAAAGAGAAATTTGGTGTTTCCCCGGAACCCAAACGGACAAAAATACATCATGAATTGCCATAACATGGGCGGCTGGGTAGCGCAGCGGACTAAGCGCCTGCCTACCACCACAGAGACACTGGTATCGAATCCAGCTGTCAGCGGTACCTCCGGCTTTGTCGGTCGTCCATACTAACACAATTGGCAGTGTTAGAGGGTGGGAAGCCGGTGGGGTGTGTATCCTGGTCGTTGTAACCAGCGACTCCTACAGGTCGGTCAGGGCGCCTGCTCAGCGAGGAAGGGAACTGGCGGAAGTAGTGTGAGCCTCCCACGTGTTACGCTCACCCAGTGAGAGTCCTCGCTGTCAGGTGAAAAGAAGCGGCTGGCTGACTCCACATGTATCGGAGGGGACATGTGATAGTATCTATAATAATAATAATAATGCAGGACCTCTTTAGGGGGTCTTTATTCGGCATGCAACGAACTGGACATGCAATTGGAGCGGCACACACACACGCATTGTCTTTTTCTTAGTCGCCGATGCGATTGAGTCTCTGCACTTGACCCATCCCGTCATCCTTCCCCCCATGGGCAGCCGGGAGCAGATAGGGCGTCAACGTGAGCCGCGCCCCGGGGACCAATCCAAGTGCTCCTGCCCGTTTTCGTCAAGGACGCCACAGCGTTAGCGATCTGTTGTTGTGCATGTTTTTCCTTTGGGTTTATCTTATCGGGGGGAAACCCTTGCGAGCACGGGGAGAACATGCAAACTCTACACAGAAAGGCCTGGGAGATCACCCACCTGGGTACCTGGCATCATGGAAACCTGGTCCCCAAGCGGGAATCGAACCCTGGACCTTCTTGCTGTGAGGCGACAGTGTTAACCACTACACCACCATGCCGCTATCAACCCTCCCTAGACCGGCAAGTGGGGGGCAAATGCGGGCAACGGTCAGGAAGGGCAGGAAGGGAATTGGCATAACGACTAAATTGGGATGGGAGAAAAATACAGAAAAGTAGAAAAAAAAATGAATTGCCATAACATACATTTATAAACTACTGATAAAGAACACAACAAACGTATCGTCAAAAGTATTTATTTAATTATAAAAGTACATCACAGCAATAATCAAGAGTGTAATGTTAAGTTGCTCACCACCTCATAACATATGTACATAAAATGTTGTAACACTTTTAAATGAACAAACATGTTCTATCCTTTCTATTTATCAGGCCTAAAAAATATAATGGTTTGGTTCCGGTTGCCGACCGACCCTGCCGATTTAGGTGCGACCCAATTTGTTTTATGAGTAAAAATAAAAAATAAAATCTTTTTACAATAAAGTTTCATAAAATCTTAGTCAAACCTTTAGTATTATGGATATTAAACATGCTGGCAGAGTACATGCATCCATGTTGTTGTGAACATTTTAATTAAATAAAGAAATTCCCTATCCATAGTCGCCGTGGGAAAAAATAAAATAAAATAAATTCCCTACCTACCCATGGCCTTAACTGAACAAAACAATATTTTCTTTAATGCCTCACCCCTTTTTCAACTTTCCATTTCTTACCCCCTCCCTCCATCCCTCAACCTTAAACCCCAACATTGAGCAACATTCTGATTAATTTGTACTGACTTATTTAAAAATTCTACTGACCTGACATCATGCTAGAAGTAGAAGGGGTATAATATTTCATCTACGAAATCTAATGAGAGGTATGTGGCTGGTTGAAGTTTTCAACCAGCAGATCTATTCTGGGCTTGGTTTTTGAAAGTGCTATTCTGAGGTCATGCTGAGCATTTAGTCTGTTTCTGTATTTGTTTTTCAGGTATGCTAGAGTACAAAACCCAGATTCACATAAGTATGTGGTGCCCAACTGAATCAACACATCTACAGCTTTTTTATAATAAAAAAAAAAATGTAATTTATTTCTTTTATTATTATTGGCGACCCAATAGAAACGGGTCCACGACCCAGAGTTTGGGAAACACTGGCCTAGCTAATTGTTTAGCTACAAATATATGTGAAAGATGACAACTTTTTATAGATCGTCAATCGTCATCAGGCTGAGGCTGCAGCCACCATGTCCCAGCCCACCCCTCCTCCCTCTACCACCACCGGTCCCAGCCAAGCCCAAAGTCCCTTCACCCTAGCTATAATATTTATTTTTTAACATTATATAAAAGAACATTGCTGCTGCTGTTGCTGAAGGAATAACATTTATTTATTTATAAAGTTATAAATAATAAAGCAATGTCGATTTTGTTCTTAATTAATTGTATTTCTTTCTTGCAAAATAATCAAAAAGAACCGATAAGAGTATCGATAAAGTACCGAACCATTAAGCAGTATCGATAAGAGTAGTAGTATCGATAAAATCCTAACGATACCCATCCCTAGTGGTGGCTGTGACATGCGTGTCGCATCACATGTGGCTTGTGTACATTTGTGATGTCTTTCAATCTTGAAGTAAAACAGACCTGTATTTTGACTTTCAGTGGGATAAGAAAGCTCATCTAACATTTGGACAAGTCAAACTATTAGATTATAGGTATGAACACATTATCTATCGAGCCAAATCACATCCACATTGGGTTTCTGATTTGTGTCCCAGACTTTAAAAGTTTAGGCTATTAGTTCCTGCTAGGGATGCCCCGATCACGTTTTTTGCCACCGATCGTCGTGAGCCATATCGGCCGATACCGATCCGATACCGATCGTTTTTGATTAAAAAGAAATTAAAAATTATTTTATATAAATTTTTTTATTTATTTTTTTAATAAAATATATATATTATATAATTAGACTTGTACTTGTATTATCTGCGAGACATCGCCACCACGCAACAAGTCAAAATGCTCGCTATCTGCAAACAGCTCCACTGTCTGTGTGTACTCTAGTAGCCTCCAGCTACCAAAAAGGATTCTCCGGCGCTGCAGCGGGACCCTATTGGTAACGTTATGCTTTGGTCATTTCACATTCAGCAAGCCCTCAGCTCGAATACGCATTCAATCAATGTTATAAGACATTGATATCAGGAGCTATCTGTAGCTACTGCTAGCCGGCTAGATGACGTTAAGACAACTATTTAGTTCAATCGGACATTTCGTTTTGAACAGTGAATTAACGTCAGCTAACGCGAGCTAACGGAGGTATCAACATGCACTACAAGACTTGCTGGAGCATTTGTTGATATCAGGAGCTATCGGTAGCTAGCCGGCTAAATACCGTTAGACAATGCCTACTAAAAGTGAATAGTTGACTGGGTAATTTTGTTTAAACAGTAACGATAGCTAGGTAGCTAACGTTAGCTCAGGTCGAATGCACTATCTAGACTCAGCAGAGGAGGTCCGCCTCCTCTGTGTTTACAAACTCTACACGGGTACGGGCGGGGCTAGGGAGGAGGAGCAGTTTGCAGGTCCTGTGCGTCTGAGACAAGCGAGTGAGATATCCACTTGATCAGTTTCCGCGATCGGCGAATATGACTAATTATTGGAATTCCCCGATCGCATATTTATACTAATTATCGGCCGATAACGATCGGTGGCCGATCGATCGTGGCATCCCTAGTTCCTGCTCTATAATGCTATTTGTTCCTGCTCTATAATGCTATTAGTTTCAGCTCTATAATGCTATTAGTTCCTGCTCTATAATGCTCAAATGTCATGCACTCTTCCTAATATACTAACATACACTCAACACTGTAGCACTCAAGTCTGAACACTTTGATGAACATTGTTACTCAGCTGATAGAGTTGTACCCTTCCTACTGACTTGTCGTACAAAACTTATAAGTCGCTTTGGATAAAAGTGTCAGCTTGTAACTGAGGGGTACAATTCCCTGACTGTATTGATAAGTATGGTATCATTAAACCTGTATTGATAAGTATGGTATCATTAAACCACTACTAGGGGTGGACGGTATAAACGGTATACGGTATAAACGGTATTAATTTGCTCTACGGTATGGATTTTGACTATACCGTTTAACCGGTAGAGCAGCTCTAAAATAACAATGACGTCATGTAACCACAGCGCGACTATTTCAATAGCATTTGCCCCTAAAAATAGATAGAATTAGTCATAGATAATAGTTATGTGCAAACTGGAAAAAGTTATTTAGGAGGCTTCGCGCAGTGGGCGTGTCAACACGCTATTGTCATTTCATAATAAACACATATCACCGCGGCGCACAGCAAGTTTCAATTTCAGTTCCTGGCATTTTTAACCAGTGGAGAAAGGTAAGATACCTATCGTTTTTCTTATATGAATTATTCTACGTTAATAAAACATACCTGGTGATCAACTACAGTTTGCTGTAAACATTACGATATGTGTGTAGTGTTATGATAACGACGGCAGCAGCGGGAGCCGGGAGGACGGCGTGCAGCAGTGGATTTGCGAATAGCATGCAGCTGCAGAGCCGCAGAGCCAGGGGCTCTTTCAGGTCTGGTCACAGGCCCGTCAAACAGCGCCCCCCCACCCAAATGAATTGCCAATGGCTGAAATGAATGACCTGAAAGAGCCCCTGGCTCTGCGGCTCTACAGCTACATATGCTTCTAGCAAAATCCAGCCCCGCTGTTTGCAATGGGAGCAGGAGTCTCGACTCGGGACTTATTTTATATGGAATATAATGACTTTATACGCAAAAGTAGCCTAGTTTTAAGTTAAAATATTATAAATCTACATGCCTTGAGGATGTCATTCTTTATATAGCCTGCCTATCAGGCAAAAAAAATTATTCTAACAGAAACACTGATACCGTGATATATACCGTTACCGTCTATGCTTCAAATGATACCGTGATATAAATTTTAGACCATACCGTCCACCCCTAACCACTACCGCTTTATGTACTTTAATTACTGGCCATACAGTACACGATATATGAATATGATGAACACTTCCCACAATGAAATCGGTTCCAGTCAAATGTATAATCAAGTATTTAATGGAGCAAAAGGTACATAGGATACTTTACATTATTCTTTGAATGCACTTGTAAGGCAAAGGAATATGCGTAGGCAAATCAATAATGAATGTCCATTCTCTGGTTACGCAGGAGGTAATTATACAACCTGAATCTTAGGGAATTATATCTATGGTACACTAGTAATATAGCGGGAGATACTGGAAGGGGTTCCCCCTGGTTGTAAGCCAGCGGGGGGGGGGTAGAAGATCTGTCGGTAGTAGGACGTCTGGTCAACGATGACTAAGGAGACTTCAGGTACAGAAGCCGGTGCAGTAGCCTCTTGATCCACAGACGAATACAGCTTGGTTCTCTTGTAGACTGTAGCTCCACAGTGAAGAAAGCTAGTCGGCCTCAGGCTCTCCAAGGCGCCGACTCGACTTGACTCCTCGCGGGGTAAATCCAACACGTGCAGGCGTCGGCGATTATCCGCTCCATAAATCACAGGACCAAAGCAAATATATTCCAGCCGCAAAGGGCTATGTAGTCGTCGGGTAGATTAATCCAGTGTACATGTCCATACGGTTCTCGTCTAGGTCTCCTCGGGTGAAAGCGCCATGTGGTCGGCCCAGCCTGGATAAGAACTCTAGCTAATACGAGAAAGCGTTGGAGATGCTGGTCACTGTAGAACTTTAACCGCACGATACACTATACACAAATAGACTATTATTTACCTAATAGAAATATGTCGCACTCGACGGTATAGCGCCAAACTCTGACAATTCAGTTACTAATTCGCACGCGGTCTCAATGCTCTATTCTGGGGCCAAACAGGCCATACTTCACCGCACGTTGTATCGTGGGTGAGGCTTCAACTTATCGGTAACATACTAAAAGGACGAAGGGTAAGGAGGTAAGGGGCTTCTATATTCACCTGCGCCGTATTTATACGCACAGTGAACAAACTAGTTCCAATCTCATTTCTGTCGCGTATCCCTGGGCAAGGCCGGGCATGTCCAGACACATCTTGACGGTGACTTTGAACCTGGCTCCGGAGGCCGGTCCCTGGCGCCGGTGGACCGCTGTCCAATAGGAGAATGAACTATTATGGTCTGGGCTAAAGGGATATTCTGTGTATATGTACAAGGAATATACAGGGGATATCAAATGATATACAAATACTATGCAATATATATCAATAAATAAATATATATATTCGGTTTAATCTGATCCTTTGTAACACAGCTAAATGACAAAATGTAAATGTTAACACAATGTTTTTTCTCTCTTGCAGGCTCCCGTGTTTGAATGAACCATTCAAGATTTGGATTCAAGTGGATGTTTATAACACCAGGTACAAACATTTAAAGCTGCTACAAGGAGAATTTTCAACAAAATATATCGTATAAATTATTGTCAGATTGGTTGTAATACCCTGGTATAATTTCAGGAAACAAATGAGACCATTGCCAAAACAATCGGTAGCCTAATTCTCACGATAAGACCACATTTCCCATAAACCCCGTCTCTTTTGCAAAAGTTATTTCTGTTGATAACGTGAATTTTGTTTGGAAAGACGTCCTTTGCACCGTAATACCTTCAGCAGAACTCAGTCTCGTTAATTGTCTTTCACTGTCCTAGGTCTTGACAAGGTATGGACGTTGAGTTTACAATGATATCGCTGTTGAAATCCTCCTAGTAGTGCAAAGAGTAGAAACTGCATTTAATGACATCGCAAAAGCATTCTATTAGTCAGTGTGTGTGGCGTATGATCAACATGTATATAAATAAACACTGGTTGCACAGACAACAGACTAGGGATGTTACTTATTCCCAAAATGTTGTAAAAATGTTAAGCATATTTCGTTGGGCGCCTACGGTTAAATAATCTGTAGACTGGGGTGTCGTTAACAAAAAAAATGGAATCAGATCATTTCTAATCGGATATAAACCAGTGTGTGTCGGTTCAAACGGGATACAAATCACATTTCTGGACACGCGACTGTTCGGTCTGTGCTGAGATTGTATTTGTAAAGTGTTTTATACTTTTTTTTGCAGAAATAACCGTTGCAACAACAAACGTGTAAGTCATAAACATCGTCCTATAATAACTCCATAGCCACGTTCACGCTGCAACTAAACGCGGTTGTCGCTTCTCATTTGAGCACTTAATTGCTTAATCCTATCAAGTTCATACACCGTTTGCTTATGAAAGGAGAGTGGCTATCACATTCTACAGTCAAAGTAGTTGTGAATTCTGTTAACCCCTTATGCTGAGGGCACCTTTAGCATAAAATGCCTGACTATTGTAATTAGCTATTTATTACATGAACCACTTATAGCACATGCATGAATCTGGTCTCTTTTTGAAAGGAAACATTCTGAACTTTCTTCAACAACAGGAGAAGAATCACCCCGAGTGCTAATGTAATATGGTTAGAGGTTTGAACTAGGGCTGGGCGATATGGCCTCTAAATTATATTGTGATATTTTTTTGGCCATATCACGATATATATCATGATATTTCCTCTAAAGCACTTAAAAATGCTTGATTTAACCCTTTGATGCATACAGTCACGCCAATATTCATTTAAATTCATGAATTCATTTTGGGTAGTGGAAGCGTAAATCTTTCCATGACACCCAATAATTTGGCCTTAGTAACCTGCTCAATCATCACTCCTTGTGATGATTAGCTTCTGGTCTATTTTTAAAGCATGCTTGGAGCCTAGTAACAGACTCTTCGTTTTTGAGATATTAAATCTGAGCTTGTTTTCAGAAACCCAATCAACTCACTTTGGAGGACTTTGCTAAGCTCCTCAGTGTTGTCTGCTGATGCATACATGGTAGTATCATCAGCATACATAGCCAATAGCCATAGATGAATTTTGTAAGACACATGGCAGATCATTTGTGAATATGCTGTATAGGAGAGGTCCTAAACGGCTCCCCTGTGGAATTCCACATTGTAGTTATCTAAAGCTTGGTGTGTGTGTGTCTTATTCCTGTGTCTGTCTGGATGCAGGACCGCTACCCATGTTTGTTCCACAGGGTTGAGCTATATTTTATGTTTACGTTTTTGGAGGGCACATCATTGTCTAATATGTGATCGCTCAGTCCTCTGTTCCTTTGTTCATCTGTGTGTGTGTGTGTGTGTGTGTGTGTGTGTGGAAAGACACACACAGAGGGGAGGGGTTGTGGGACAGCGAGTGGATGGAGAACAGCGCAGGTGATGTGTGTGTGTGTGTGGAAAGACACACACAGAGGGGAGGGGTTGTGGGACAGCGAGTGGATGGAGAACAGCGCAGGTGATGGAGAGATGCAACAGAGAGTAGGCCTGTCACGATAACACATTTTGCTGGGCGATTAATTGTCCCAGAAAATATTGCGATAAGCGATATTATTGCGGTTTTGAGATTTTTTTTTGACAAATGTATTTCCCAAAAGTTTTCAATTAACCTTTTTATTTTTCTTTACTAATATAATTCTTACCTTATCTATCCACTTCGTGCCTAGTGGCACATAAGGCCTTTTACTAATATAATAATAGCATAATAATGCAAGGAAACCGTTTCAAAGTGCAATAAACCTTTATTTAACATTGGAAGACATTTTAAATATCCTAAATAAAAAAAAAAATGCTCAGTTTGATTGTTTATTATAAAACAAACTGAAACTGGAAACAAGCCCTCTGTCTGGCTTTTTGTGTCATCCTTTTAACATGTACATGTATTATTAATGAACCTTGTGGTACCATGTACAAAATGTTAATAAAGTATGAGGAAAAAACTGTGGAAACGCAATGAATAAAAAGGCAGTGAAACAATAATCAAATAAACACCAAAATATATACTATCTCTATTGGAATGGAGACTTCAGCACAGGATAAACTAGGGATGGGCAAAAATAATCCAGATCGATTGATCACATGATGTACTCGAGTTCTCGTGGAGGAAAACGCTGTACAAAATAAACGTCTTTTCCGGTGTTTTAGACTTTTATTTTGAGACCCACCCACCGGTCCGGAGCAGGAGGTATTGTTGTTATTATTATCCTAGCAGAACGTATTGAGCGGACAACTTGTCTCAAGTTTCAAGTTTCTTTAATAGTTGTCATACAGAAGTACAGAATACTTTTATACAAAATGCTTCTTACTGTTACGCTCCAGAGACTGTGCAAGACAAGATAAGTATGAAATAAAATAACATAGTATAGCATGTAAATTAGAAGTAAAAAAAATGAGGTCACAGTGTTGTCTCGTCCGGTTCTGTGTTTTTGAGCTAATGATAAAACAAATGTTGAGATTGTTGGTGAACAACTAACTTTAGGTTAGTTTTAACGTTAGCTACTAACGTTAGATGCAGCTACTACAGGCAATCAACGATGAGGAGGAAGCATCAAAGCCGTATATAATAGAATAGTAGCCCTGTGGTGCATAGGCACGACTCGAAACTACCTGTTATAATAAATTAATTCATGTTTAACTTGTCCCCGTGTCCAGTCCTTTGTCTAGCCCCACCCGTTCATTGTAAACAATGATGCATGTAATTGTATTAACGTTATTCTGTGTTGTAGCTATGCTATACGTTGTATTTCGTTTGTTAGCTATTTAGCTAATGTTGATAGCATCGACGCTAGATATTTAATCTTTATTTAGCAGTCCAGTTTCTCCGGGCAGTAGCGAGTAACTACTTGGGTCTAAAACCAGCTACACTACAAAGAACGCTACTTGGTTAAAAGGAGCAACACTATTGAGAAATGTAGTTAAGCTATGTGGCGTTGCTAGTGCCCCACGGAGCTCCCGTGCTGTACTCTGTAGTAAGGCCAGCGGCCCCTCACACGGGGAGTGACTGACAAGGGGTACTGGTTCCGCCTCATTAAAACAACCCGTGTTACCAAGTAAACAAATCACGTCGTTAGCTCTCAGAATGGTAGCCAGAAGCCTGCAGCATCTAGTGCTACTATCGACGTTAGCATGTAGCCTAGCCATGGCAGACTATTTGATTCCTTAAGGGCTCGAAATTGCCTGGGTTTTGGTCATATGCTCCCGAAATGCTCCCGCTGTTTGGCTACTTCTATGTGCAGTGAAAACTACTCGAATGCTTTATAACCTAGTCATTGATTTAGTTCAGGGTAATCTAATATTAGCCGCGGAGCTAATGCTAGCTAACGTGAGCTAACGCTAGTTAATCAAGCTCACAGAGAGAGATAAACAGCTGACAGCGGTTAGTACAGGTACAAATACAATAACAAAGCGGGTGGGGGCTGTTGTGTAAACCTTGTACTCTTTAGTTCACATATAATAAGAGACAGATTATTTGCTTGCTCCACCAGTGCACCACAACAACACACACCAACTCTCGTCACAACGCTTTACGGTATTTTCACAGCACTGTCTCAACATTACCGTAAAACGTGAACACCGTTGTGATACACTTGCTCCACTAGTGAGGACTGGTCTTGCCCTCTGCTGGCGCGTGTGTGCACTACACTCAAAACTCCGTTTCACTGTAATAGAAACTGAAGCGCATCTGTGATTTTGACGCCGGTATTGATTTTCAATACCGTCGGGATTTCTAAATACCCTGGTATACCGTAATACCGTCATACCGCCCAAGCCTAGTATATATATATATATAATTCCTTTAATAGCCAATAAACGCTAGCATATTTATGTCATGGGGATTTTTGTTTTGTTGACGTCGTTATGGTTATGGCTTTTTTGTAATGTGTGACCTGTGTCCCATTGCTTTATACACATACAACTTCTCCTGTACCATACTCATTCACTCTCCTTCATAACTTTGGTTGTCACTACCCAAATCTGGCAGTGTATAAGGCTTAGCCGTACGTGGCTGATAACTATGGAAACTGCACGATTCAGCATCATTGTCGCATCATCCATACCTTCTACAAGCACAAGAGTTAAATTCTTCCGCTCTGGCTCCTCGGCCTTGCAGCAGTGACATCAATAAAAAAAAGATACAAAATGGCATTAAAAAAATACAGAAAAGCTTGCTGGTCCTGGCCCTGAGACTGGTTATTTCTATGCAGGGCTACCAACCCACCTGTCATGCACCGTCGCGCATGTGTGTCGCTGCATGACGACATTGTCAATGTGTGCAATAAATAAACACTTCTTCAAAAGTCCAGTTTAATCTTTAAACCCCCACCACGCCTCCTATTTCTCATGCTTAATAGGATCGGAGACCTTTTTTTAAATGGGAGACTGACCAAGTCCTTCTCTACCTGTAATGTGTCATGTGAGCTGCATGAGGTGTGGCATTAGCGGGGCCCACTTACCGGTAATTAGGGTTGGGCATCGTTTGGATTTGAACGATTCCGATTCTCCATATCGATTCCTGTTCTAAACGATTCTAGCTTCAGATTCTTTGAGGTGCAGGTCAAAACAGGTCACAGCTTATTTCGCAGGAGAATTTTTAATTTTTTGAAGAACCGGAAGTTAGGAACCGGTTCCTATTAGAACCGGTTTTCGGTGCCCAACCCTACACTTAATGCCCCCACCTTGGGAGACTACAGTCAACTGATGGTTGAATGTGTCCAGGGCACGAAATTAGAGCCCGCCAATGGCGGGCATATTTTAAGTTTGGCGACTAACAATGAGAGGTCTGCCCGCCACCTGGTGTGTAATTCATATCGATACTTTTATTTTGAAAATCCTGTGCGGGTCTCATTTCCGCCCCAAGCGCAGCTCCAGTCATATCGATGGCTCCGGCAGTTAGCAACGTTCGGTTCATATGATACTCTTATTTTGAAAAAACCCCGTGGCAACGAGTCATATCCTGGGGCGGATGTGACTCGTTTCTGCTCTGCTCGCTTCTGCTCGTATCAACACAGAGGCAGTCTGCTCTAGTCTATTGCGGACCTCCGTGAGCTAACGTTACTGTTTAAACAATGACCCAGTCAACTATTCACTTTTAGTTTTAATTAGGGATGCTCGATATTGGCTTTTTTACCGATATTGTCCAACTCTTAATTTCCGATACCGATATCAACCGATACCGATATATGCAGGGTTCCCCCCCCCCCCCCCCCCCCCAAAAACGGAATAATTTCAGGTAATTAACATTACATATCTCTTATTGTGGAATTAACACAACATTATGCATACTTTTGACAATAAATAAAATCAGAATTTGTTCTTACTTGCCTGCCTGGGTAAATAAAGGTTATGGAAATGTAATGGAAACCGATACCGATATTTTCTGATATCACATAATGCATCGGCCGATAATATCGGACATCCCTAGTTTTAATACATGAGGCATTGTCTAACGGTATCTAGCTGGCTAGCTACTGATAGCCGCTGATATCAACAAATGCTCCAGCAATTATAGTCGAGTGCATAATACCTCCGTTGAAGTCCGTTCGCTCGGTAGGCAACGTTAGCTCACGTTAGCTCTATATGTCCCAGTAAACTAAATAGTTCACTGAGGCGTTGTCTTAACGTTATATAGCCGGCTAGCAGTAGCTACAGATAGCTCCTGATATCAATGTCTTATAACATAGATTCGATGTGTATTCTAGCTGAGGGCAAGGCATGCTGAATGTCATTTGACCAATAGGGAATAGCACCGGAGAATCCTGGCTGCATCTGGAGGCTACTAAGTATACACACAGACAGTGGAGCTGTTTGCAGATAGTGAGAAGTCACTTCAGAGAGAGAGGGAGTACAAATTTAACTCTGGCCTCTTTAAGTGTCTATTCTTCAACGTAATAGCTTATCTACTTGAAATGTACTGAAAAAAATGTATATGTGACACAAAAATGTGAATTTTTTTTGGCCGGTAAGAAATATGCTTGGCGGGTAGAATTGTCCCATCTACCCGCCACTGGCCGGTGAGTCAAAAAGTAAATTTCGTGCCCTGACTGTGTCGAAGGCTGCTGACAGGTCCAGGAGAATCAGGACAGAGGAGAGGCCTGTCGCTCTTGCTAAGTGAAGAGCCTCTTGTGAGGGCCGTCTCTGTGGAGTGACCAGCCATGAAGCCTGACTGAGTTGGGTCTAGGACTAGGAGGTTATTCTGTAATAATCAGTGAGTTGGTTGGATACGGCACGTTTAAGTGATTTAGAGAGAAGAGAGATTGTTATCTATGATGGTGGGGTTCAGGGTTGTTTCTTTTATGAGCAGTGTGAGCTTGTCTTGGAGAGGTAGGAACCATCCCAGAGATGAGTGAGGAGTTGATGGTTGCCGTTAGAAATGGGAGGATGTCTGGTGCTGTAGATCTAGCTGCAGGCGTCGTTGAGTTATCCGCCGTTATCCAGGTCTCAATAAGAGCCTGACGCTGTAGGTTCCGACTGTGGGCATAGGCCGTTATGAAGTCTGCTTTTCTGATGGCTGATTGGCATTTCCATAAGCCTCCACATACGGGTAGGGATGGGTAGGACGCACAGTAATTAATAGGATAAATAATGGTGTTCTTACTCTGTTGGATGATGTCTTAGGTTGTTTCCTTCCTCCTGAGAAGGAAGGAAAACTCCATTGTCTTCGTTCAACGGAGTTACAGTGTTACAATAGCAGATATGACAGTTATTTGCTTCATTATGTTTTACAATAGCAGATATGACCGTTACATTTGCGTCATTATGTGTAACAATAGCAGATATGACTGTTATATTTGCTTTATTATGTGTTACAATAGCAGATATGACAGTTATATTTGCTTCATTATGTGGAGCATAGGGAGGGAGAGAGAGAGACTTGCACAAGCAATTTTATAATTTGTTTGCTTAGATTGGCTGTTTAGCTTGTGTGTGAGTGTCGACGAACACAGCTGACTAACTCCATTGGAAATGTGGTTCAACAAGCTCTTTGCTAATTCAGAAGGCATCAGTTATACTCCTTTTATTAGGTCTAATGCATTGGTCTTTAGTCTGCTTGTTGTCAATTCCAATTTAATTTCAATATTATCTTGATTGAGTATCAAATATGATCATAGATGATGTCTATATTATGTTTATTTTATTTTATTTTTTAAAAAGAAGAAATTAATAAATTAGACTGTCAATTGATTGTGTTTGGCTGGTAAAGAAAACCTGTCTGGCCGGAACATTTTCAGCTACCTGGGCATTAAGCCAAAAAGTACATTAAAGGGGCACTTCTCCAAAAAAAGAAAAGAATTTGTGCACACTTTTGTACACATTCATTTAGTTTGACAGTTATTGAGAGTAAATGGGTTTGAATGTGGCCGCCAGTGATGTCATCCGGGACATTGAATCCTTGTGTTGTGTTAATTACATTTCAGTGAAATGATGTTGAATGAAACATTAGCAATACCTTGTCTTATAGCGACTGCTGCCTTATATAATTTCATTGAGCTGTAATTAACACATTATCTGGTGTTCATATTCAAACTCATTTACTTTCAATAACTGTCGAACTAAATGAACGTGTACAAAACAGTTTTGGGATGTGTGTGAGATTATGTGCAAAATTAATTGCACAATTACAAATTAATAATTATTTTCTTTTTGGTGAAGTGGCCCTTTGAATGTGCAGGGTTCAAAATACTTTTTGGCCTACCTGCCAAGGTGGCTGATGGATGAAAGCAATTACTGTAAATATATGACTTTAGCCTTTTCTATGAGTAATATACACGCACATATTGAAGTGAAGTTTGTTTATTTTTGTCGTGTGTAGGTTAACAGTTTGAGTGCCAGCCATTTAACATTGAATGCCAGCATTCCGTTGAATGCCAGCACCCACTTCAATGATAGCGTTGTGAACGCATAATCTCTCCTAAATTATGGTTATGTGTCTAATCTGCCTGATGTTTATCAATGACTTGTTTGCAGTCAACATTGTCGAAACGGATTGTTTTTTTATCGGTTCATTTTCGTTTTATAGCATTTTCAAAAGCCCTCGTTTTCAAGGAAAATAAATAGATTCTGTGATAAACGGCATTTACTGGAATATTCTAGCACAGTGGTTCTCAAACTGTGGTACGCGTACCACTAGTGGTACTGCTGGTGGTACTTAAAAAAAGAAGAAAAAAAACTATTTAAATTTTGTAAAATTTGTTTGTGCAGTCAGGCCACTGAACTTAGAAGCAGGTCAGGCCGCGTGTATGCTTTTACCAACCCAGTTGTGTTTCCGGGTTTCCGTTTTGCGCTCTGATTGGCCACTGACCTATGCTATTACGCCCCCCTTTACACTCTCGCCTGAGACGTGCTGTGAAGCACCAGCGGGGCGAGGCGGTGGTTTCTCGCCGGCTCCGTGCGCCTTGCTGCCGCCGGCTTGTCTCACATGACTCAGTCCAGCTCCAGCAGCAGCAGCGGCCGTAACATTATGAAAGGATAATGGTGATAGGGTAGGGCTGGGCGATATGACCAAAAACGTTATCGCGATAAAATTATAAAATTATTTTCATATAACTCGATATCGATAATTATCGTCGATATAATGTCTGTCAAGTTTAATTAACTTATTATGCCCGGCGCCGATACGCGGGCTGACTTGTTTTGCTGCTGTGAATGTCTCGAGAGTCGAATTGATGTCGTCATCAGTCCGCGCACGTTAGCAGAGCGGAGTATCTCAAGCGGAGTATCTCATGACTCAAAAATGACCCTAAAATACTCTGTTCCGCCCAATTCATTGCAACGACGTCCACCGTATACCCCACACTACTATAACAGTTACCCTCAGAATTCAAAACACACACCAACTCGGCAGGTAACCTGTGAAATAGCGGCGTGCAAGCTAATTAGCCATAGCCAGCCTTGTTTACAGAGTCCTACCTCCTTCCGGGTCTCCTTCCTCTATCGGCCATCTCCTTCACCGATTGGTTGTTAGTGCGTGTGCTCATATCCAAGCTTGGAAAATCGATATATCGAAACTTTGCGACCACGTTTCATGTTTATTTCGAGGAAATAATTTATCGCGATAGTTATCGTTATCGTTTTATCGCCCAGCCCTATGATAGGGTCATAAAGACTAAATGAAAAACGATTCTGTCACGGCAAATGTCTTAGTTGCTTAAACAAGGCGCACGTAGCGGAGTTCTGCTCTTTGGGGTTGGTGCACACTGGCTTTTGGACCAACATTGCACGTACTTATATAGCCTATGACGGGGTCCTCAAACATCTGCCAGTCAGTCTCAAAGCAGTCCTGTAGGACCCCCTCAGCCTCATTGTTTCATTTCGTTAGCCTCGTACAATAATTATTTTTCAAGATTTTTGGATGAGAAGGAAAAATAAATATTTCCTGCAAATGTGTACGTTTTTAATTTATATTTTGAAAATAAGTTCCACAAGGTGTATCAACAAGTTTGCAAAAACACAACAACCATTGCGTAACGAAATAACGTTTAAACTAAATATGTCGTGACTTAGGCATTTTTTCCTCGTACATACATACATGTCATGCACTAAGGGAGAGGTTACACCTAGGGTGTTTTCGTTTCGTTTTCAGGATGAGTTTCGCTTTTCCAGGTCGCAACGTAGCGGCAGCCGAGTTAGACATTCGTTTTGCAACCTGAGCGCAGTGATGTAGTACACTGCCAAAGCAGTAGGTGGCGAACATGAAGGCAATTTTCAACCAATCAGAACTTGAATGTGCCAATACACTTCCTGCAAAGAAATGTCAACAAGCCGCCATCTTTAAATGCCTATTTAGACAATGCAGCACTTATTTTTCAGCAAAGTGTAATAAAAGTGCAATAAACAAAACGGATACATTCACTGTGTTCTGCCTCTCATTTGTTGATAAAACAAAACTAACATCAACACAAGTGACTACCAAGAGCGGATAGTTTAGTCTAAAAAAAAAAGATCGCCGTTGTTAGCTACATGCTAACGTGAATGGAATATGCCAGTATAACAGTATAGCATTGTGGCTAGCAGGTGGGCGGCTACGTGGCGTAGTGGGCAAGGCGCTCGCCACGAATGACGGAGACGCTGGGCTTGCCTGTTCGAGCCCAGCGCTCCACATTGCTTTCAGTTTAGCTGGTCGTTCATACTAATACACATTGGCCGTATTAGGGGGTGGGAAACTGATGGGTGGGGATCGGGCGTTGTGGACAGCGACTCCTACAGGTCGGTTGGTGCGCCTGCGCAGTAGAATCAGGAAGTGTCGGGGGCAGCGTGAGCCTCCCACGCGTTACTCCTCGCCACAGAGATCGAGCTGCGCAGGTGAAAAGATGCGACTGCTGTTACCTCAAGTACCGGAGGGGACTTGTGCTATGTATGACTTAGTCCACATTGCAGCCGGCTTGTGGGAGGCAAGAAACAGCGTTCGTGACGGGGGAGGGTTGAATTGGATGATACGAAATTGGGATGGGAGAAAATATAGAAAATGGGAGAAAAAGTGGATTTAAAAAAAAGCATTGTGGCTAGCAGCTAACATTAGCTCACGTTAGCCAGCCAGCACCAAACTGATGATATCGGGAGCTATCGGTAGCTAGATAACATTAGAGACAACGCCTCGTGTATTAAACAAAAGTGAATAGATTACTGTGCCATTTTGTTTAATGCTTGTTAAGATTGAAAGAGGAGCTTGAGCTAACAGGGTCTGATAGCTAACGTTACCTCACGTTAGCCAGCTGCTCATGCAATCGTTAATGCTAGCAGAATGAATGGATGTAAACTTTATTTAACATATTGCAGAATGGGTACAATACAATACGGCTCAATACAAACAATTGTTAAGGGAATGCAGACTGTTGTAGCTTGGACTGGGGTCCTTATAACAATAACTTGGCAACACATGGTAGCTGCAGCTATTTGGGACAGCTCTGTTGTCACCGGACGTTGGTGAGGGCACGCAGATGCCGGTATCTACTGCGCGTTGAGCAACAACGGCTCCATGCAGATTACACGACTCGTTGTGGGCGAGTTTTGGCGTTTTTCCAAAGCGGAAACACAATTTCAGCGTTGTCAGTAGGGCAACGCGTTTTCCTGCCAAAACGGCATTTCTATTTAACGGGGACAGCAAACTTATTCATTCGGCAACAAAACGAAAACAAAAACACCTAGTCTAACCATGGCCTAAGGCAGCCAGTTATACTTGCCTATGTCATGCAATCGCCATCTGTGTATGTAACATTAAAATGCACAAGTCACACGAGTGAGTTTAATAGGCAGATGGGGATTTTTTTACGTAACAAGCATTCTGATTGGCTGAGGCCATAGGCACAGTTACAGTTAGGCAGAAATCTCAATTTGGCTAAAAAATTACTGCAATTATCGTATGAGGCTAACTATTTGTAAATTATGCTGGAAACCATTTTTCCTGTTTTTTAAGTTTCTGCCTATATGCAGGCAGCATCGATCCTTGCTAAACAAAAATTGTGAGTGTCGGCTGAGATACCAGCCCCAAAAATCCACTATCGGTCGGGCTCTAGTCGGAGTATACTATGAGTTTCCCATTTTCGAAAAATCGGTTACGATAAGATATGACCATGATTTTGAAATGGTTACCCATCCCCAAATTCAAATGCTGCAAATCTAGCGTATGAAAAGTATTTGAGCATTTATTCAGAGGAGTGCCAGCAAAAAATTATAATGTTTTGAAGATGGAATAATTCTAGCTGCTAATCAATTTTGAATCTAAACTGACTTAATGTCTTTGTTACTTGGCTTGCCTCAAGTGTATAAAGGCTAGGCCTAAATCCGTCTCCATACCTATTTCTTTTCCTAGGTGACGTCTAGATGTAAAGCACTGCAGCTTGGATCTTGTCAACATATGAGACATGGAAGGTGGTGAGTATTTGTTTCCCAATGTGAAATTACAAATTGGATTGTCTTATTGAATGAATGAATCCGAACATAATAATAAAAAAGACAAAAAGACAAACAACGAAAAATATACATATCACTGTTCGAAGAGGAGTAGGAATAAGCCTAAGCTTATCATGCCCTACCCCTATTTGCTACTTCCAAGTGGGAAAATTAATTTATACATAAATTATATAATGGAGAATATCCACATTACCAATAATTCCTTCATTCTTAACATTGAAAACAACATAAAATAAATAAATAGTATCAGTATCCACAATATAGTGAAAAAAAGCTTTCATTGCAAGCATTGCATTCATTTTCTTGTTTTTCATTGTAGCTTGATGTATTTCTATAATTGTGTATGTTTTGCTTTTTCAGGATTTGAAGGAGGATAAGCCACAGGGCCCAGCGGTGGAAGAACATGGCTCACGAGTGGGATTCCTACTTCCCCAACCTCCAGCCTCCATCATCGGATTCAACGACTTTGACTTCAAATCCTGGGGAGAACTTTTCCCAGCAAGCGGAGGGCCTCACTGAACACCATGACTTCCCCCATATGGTGGATTCTCAAGAAACCCCCTCCGCAAACTTGAACGTCAATGCAAACTTTTACACAAACTCCAGTACTAGTCGTTCAGACTGTGTTTATCAAAGATACTATGGTGACACGCAATGGCAAACTGGTGGACAGCAAACCGGTAACGATGGCCCTCCACCGAGGTGGAGGGGTAGTAATCTCTCTGGATTGTCCACATCAGGCCATTGCCCCTCCTCTGTAGCTTATGGATATGACCAAGACTGTGGAATGTTGAATTCACCCTACGCCGAGGGCTACTCTGATGTCAGTAACTGCTCGGAAGCGGACGCTAATGCAGCACGATCGTCTTGCAAACTGATGAACAGAAATTCGGATGAAATGACTACATGTCACAATAGTCATGGTACTGAGAAACCTGGTACTTGGCAATGGCCTTTTACCTCTACAGGCAATGCGTCATCTCCCGCGAGAAGTCACAGTAGTACACAGGAGACTCCTTTAGTTGTTCAAAGTTCGTCTTTCTCTGAGAGTTGCACACAAGAAAATGTGGTTGATCGTACAGGGGAAAGGAGACAAAATGATCAGCTCTCTGGCGTTTCTGAAAGTGTGACGACTTCAGACGGTGAAAGCGAAGAGGATACGAATGAACATGATGATTCTCGAGTGCAGCAACAAGAGGAGCAAGATGTGGAGGGGGTGAAACTGGACACTTCTTTAGGTGACTGTGGAAACTTAACTAAGGCTGAGAAAGAAGGGAAGCTAAATGGTGAAGAGGAAGCGCAGACGTACCTTAAAGATCTTGACCAAGAGGCGACTGTAGTTGCTCCAATAAGCATGTCTACCCTTGAGAGTGAAGAGAAAGTTCTTCTCGATGGCAAAGTGCAAGGAAATGAAGAAGTGTCTGATATGCACAAAGACCCACGCCCACATTTAATCTCCACTGACGATCAAGATAATGTATCGATGGTGAGGAAGATTGATCGAGATGATGAATTGCAGTCATCTACCCCTGAACCTTCAGATTCACAGAGTAATAAGGAGACCCAAGTCCAGCAACAAGAGAGGCGACGAGGTAAGGAGGGAGAAGAACAAGAGCTCGTACAAGAGAAACGACTACACACGTCTTTAGTTGGCCATGGACACTCAACCGAGGATGACAACAAACGGAACTCAAATGGCGACGAGACGTACCCTAAAGGAGATCTAGACCAAGAGACCACTGTAGTTGCTCCAAACAGTGATGGAAAGGATGATCTTGAATGCAAAGTGCAAGGAAATGAAGAGGATGTGTCTTATATGCACAAAGACCCAGGCCCACATTTAATCTCCACTGACGATCAAGATAATGTATCGACCGTGAGGAAGGTTGCTCGAGACGATGAATTGCAGTCATCTACCCCTGAACCTTCAGATTCGCAGAGTAATAAGGAGACCCAAGTCCAGCAACAAGAGAGGCGAGGTGTGGAGGGAGAAGAACGAGCGCTCGTACAAGAGAAACTACTAGACGCGTCTTTAGGTGGCCATGGACACTCAACTGAGGACGACAACAAAGAGAACTCAAATGGTGACGAGACGTACCCTAAAGAAGATTTAGACCAAGAGACCACTGTAGTTGCTCCAAACAGTGATGGAAAGGATGATCTTGAAGGCAAAGTGCAAGGAAATGAAGAGGATGTGTCTGATACGCACAAAGACCCAGGCCCACATTTAATCTCCACTGACGATCAAGATAATGTATCGATGGTGAGGAAGGTTGATCGAGATGATGAATTGCAGTCATCTACCCCTGAACCTTCAGATTCACAGAATAATGAGACCCAAGTCCAGCAACAAGAGAGGCGACGAGGTATGGAGGGAGAAGAACGAGCGCTCGTACAAGAGAAACTACTAGATGCGTCTTTAGGTGGCCATGGACACTCAACCGAGGATGACAACAAAGAGAACTCAAATGGTGACGAGACGTACCCTAAAGAAGATTTAGACCAAGAGACCACTGTAGTTGCTCCAAACAGTGATGGAAAGGATGATCTTGAAGGCAAAGTGCAAGGAAATGAAGAGGATGTGTCTGATACGCACAAAGACCCAGGCCCACATTTAATCTCCACTGACGATCAAGATAATGTATCGATGGTGAGGAAGGTTGATCGAGATGATGAATTGCAGTCATCTACCCCTGAACCTTCAGATTCACAGAATAATGAGACCCAAGTCCAGCAACAAGAGAGGCGACGAGGTATGGAGGAAAAAGAACGAGCGCTCGTACAAGAGAAACTACTAGATGCGTCTTTAGGTGGCCATGGACACTCAACTGAGGACGACAACAAAGAGAACTCAAATGGCGACGAGACGTACCCTAAAGAAGATTTAGACCAAGAGACCACTGTAGTTGCTCCAAACAGTGATGGAAGGGATGATCTTGAAGGCAAAGTGCAAGGAAATGAAGAGGATGTGTCTGATATGCATAAAGACCCACGCCCACATTTAATCTCCACAGACTATCAAGATAATGAATCGACCGTGAGGAAGGTTGATCGAGACGATGAATTGCAGGCATCTACCCCAGAACCTTCAGATTCACAGAGTAATAAGGAGACCAGAGTCCAGCAACAACAGAGGCGAAGTGTGGAGGGAGAAGAACGAGCGCTTGTACAAGAGAAACAACTAGACGCCTCTTTAGGTGGCCATGGACACTCGACCAAGGACGACAACAAAGATAACTCGAATGGTGAGGAGATGTACCGTAAAGGAGATCTGGACCAAGAGACTACTGTAGTTGCTCCAAACGGTGATGGAAAAGATGATCTTAATGGCAAAGTGCAAGGAAATTATCAAGAGGAGGTAATTGATGGGCATGTAGACCCAGGCCCCAGTCCAATCTCCACAGACGGTCGAGTTGAGAAATCGACCGTGAAGAAGGTCGACCAGGATGAAAGATTGCCGTCATCTACTTCTGAACCTTCACATTTGCAGAGCAATAAGGAGTCTATTATTCAAAACGACACTGTTATGCCGAGGGAGTGTGCACATGCTTTGGATGCAGCTGGTGAAGATGACTCTGGCGTTGACCGATCGGAAAACAGTCAAAATGTTGGATCCTGTTTGCAAGTCCCTTCGTCTTGTCCAAGTAGATCACAGGATACCATTCACAGTGGTCCTGTAAAGGACGGTGAGAGTGATCCTGTTGGTGAAAATGATGAACAAAGCAGCTTTGATCTTTCGGAGTCATGTTTGAAGAAGGAGCAGTCACTACAACAAATGGACACAGAGCCACCAGGTTTTAATGGGGAATTTCTGGAAAATGCGAGGGAATCACCTCGAGAGGAAAACGTAGCACCTGAACAAGAACCAACATTATTCGGCAAGCCGCTTTCAAGTGAGGAGTCTGACTGCGAGGCTGATGAAACGAGGTCTGAATCTAATTCGACCAAAGGAGATCATACTGGCATAAATGACGAGGAGACCACAGAGCATTTAGAGGCACAAACGGTTCAGTTCAAATCTTCCGTGCAAATGCAGAAATGCCTGCAACCGATCATTATCCTGAAGACGTCGGAACCAGCAAATGAGGCATATCAGTGTGCAGAGTGCCAACAGACTGCCCAGAATGTAGACCATCTAATTGAACACCACCATCATTGCCACTCGCAACACAAATTCAAATGTTGTCAAACCTGTAATATCTATTTGACGAGTGACAGACGAGCTGAAAAACACAGAAGAAGGTGTGGCGTAACCGAAGAGGTGCCTGAGCTTCCTGTGGGTAATACCCTGAAGAGAAAATATAAATGTACTCCGTACAAGTGCAAAATCTGCTCTCTATCATATCACAGGTTTATTCACTACGTCAAGCATATGCGAACTCACACAGGCACAACACCGTACAGGTGCATCAAATGCGATACATACTTTGCACAGGGTAGCAGCCTCAGAAAACACGAGCGTATGCCTCGGAGATGCCGCGCAGCTTTGATTAAGAACTCCAAATCCAACGCCATCGCCAGAGTGAAAACGATAAAGAGGGCGCCCGACGGCTCGACTGGCGATATACGCGAATGTTTTGTGAAGCTTGTGGATGTCTCCAAGAGTATTGTGTGCCACACTTGTAGCAAGTGCTTCAGAACAGTAGACAAGCTATACAAACACAAGTATAACGTGCACAGGCAGAGAAAGGGCGGCGCGAGTGCATTCCCTCAAAGTGCGGACCGTCCCAAAGATACACATGTTCACAAAGCAACCAAGGCTGCAGGAAAATATAAATGTCCTCTCTGTCCAAGTGTTTTCAAGTTCTTCTACAACAGGAATCGACATTTGCGTGACTGTGTTAAAGAAATTACATATGGTAACAGGGGGATGGTCACCAACAAATTCCCATGTCCCTTATGCCATACCGCCTACACGTTAGCGTCCAACAGAAGTAGACACATAAATAACTCATGCCTGAGGGAATATATCCGCCAGCTTTCAAAGACGGAGGGGATTTCAAAGAAAAACAATGAAGAGACTAAACTCATGCCTGCAGCTGCAGCCGCAGCGGTTAAACTGGACCGGATTGTGCCACACTATAAATGCAATCTTTGTCCTGCTATTTTCTTGCATCCTTCTGGGAAATACAGACATGAGAAGAAACACAGGTTGTTTAAAACCACTGGCAAATTGTTCAAGTACAGGCATTCAAATGTTGGTTCCATCTCTATGTCCAAGAGGGAGAGAGACTCCAAGAGGGAGAGAGAGTCCAAGAGGGGGAGAGAGTCCAAGATGGAGACTGAGTCCAAAGATGCCTTGCCTTCTAATGCAGACCGTAGCAGCTCTTCCTTCACCTGTAGATTTTGTGGAAAAACTAATTTCGTCACATCACACTCGCTGAAGAAACACGAAAACAACCACAAAGGCGAAAGACCTTACCGCTGTTTAGAATGCCGAAAGGGTTTCAAGAAAGAGTGTTATCTGATCGCTCACCGATTAGTTCACCAGCGTAGGATACAATGCACCGTTTGCAGGAAGATTCTTTCAACCGTCGGGGAATTAATTCAACACAGACAATCTCATATTAAAAAGGGGATGCTTCAGTGCCCAGACTGTCCAATGAAGTTCCAGTTCCCTGTGTATTTAATTAGACATTTGTCCGCCCACCACAAGCGCGACGATGGGAAGGCACCCGAGTTGCAGGAGCCCACACCGCAAAATCTGCAGCAGCCTCTTCCCTGCCAAAGCTGTGGGAAACAATTTCGCAGTAGGAAATACACTATAATTCACCAAGAGAAGTGTCGTACTAAACCTAAGCCTGTTGGAGCTAAGAAAGAGTTTATATGTTCCTACTGTCCGCGGGTATTTTCAAGACCACATCGTTTGAGAAAACACCATGTTGCCCACAAATCAAAGACGGTACTTCCCTGCTCAAAATGTCATCGGTTCTATGGACGCACAAAAATCACGAGTCATAAGAAAAACTGCAATGATACTTCGGAGCCCAACGTTGGTTCATCAAATCATAACCGTGGTCTGTCAAAAAATCACAACCTAAAGGCTTCCAACACCATCGGAGCAGGAGCCAATATCTTTCTGCACAACTGCCCCCACTGTCTACAAAAGTTCAAGTACAGATCATTTCTCTTGAGACATCTCCAGAGACATCACAATCTCTCACATACGAGAGAACAACCCTACACATGTATGCACTGTGGTCAGAAATACGATCACAAGTCCCAGTATTTGCAACACGAAGCCTTCTGCAACGGCAACTACAGAGAAAGGCAGTCGAAGACCAAGGGTGAAGTCGCAACTAAATTGTTGTTCATGTCCAGTTTGTCGGATGAGAAACCGAAACGGCAAGCAGATGACGAAGGTGATTACAAGTGCAAGTTCTGTACAAAGACCTTTACAAAGTCTAGAAATCTGAGACGGCACATTCTAACGCACACCGAAGTCAAGCCTTATCGCTGTAAAGCGTGTGACAGTTGCTTCTCCAGATATGATCATCTCAAAGTGCATGAGACTCGCTGCAAAGGGAAGAGACAGCATATCGAAATCCGCATTCCAAAGATCAGTCTAGACGACATCGGAACGAATTGGAAAGAAAAACTTGACAAACTGAATATAGGGAAGCGGCAAACATTAGATTGCAAGACCTGTTCGAGAAGTTTCTCCAGTCCCACCAATTTGGCCCGGCACTCTGCCATGCTCCATACTGCTCCAAAAAAATCATATAGTTGCACCCGCTGTGACGGGTCATTCAGTCATGAAAAGTCTCTGAAAGCTCACAAGAAGCTGAATAAATGCAAAAGACCATCCATTAAAACAAACGAGCCGTTGCAGGTGGGATCCCGTCCACAGAGAGGAAATAGGACAACACTACCCCGAGTGGCAAATCGAATCCTACAGAGGATCCAGCCTTATTCTAAAGAAAAGCGGTCCCAATATTCCTGTGAATATTGCCCTCGATTTTTCAAAAGCGGCGAGCAATTGAAAGTTCACACCCGCCTGCACACAGGTGAGAAGCCATTCCAGTGTGACGATTGTGGCGAGGGCTTCATCAGAAAAGATTATTTGCTTCGCCACTCAAGCAGATGTGACCAGAGAAAAGGTACAGATTCAGTGCTTTGTGACAGATGCGGAGGGGCTTTTTCCAAAAAGATGCTTAAAAGCCATCAACTGAGTTGCACCCAAACACATTTGCCTACTCGCAGCCAACAGCCCGCCCCGCCGAGCCCGCCTAAGGGCTTCTCTTGCGCTTGCTGCAGTTCCCGCTTCCTGTTGTTCTCGCAGCTCCAGCAACATTTTCTGTACGCACACAAGACCCTTCTGAAGCCGCTGACGTCTGCTCCTCCTCTACAGCAACAACTCACGAGCATCAAGGAAGAGCCTTCAGATGAGGGATACGGCGACAGACAGCTGAGCGGTGACGGGAACCTACTGTTCGATCGAGACAGCGGCTCCGAGGATGAGATCGTCAAGCCCCTCCCGTGTCCGCACTGCGACATGCGTTTTGTGAGTAAAGGAGGTCTAATCGCCCACATACGTGTACATTCGGGACGATACCCGTTCATCTGCAAGATGTGCAAAAAGGGCTTCTGGAATAAGAATCTACACAAAAACCACTCTAGGAAATGTAGATTTAGAGTTGCCAAGAAAGACCAAGGTACTGACCTTGAATCGGTAGTGCCCATCACCTCTGAGATGGATCCGGCACTGAACGACTCTGTTCTGGTGTTCGACCAAAGCTCCAAAACGACCGGCACGGGGGTTCTGCAGACCAACTTCTCCTGCAAGGACGAGTTAAAAGACACACAGCCACAGACTTCCACAGAAAAACAGGAGCAGAGTGGCTCATCGAAGCGAAAGAGAGCTGTGCAGTACCAGTGCTCAGAGTGTGATAAAAGCTTCACAGATGGCTTGATGCTCATTAGTCACTTGGAAGACCACGGACGAGTGGAACAAGAGAAGAAAAAGAGGCATATGTGTCCCAAGTGTGGTAAGATATGTGCCACTCTGTCATATCTTGAGAAACATTTGAAGGCACATGCTGATGAGACAACTGAGCTTGATGTTGATAGTCATGACCCAAACAAATATTTTCTTTGCAAGGTGTGCAAACAAAGATTTAACAGTAGTAATGCTTTATGTAATCATTACAATGAAGAGCATCCCAAAGACGTATACACTTGTCATATCTGTGACCAGAGCTACTCACTTAAAACCTCACTCGCTAGACACTACAGGATGAAACATCGCAACGCAAAGAGGCCCAAGTATGTTCATGGCCCTGTGGAGGAACAGAATAACGCAGACGGCGAAAGTGACACAGACAATGAAGATGAAAACGACGGCAGTGAGGATAACGACTCGGACTCTGCGCCCTACTTCCCCTGCCACGTCTGTGGCAAGACGTTCCACGCATCGGAGAGCCTTGTGGATCACCAACGGTGTCACCTCGGAGAGAAGCCCCACGAGTGTGCGGAATGCGGCAAATGTTTCTTCCACGCGTCCCAGTTGCAGCAGCACCAGCGATCACACAAATCGGAGTTTCAGTGTCAGACATGTAGCAGAGGCTTTGTCTCTTTGTTTGCATTGCGCAAACACAAGCATACTCACGGAAAGAGCCGGCCGTACCGCTGCCCCAAATGCTCCCTCAGCTTTAAAGGACCTTCACACCTGGCGGATCATATGGCCTCCCACCGTGATGACAACTTTCCATGTGACATATGCAATCGTACCTTTTCCTGCAAGAGCAGTCGAGTTGAGCATCGGAAAAGCCACTCAAAAAGCCAGCCTGGTAGAAGTCTCTCAACTTCGATCGCACCACAAACAAAGAAAACAACATCTCCGGCAACCTCTCCTTCTGAATCATCTTCTACAACCCCAAAACAACTGAAGTATCGCTGTGGAGTGTGCCATGATCGTTTCAAAGACCCGGAGGAGCTTTCCGAGCATGGATGCCTGGCTGCTAAAGAGCGACCATTTTCATGTTCAGACTGTAATAAACATTTCCTGCATGGATCTCACCTGAAAAGGCACAGGGACAGCCACCACGCGTCTCAAACCTATATCTATAAGTGTACTCAATGTAAAATGAGTTTTGCCTATCGTCAGCATTACATCAGCCATTTGAAGAGACACGGGGATAGTGATAATTCGGCAAAAGACGAGCAAGGACCGCCGAAGATTTACAAATGCTCCTTTTGCCCTGCGATCTTTGCGAAGGCCTTGAAATTGGTAGATCACTTCTCGGTGCATTCTCACGATACCTACGAATGCAAAATTTGCAAGTTATCGTATACCTCCAAGAGAAAGCTTGAGGAACACGAGCGCTGCCACCAGACCGCAGGCACTCAGTACGAGTGCACGGAGTGCAGCGAGAGCTTCCTGGGCAGCGACGCTTTCCGCCAGCACCGCTGCTCCCGTAGACGACATGGGACGAGCGAAGATTCACATCCGTCGACCGCCAAGGCCCAGGCCTCTTCTAAACTGGCTACGGGGGGGGAGGAGGAGGAGGTTGACGTGACCGGAGAGGACTTCTATAACTGTCCCATTTGCTCAAAGCGATTCTCCTCCAAAAGCGGCCTCCTGGAGCATCAGAATAAACACCATCGCAGCGAACGACCGTTCCAATGCGAGCTTTGCGGAAAAACCTTTGACCTGCAGAAGTATCTCCGGAGACACGTGCTGAGGCACGGCGCGAAAATCGATAGCGATCGGAAAAACCGCAAAAACCCACTAGTCGAAAAGCCTTTCAAGTGTTCCCGGTGCCCCGTTGCGTTGGACACGGCGCAGGAGCTGTCCGTGCACATGAGGGAGCACGCTGAGGAGGAGGTCGGATATCACCGCTGCGACATGTGCTACAAGTCGTTCAGCCACCATTCGTCTCTTCGGCAGCACCAGGAGAGCCACGTCGGCCAAATCGTGTACGAGTGCAATGAGTGTGACAAAGCGTTTGCCTTCCCCCACCTCCTGGAGGAGCATCAGAAGACTCATTCAACTCCCTCCGTGTAGTCGCTCACTTCTACCGTACACTCCATCCCCACCCTCTTAAGTTATTTTTACTAAATGGACTATTAAGAAAAAAATTAATACCTCTCCTGTCTTGATATGTGGTTCATTCAAATTTGTATTACGACCTGAATTACATTGTGGAATAACATTTCAACCTCCGTGTTCTCTCCTAGGAACCCTCGATGATATTGTGTATATTTTTCCCAGTTCTTGTATAAAGTTTTGTATGCAGATTCTAGGTGGAAGCTCCAGTTCTTTTGATGTTGGTTATAAAAACCTTATTAGCTCCGACGCAATAGTATATTATGTTAGAAAATATTCAGTGTTTAATACAAAACAAAGATCAACTCATAAAAAGGGCGAGAGGGGAGATTTTAAATGTCTGTCAGGGAATCAAATTTCTTGATCAAATAGATTGGACAGTGATATGCGTTTATTTTGAAATATTTTTTCGTTTACATTCTAGGGCCCGTCGGTAGTACTTTCAGTGCCAGAAAGTTTTTTTTCAACTCTTTGAACCCATCCAATATGACACAATTTGCAATAGTTTGCTAAATATTTTCTAAAAAAAAATTATTAAAAAAATGGCACTTTTGCTGAGGTTTACGACGTGGCCAGTGAACTATAAGAATCAACCAGGTTAATGCCCAGGTCAGACAAAAGTGCGCTATACTGGATATGATGTCGTCTGGTGTCTCAGCTGCTCCCTCATTGGTTGAGCATAGATATGGCCAGTCGAATTTGCAGGTCAAAGTTGGAACTACGTTTGAACTTTGACCTAGTGACCCGAGGCAGCATTTTGTGTGATTTGACTGGTGGAGAGTCGCAAAAAAGCATTTGTATAGATGTGACCGCGGCAAAAGGCAGTTATGTACACAGTTTATCCTTGACATTTTCTACATTTTCAGTTACACAATATTTAACCATTTGTATCTCTGTGGAGTATTCTGCACTGATTGAATGTGGAATGAATTGTAAACCCTCGTTCATCACATTGCTGTACTGTTGACAATGGACTAAATTCTTCTGGCAACCAGGGCCAACATACGGAGTACATGTGACCTATGTGCCCTATCTGCGCTTAAGTTGTAAATTCTTAAACATTGTATAGGTTTGTAAATAGGCTATTTTAATCGATTTGTATTTTCCATGGCTATTGTATCGCTCTTCATTACTCGATATGGTCAGGAACATTCGACAATGTTCATTTGTGTTGTTTGTCTCAGTTAACATTGTCTGTATTAAACTTTTGAGGATGCATTTTGGTGTAGCTGTTGTTCATAAATAACCTCTGTACAGATATAGAAAAAAAAATATGTTTGGGACTTTTTTTCTATTTATCAAAATGCATACATTTGAGTAAGAAATAAACCAGTCAACTGGAATTCCTTTGGTAGCTTTTAGTGCCTGATTTGTTCAATGAAACATTTCTTAAGTAATCTTTAGTAAGTTATGCTGTCAGTGTGGGTTTGCTAACAAACAATGTGCCACTCAACCTGGTCCTCTGGATGACCATATATTGTGTCTGGATTTGTGAAATGCTTTATATCCTTGTAGGTGTAATCTTGATGTAGTATCTATTATATATCGATGGCCGAAGAACGAAACCTATCTGCATAAAAAAGAAAAGGGGAAAACCTCATATCTGCACTTTGCAAGGCACTAATACCTGGTCCAAACACTTTCTCAAATATTATAATTTTTCATATCGGAGGTTTTGTTCTTCGGCCATCAATATACAAAACTGGTATAAATGGGTTGAGGGGGATCCATAATTAAGAATTCTTAACCGGGTAATGTTAAACTTTAAATGAATGCCTCTTAAATAACATGTCTCCTATAGTAGCCTGGGGTTAATGTTTTATTAAAAACATGGTCAAAGAAATCTTGAATATGTCTTAACAAATGGGGACAGCTATTTTCACTTAACTTTATAAAAGTTTAGGAATTCTTAATACAGAATTAACATGTTCTTAGATTATTGCTACACATTCGATATTTACTCATACTAATATCATACGTAGTATTATTTAGTGGTAGAACAGTAATCATATTTTGTGTTCCTGATGTGCTTAGTATGTGCAACTAATGGAGGTGGGGCATACATTGTAGCCTTAAAGGTGCACTTAACCAAATAACACTGCTGGTTTATTTTGCACATAATCTCATCCAAAAACAACCGTTTTGTCAAACATTAATTTAGTCAGACGGTTATCGGGAGTAAATGAGTTTGAATATGGCCACCAGTGATGTCATCAGGGACACTGAATCCTTGTGTTGTTAATTACAGCTCAATGAAATGATAAGGTAGCAGTCGCTATAAGACATGGTGTTGCTAATGTTTCATCTACATCGTTTTGTGGAGCTGTAATTAACACAATACAAGGATTCATCCCCGATGACATCACTAGTGGCCACATTAATTACAGCTCAGTGAAATGATAAGTCCCTATAAGATGAGGTATTGCTACTGTAAATCAAATTTATTTATAAGGCCCGACAACACACGTTAATGTCCCCATGGGCCGTACATGTCTTCTTTAAACAAGTCAAGAAGAAAACATAACAATAAGTCAAGAACAGAACAAGAACACCATAAGGTCCAACTAATTTAAAATAAATGAAAGAATGCAAGCACTCCCAGACATACCCCACGCGAAGGTAAGGAAAAACTCACTAAAACCTAACAATAGGGGAAAATGCTCCACAGCCAGTGTGGAGGAGAGAAACCTTAGAAGGGCCATTCAAGGGGGGATCTCCCTTCTTAGGTGTCGGTGATAGTAGTGTTTCAGACTAGCAGTTGGTAAGCATGCACTCAAGTGTGTAGTGAAACAGATGAGTGCATGCAATAGCAACTGAACATTTTGAAAAATTGAAGATAGAGCTGATAGCGAATCTATTTGAGGCACGGGCGGCGCAAAGAGGGTCGCGTCCTCCCCGTCTTAATCACGGGACATTCAACACTCCGGTCATTGCTCAGAGACAGCCGGAGATAGGGGGCGGTGCAGAGAGGGTCGCGACCTCCCCGACATCATTGCGGGACGTCCAGCACTCCGGTCACCACTACGAGACCTCCGGAGACAGGAGGGCACGCAGAGAGGGTCGCATCCTCCCGGCCTTCATCAGGGGACGTCCGACACTCCGGTCAGCACTCCAGGACAGCAACTCACAGGGAGACGGGACAGGCGTTAGACAGCTTGTGTGATTGTAGTGGGCGGACATAGCAATAGATACAAGTGGTAAGCATATATGTGAATAGAATAGAAGTACTTAACCCAGCAATATAACCGCGTTACACCAGTTGACAGGACCACGGACAGACGACGGTAAGTAGCTGTTAGTAGTAAACTACTAACGAGTCGGTTGCAGTCAATCAGCATCTGCTAACGGGTCTGACCCTTTAGCTCAGCTGGTTAGTGTGGCCGCCTGTGGATTCTATGGTTCAAATCCACTCGGTTACACTACTCTCAATAACTGTTGAACTAGATGAATGTGCGGGTGAGATGATGTGCAAAATATCTTATTTTTTTTTGTGAAGTTCCCCGTAAGTATTTCCTCACGTCCATTAGTTGTGAAAATAAAATGGGATATAAATTAAATAGAAGCACAAAGACAAAAGAAGTCCAGTGAAGCGGTAGTAGTTCAAGATATTTATTTGTCATTTACAGTTAAACAAGTTGCAGTGGGTGACAATATTGTCACAAGGAAAGATGAAATAACCTACCAGGCTAGAGGCTAATCTTTCCTGTGACAAAATGCCATCCAATGTAATAAGAAAAAGTCAACCAACGAACTCGATTCTTGTACCGGATCTCCTCTCTGGTAAACAAGAATACCCTGAAGACTCTGGCAGGAGCACTCATTCAAGGGTACTACGACTATGCTTGCACCTCATGGTACCAAAGCACCTCAAAGGCACTAAAAACCAAATTACAAACATCTCAAAACAAACTAGTCGGACTACTGCTTGACCTGACTCCTAGAACCCACCTCAACCTGCCCACTTTGACAACTTAGGATGGCTTAGAGTAGACGACAGAGTACAGCAACTTGCAATGGGCCTGGTCTACAAGATGCACTACACGACCAAGGTACCCATGTACATGTCAAAATACTTCCCAAAGGTCAGTGAATACCACGATCACAACACCAGAGGGAGCTCCACAAATCATGTTAAACCCAGATTCGGCTCAAACAAGGGACTAAACACGTTTAGCAATTATGCCACATCAATGTGGAACGCCCTACCCAAAGCTGTAAAGGAATGTGAATCACTACCCACTTTCAAAAACACTCTCAAAGAACACCTACGGGAGACTGCAATTCGAAACTGGCCCCTACAAATGTCATAACCCAGTTGTACAGTAAATGACCAAGTATGGCTTTGTCAGTATTCCAATGTACAGTGTATGTATTGAGCTGTACTGTACCCATTCTGCAATCTGTTAATAAAGTTTTCAATCAATCAAACACCGTATAATGGTGCATTTATATAGTGCTTTTATCCAAAGAACTTTATAAAGAAAAATCTAACATTTTACACATTCACACACCGAAGGCGGAGGCGACCATGCAAGGTGCCGACCCGCTCATCGGGAGAAGTTCGGGGTTAAGTGTCTTGCTCAAGGACACTTCAACACGCTGCCTGGGAGGAGCCGGAATCGAACCAGGAACCTTCCGATTACCAGATGACCGCTCTACCTCCTGAGCCACTGTCAACTAAATCTTACTTTGCTAGTCCCCCCTTCACACAGGATCACAAAATATAGATAGACTGTGTAACAGTTTGGACTTTAAGGCAGAGAAGCAGGCAGTTTCAGTAGGAAGAACATGTTTATTTGCGTGTTCAGTGGCTGGGGGGCGTGTAGGCTTTTACCAACCCATTTTCAGTTTTCTGCGATCTGATTGGCCACTGACGTTTCTCTCGGCGCCAATCGCGTTACGCCTAGTTCTATCACTGGTTAAGCTTGGCGACTCTTTCGAAGTTGGTTAAGGTTAGCGTTTGGTTTAGAGCAGGGCGATAGACCACCAGCCCTGATTCCAAACTCTAACCTTAACCAACTTCGAAAGAGTCGCCAAGCTTAACCAGTGATGGAACTAGGCGTTAGCTAGCTAGCAGGCTGTTCGAGGCATAACTAGGCGTAACACGATTGGCGCTGAGAGAAACGTCAGTGGCCAATCAGATCGCGGAACTGAAAGTGCGTTGGTAAAATACTACATGCGGCTGGGGGTGGCAGGTAGACTGGAGATGGTGGAGTTAAGCAGGCTTGGTCTGTGGCAGGTAGACTGGAGATGGTGTAGTTAAGCAGGCTTGGTCTGTGGCAGGTAGACTGGAGATGGTGTAGTTAAGCAGGCTTGGTCTGTGGCAGGTAGACTGGAGATGGTGTAGTTAAGGTGTAGCCGGTCTCGTATTGCTCTGTGTTGTGTTTCAGATTCGACCCCTGTTAAGGGATTGCCCCGAGTGGGAGTTGAGCCCCGGTCTCCTGCGTCGCGGGTGGCATCACAGACCACTATACCAAGAGGTGAATTCACCCCTAAGTAATGGGTCTGGATGCCTCTGGGGAGTGAGTTTACTTGCAGTACCGCTAACATCCACAGTCACTTCACAACACTTGAAGTCCATCGTGACTGTGGATATACTTGCGGTACCTCCGTTACACAGGCTTGGTCTGTGGCAGGTAGACTGGAGATGGTGTAGTTAAGCAGGCTTGGTCTGTGGCAGGTAGACGAGATGGTGTAGTTAAGCAGGCTTGGTCTGTGGCAGGTAGACTGGAGATGGTGTAGTTAAGCAGGCTTGGTCTGTGGCAGGTAGACTGGAGATGGTGTAGTTAAGCAGGCTTGGTCTGTGGCAGGTAGACTGGAGATGGTGTAGTTAAGCAGGCTTGGTCTGTGGCAGGTAGACTGGAGATGGTGTAGTTAAGCAGGCGTAGGCTGATTGGCATGATTGGTCAACACACCAGGGTCCAATCCTGCAACCAGCCACACTCGCAGAACAGAGAGAGTAGGGGGCAGATGATGTAGAGGGCATGATGCCTAATCGAGAATACAAAATATTAAGAGAAACGTGCTGAAATAAAGAATCTTAAAAATATATAGATAAAGTAGAAAAATAAGGCACGAGTGACAGAGTAACAGTATTGCATGTTAATTTCAGAGTGTAGTGGTAGAAGGATATAAAAGTGCTCTATGCATTGTTGCAAATAATGCTAGTGGAGATGACAGTGAAGTCACAGCAGCAGTCAGAGTCTCTGTGATTGATTGATTGATTGATTTAAAACTTTAATTAACAGATTGCAGAATGGGTACGGCTCAATACACACAATTGTTAAGGGGATGCAGACCAGAGAAAGACTTTCGTCTTGTTTACATCAGGGTCCCCCATTTTCAATTCATAATGACATTTATGACATACACAACATACAGATATAATAATATAATCTAAGATATGCAAATATACAGTACTGTTGGGCACAGTTATTCGTATTCCACAGATTGCCAAGCTATATATTTAGCTAAATGTAAATGTAGAGGTTTCTAAGCTAAATATTTTAGCTTAAAATGTTAAACATGTAGTTTGCAAACAATGTTCAGCTAAATGTTAAATGTTTCCAAACTAAACACTTAGCAGACGGCATCCGCTCCCAGACTGGGTGCCTCTCCCCAGGGGGACCTCCAACCTCTGGGGGACCCTGCCTGGGATCCTCCTGCTGGCCGAGGGCTGGCGGTCAACACTCTGCCGTAGTAGAGGCCCCCAGGTACCCCCTCCTCCTGCACAGCATCATGTCCGCATCTGTTGGCCGTAGGAGAGCCCCCCCCGGGTACCCCCTCCTCCTGCACAGCATCGTCTGGTGGCCGTAGGAGAGGCCCCCAGGTACCCCCTCCTCCTACACAGCATCGCATCTGTTGGCCGTAGGAGAGGCCCCCAGGTACCCCCTCCTCCCGCACAGCATCGCATCTGTTGGCCGTAGGAGAGCCCCCCCCAGGTACCCCCTCCTCCTACACAGCATCGTCTGTTGGCCGTATATGAGAGGCCCCCGGGTACCCCCTCCTCCCGCACAGCATCGTCTGTGGTCTGCATCTGTTGGCCGTAGGAGAGGCCCCCTGGTACCCCCTCCTCCTACACGGCATCATCTGTAGGCCCCCGGGTGCCCCCTCCTCTGGACGCTGCAGTAGATTCCTGTTGTTGCTAATGGCCCCAGCTGGCTCTCCAGTTAAGCCTCGGGGCCGGGGGTTGAGGTCTGGTGGGCTGCCGTGACGGACAGACTCCTCTCCATCCCAGGTGGCTGGTCGTTCTGGGCACGGAAAAATAAAAAGCAAGTGCAACACCATCTCTGGCCCCCCGTCCGCTAGTACCACTTAGTACAAGGCCTCTGTGACCCTCGAGTCTCTACTATTCTGTAAGGATCATTATACTGCCTCAGACCCCTCTTCCTGGCTTTTATTATGGACCCAGACTAGCTCCCCCTCCGAATAATATTGGAAGTTAGCTCAAAGGTCAAACGCAGCCTTCTGCTGACCTGAAGCTTTAGCTTGGTGCTTTTTAACTGACCTGAAGCTCTAGCTTGGTGCTTTTTAACTGACCTGAAGCTTTAGCTTGGTGCTTTTTAAGGGAGCGTATCTATGTCCCCCGGGTCCTATGTTCCCCGCTCCCGATAAAAAGGGTCCTATGTTCTTGTCTTCCTCTACATCAAATATGTTGGTCACGTGGCAGTTTTCTCTCCCACACCGCCACCAAATATTCTGTTGGTTGGTGCAGTGTTTATGGTATCTTTTTTTTATCCACTTTTTCTCCTTATTTTCTATTTTTCTCCCATCCCAATTTCGTATTTCAAATTCTCCCCTCCCCTCCCCTGTCTTGAACGTTGCTCGACTATGCCCCCCACTGGTCGGTTGTAGGGAGGATAAAAGCGTGAACACTTTAGGCAACCAACTTGCGCTTCCGCGTTGCTCTGAATTGCTCTGATTGGCCGAGCGCGCGCATGAGCCGCGACGCGCTCCTCAGAGGCAGGAATACTAAGCTCCCCCTTAAGCTCCAGGAGAGAGGAGAGAGGCTGAAAACCCGCAGTTCTTGCCCGACTGATGGGAGCCGAATCCCGGATCCGATTTTTCTGATGAATACCTCCAAAACATGGAGGTCCCGAACGCATGGAAGTATTGATCATTAATAAAAAGATACCGTTAACTGGAATATGTTGTGCCTTTACACATATGTTGGATTATGTAATTGGTTTGTCATGACAAACTAATAAAAAATCGCGATTTACCCGGTGGAAGTTCTCTGATGACTCCTCCATCGTAAGCTACATCACAGACAACGATGAGGAGGAGTATAGAGTCCTGGTGGAGAGCTTTGTGGGGTGGAGCGACAGCAACCACCTCCAACTCAACACCAGTAAGACCAAGGAGCTGGTGGTGGACTTCCGGAGGGGCAAGAAGAGGCCCCCCCCCGATTCCCATCACCATCCAAGAGGATGAGGTGGAGGTGGTGGAGTCATATAAATTCCTTGGGGTACACCTGAACAATAAACTGGACTGGTCGGACAACACAGAAGGCTAGATCCGTGGTGGGAGTCGAGCTGGTCAGACTAGAGGTGGTGGCAGAGAGGGGGATGAGAAGGAAGCTGGCTGCAATCCTGGATAATTCCTCCCACCCCTGGCTATATTTTTTTAATGATTCCTTACGGCGCAATCAATACTTCCATGCGTTCGGGACCTCCATGTTTTGGGGGTATTCATCAGAAAAATCGGATCCGGGATTCGGCTCCCATCAGTTGGGCAAGAACTGCGGGTTTTCAGCCTCTCTCCTCTCTCCTGGAGCCTAAGGGGGAGCCGCGCTCGGCCAATCAGAGAAACGCGGAAGGCGCTCGGCCAATCAGAGAAACCCGGAAGCGCAAGTTGGTTGCCTAAAGTGTTCACGCGTGCAGGCGTCCCCCAACCGACCTGTAGGAGTCGCTGTCCACAACGTCCAAATCCTCACCCATCGACTTCCACCCTCTAACTCTGCCAATTGAGTTAGTATGACGGCCGGCCCAAGCCGGAGGCAATGCTGACACCCGGATTCGAGACCGGAGTCTTTTGCATTGGTGACGAGCGCAATCTCCGCTGCGCCACCCAGCCGCCAGCTTGGTGCTTTTTAACTGACCTGAAGCTTTAGTTTGGTGCTTTTTAACTGACCTTAAGCTTTAGCTTGGTGCTTTTTAACTGCCTTCTGCTGACCTGAAGCTTTAGCTTGGTGCTTTTTAACTGACCTGAAGCTTTAGCTTGGTGCTTTTTAACTGACCTGAAGCTTTAGCTTGGTGCTTTTTAACTGCCTTCTGCTGACCTGAAGCTTTAGCTTGGTGCTTTTTAACTGACCTGAAGCTTTAGCTTGGTGCTTTTTAACTGACCTGAAGCTTTAGCTTGGTGCTTTTTAACTGCCTTCTGCTGACCTGAAGCTTTAGCTTGGTGCTTTAAAAAAATAAAAATTAAGATTTGTTTTTAGGCATTTTACTGCTTTATTTCGGACAGGCCCGACAGAGAGGAAGGTTGGGGGAAGACATGCGGCAAGGGTCTCCGGGTCTGGGAGTCGAGGGTCATCAGAGATAACCGGGAGTCAAACCTGGGACGTCCACGTTGCACTGCAACCCTGCCACCCTGGCGCCCCTAGCTTGGTGCTTTTTAACTGACCTGAAGCTTTAGCTTGGTGCTTTTTAACCGCCTTGCACCACTGTGGAGAGAATCTCAGCTACTTTTCTTACATATAAGTGAACATATATTAGTGAAAGGGGGGAACCTTTCACTGTCTTCTAAGTTGAGCGTTATGTCAACAGGGAGTGCCATGTCTCGTCCAAACTCCTCGTAGGGGGTAAACCCAGTGCTCGCGATGAGCCATTGTGACATATGTAGTGTATCCCAATTTAACTGGTTATCCTGTACAAACAAGGAAAACAAGGGGGCCACACGATCAGTACACACGCTCGGTACACACACTCAGTACACACGCTCGGTCCACACGTTCAGTACACGCTCAGTACAATTAAAACATGTACAACTTGATTGACAAAGGTTAGAGATCAAGGTTTTAAACTCTGCAGCAGAGGGGAGAATCTCAAGCTTTAAGGACTGTTGGAGTTCATTCCATGAGCTAGAGGGGCATCGTAGCAAAATGCAGATTTACCCTGTTCAGAGCAAACTGGACCTTAAGGACCAGCCAGTCGTCAGAACGGGTTCCATACGTTCCAATATTTCATTCCAAAAATGATGCAGTATAAGGACATAGCTTACCAGTAAGGGCCTTAAAAATAACAAATACCAGGTAGCTTACCAGTAAGGGCCAGTGTTTGTTGCGTTTCCAAGCAACCTTCTCATAAAGCACACAGATGATGATTACACCATCATAGTCCAAGATTGATAAAGAAAAGCTGCTTTGACAACTCTCTTCCTACTAATCAAAGGAAAGCTTGTTCTGTTTCTGGTTTCTGTAAATTTTCTGTCAAAAGCCTTTATTTTTTCTGCCATTTTTGCACTACTAGACGACCCCCAGTCACTGTGTTGTGTACATTTACATTTACATTTTGTCATTTAGCTGAACGCTTTTATCCAAAGTGACTTACAGGTTCTGTACGACAAGTCAGCAGGAAGGGTACAACTCTTACAGCTGAGTAACAATGTTCATCAAACAGTGCTGAAACTTGTGTTGCAGTGTTGAGTGCATAGTAGTAAAGACATATTAGTATAGTAGGAAGAGTGCATGATAGTATAAGATCATTCTTTATTTTTTATAAAAAAAATTATTTTCATTTCAGATATTGATTGAAGAAGTGTATTTTTAGTCGACGGCGGAAGATTAGTCGGGTTTCGGCTGTCCTAACTGAGATGGGAAGTTTGTTCCACCATTGTGGAGCGAGGACTGAGAATAGGTGGCTTCTCTTTGATGACCCTCCCGGAGCGAGGATAGTAGTGGGTCTGAGGCGGCCAGAGGATGTAGAGCAGAGGGGTCTTGAGTGTGTGTAGGTTGAGACCTAGGAGGGATATGAGGACTGTGTATGTGTAACTAGGAGGGATTTGGTGGCCTGGATCAAGGACTACCTAAATCAAATCATCATCAAATCAAATTTATTTGTAAGGCCCGACAACACACGTTAATGTCCCCATGGGCCGGACACATCTTCTTTAAACAAGTCAAGAAGAAACATCACAATAAATCAAGAACACAAAAACACCATAAAGTCCAAAAAAAATTATAAATAAAATAAAATACCTCACTGACAGACCGCAGTATGTCAGACTACAGGACAGTCAGTCTGGCGTACTGGTGAGCAACACCGGCGCCCCCCAAGGAACTGTGCTGTCACCCTTCCTCTTCACCCTCTATACCTCAGACTTCTGCCACAACTCAAGCAGGTGCCACCTGCAGAAGTTCTCTGATGACTCCTCCATCATAAGCTACATCACCGACAACGATGAGGAGGAGTATAGAGCCCTGGTGGAGAGCTTTGTGGGGTGGAGCGACAGCAACCACCTCCATCAACACCAGTAAGACCAAGGAGCTGGTGGTGGACTTCCGGAGGGGCAAGAAGAGGCCCCCCCCCGATTCCCATCACCATCCGAGGGGATGAGGTGGAGGTGGTGGAGTCATATAAATTCCTTGGGGTACACCTGAACAATAAACTGGACTGGTCGGACAACACAGAAGGCTAGATCCGTGGTGGGAGTCGAGCTGGTCAGACTAGAGGTGGTGGCAGAGAGGGGGATGAGAAGGAAGCTGGCTGCAATCCTGGATAATTCCTCCCACCCCCTCTACGACGAGCTAGTCAAGATGAGAAGCACGTTCAGTCACAGACTCATACCCCCCCACCCCCCGACACTCGACTAACCGCCTCGGCCAGTCCTTCATACCAGCGGCCATCCAGTATTCGTGGTGAGCGCCTTGCCCACTGCACCACATAGCCGCCCTATTATTATATATTATTATACCTTATGTGAATACTGTATACTTCATCAGATCATATATTTAGCATTTAGAATTTTTTTACTATATATTAGATTAGATTTAGATTATTGGATTAGATTATATATTGTAACTATTATTGTAGGGCAAATATAACTGAGAGGGCATACATACCCTCTTCTCGCACCTTGTTGACCATTATGCACATGTCCAGAGTTAATTATGTTATGTTAATCATATTGATTTGTTATATTGTTTACACTGCTTTTTACTACCTGTACCTTCCCTCCCCCATGCTGCTATGATGCCTGAATTTCCCCAAGGGGATCAATAAAGGAATATCTTACCACAGTGCCAGGTTCTCTACCTCTCCCAGGTAGGCCCTCTCGTCATTTGCGGAGATCAGGCTCACCACAACTGTGTCATCAGCAAACTTGATGATTGTGTTGCTGTCATGTGTGTACAGCGAGTAGAGGAGGGGGCTCAGAACACAGCCCTGGGGGGCACCTGTGTTGAGAGTGATGGATAAGGAGGTGCAGTTGCCTGCTCTCACCACCTGGGGTCTTCCTGTCAGAAAGTCCAAGACCCACTGGCAGAGGTCTCTGAGCTTGACTACGAGCTTGGAGCAGACTATGGTATTGTAGTCAATAAATAGCATTCTCACATAGTTCCCCTGCCTCTTGTCCAGGTGTGATGCTGCTGTGTGCAGCACATGGGCTATGGCGTCCTCCGTGGACCTGTTGGGGCGATATGCAAATGGCAGCGGGTCCAAGGTGTTGGGGAGGGAGGAACAGGTGTAGCCCTTCACTAGCTTCTCAAAGCACTTCATGGCTATGGAGGTGAGAGCTACAGGGCGATAGTCGTTGAGGCAAGCGGGCGTGGACTTTATGGGTACAGGGACAATAGTGGACTTTTTGAGACAGGTGGGGATGACCGATGATAGGTATTTTCAGTTCATTAATATCTAATATCTTCTAAGCTCTTCTATTTAAGCTCCTCTGGTCGTCTCCCCCACTTTGGAATGTGCCAGTGGGTCGACTGACCAAGCCGTCTTGCCCGCGCACCCAGAAATACTTTGACCTGATGACCTGTGTGACCTGATGACCGGTGCATGCATGACTGCATCGGGCCTCAGGCCACCATCCACTGAGGAGGAGCAAAGATGAACATAATATCAGATTCAGCAACAGCTCACATATACCCCCACATATGACCATATACGACCAAGCCTGTCGGATCATCCATTATTAACCAGTGGCTCGCTAAATTTGGAACTCCCATATAGGATAAAAGCCATGGTTGTGTCATCATTCTGGAGCCTTGCAGCCCCATGGAGGTCTGTGGTCTCCAGGACTGTTCCTCGTTCTCCGTGTGTTCTTGTCAATAAATACCATCGATTGAATCCACCCTTGTCTCCTGAATCTCTGTCCAGCTGGCTCATACATATCAATCCAAAGAACTCAGTTTTTAATATATATCACAGACTGTTCTAAGGACAGATTGAATATGTCAGTGAATACCGGGGCCAGTTGGTCGACTCGGCACAGACTTTTAGGACGTGACCGGGGATGCCGTCCGGTCCTGCTACCTTCCTGGTATTCACTTTCTTAGGTCCTCCTCACCTCATGTTTTGTTATCCTGAACACTGAGTCTCCATCGGCAGTGGGTCTACTCTCCATTGCAGTGGCCTGTAGGCTGTTGTTGTAATTTACAGCCTCAAACCGTGCATAGAAAGTATTGAGCTTGTTTGCCAGCTCGTCAGCATGGGGGGGGGGGGGGTGCCTTTGTAGTCTTATTACATTGACTACATTGACAGAATCTTTCACTGGTTGCTGGGCAGTGTGGAGACCAGATGTACTCAGGCCTAAGGCATAAACGGCGGCAACCTAGACAGGGCATTAGCATGGGATTTTCCTGGTCTGGGCACAATGGTGTGTTGAAAATTGGCCAGTTGTTCTACCCACCAAAGCTATCTGACCCCCCCCAACCCTGGAAAATACGGAGCCACCGCAGGGAATCCGTCCTCGGATTGAATTCCTTTCCTAACAGGTAATGCTTGAAATGCCATACTCAAAAGCTATTTCTTTTTGGTGCTAGCCTACTTCTACTCCTGCTTTGTCAACACCCTGCTTGCATTATGCTCTAACTATAGCTCCAAGCCCCTGTAGCAGAACTCAAGAACTATTAGGAATGTCTGACTCGCGCCTAAACGGACTACCTAAATGGACAACGTATGACGTATATCACGCCATACGTACCTTATGCATACTGCATCTGTTTATACTGTATACTCACTTACTCATAGTATATATTTAGATTATAGTGTCTATTGTAACTATATTTATTGTAATGCAAATATAACTGATATACAGACCCTCATCTCTGCACCTTGATTTACACTGCCTGCTTGCTCATATGCGTATACTAATTTAATTATATTGTTATATTGTTTACACTGCCTATTTTAACTTTTTTACTGTATTATAATTTTATTACCTGTATCATGTCTTCTACTATCGCCATGTACCTGTACCTCCCCTCCCCCCTCCCCCATGCTGCTATGATGCCTGAATTTCCCCAAGGGGATCAATAAAGGAATATCTTATCTAATCTTATCTTATCTAATCTTATTTTATCTGTCTTCCTGTGATGACCCAGCACCACAGTGTTGTAGTACTCGAGTCAGACTCCTGGACTGATTTTCAGGTCTGGTGAGCACTGATGACTCGGACTTGGACTTGGGACTCTAGCATTGACTGCATTCAGACCCGGAAGGTGTAGACGAGGATTATTGATGGCTATATTAATACCATAACATTATTTAATTTCTTTGGTGACCGCTGTGTCATTTATGTTTAATGTAGACCTTTTTTTATTTGTATGTCAGCTCTTTGTCTTTGTCATCAACCTTGATGACTTGGACTCGGACTAGGGTAATGGGGACTCGATTCGGACTCCACTCGAGATCTTCTTTGGTGACTCGGACATGGACTCGAACACCGGGGACTCGAGACTCGACTCGGACTCTAGATTTAGTGACTCGACTACAACACTGCAGCACCACACTCCATCTGAAGCATCTGCTCTTCTCCGTCAGCTGATTAAACGGGTGTTAAACAGTGGTGCAGTGCTGGGCAACCGCGGTCAAACGGCGTTTGAGTGCGCGCATCCTATTATTATGCAAAGTCTAGGTGATAAGTGCCTAGACTTTGCATAATAATAGGATACTGTTTGGCCTCCGCCCATATTACGACTGCACCCCTGGTGTTAAAACGCCGCAAACCCTTTTCACAAAATGTCTGTAATATGATGCCAACCCCTGATTCTTATGGACTTCCGTTTCTCCCACTGACTTGCATCATTTTGACCGCATCTGCTCTGACTCCCCCTGCTGAAATAACATGGCCGAGGTCACGCTTGCACGGTTTAACCTTGAGACCACAGCCTTATCCCCAGGGGTGCAGTCGTAATATGGGCGAAGGCCAAACGCATACATGTTCCCTCGGTTGCGCACAGAACAGATGTTATCCTTCCAGTCGGGAGATCAAGCAACCCCCCACCACACCTACAGGGCTTGTATTTGGTTGTCGGTATCCTATTATTATGCAAAGTCTAGGTGATAAGTGCCGGCGGCCGGGGTATACGGGCCGACGAGTCATTTTTGTGTCGTCTCGCCGGCACTTATCACCTAGACTTTGCATAATAATAGGATGCGCGCACTTCGGCCTCAGTGACGAAGCCCAAACGTCGTTTGACCGCATATGCCCATTGCCCAGCACTGCACCCCTGCTTATCCCGGGGGCGTTTCCAGGTGCTCTTGAGAAAGCGCGGCCAAATACAATTACATTATCCAAACGGACAAAACAAGTAGCCCGCTGTACGTCGGCCAACACCACGTCCAGCTGCCTTTGAAATGTACCAAGGGCAGAACCTCAACCCATTAAATTCCAACAAACATCGGCGAGTGACAAAAATTGTCTAATGCCTATCTTGGGTATTTACTTCGACTCGTCGACTCAAGCGTAGAAAACCAGCATGCTCTATTCAGACTATCAAGGGCTTCATCAGTTCTAGGGAGGGGGGTTACGCATCCTTCCCAGTGAGATCGTTAAGCTTGCAGTAATCTGTGCACAAGCGACAGCTGCCCTCACGTTTTCTCACAAGGACGACAGGGGCTGCATGCCCAGGGGCTACATGAGGGCCGAACAGTGTCATTCTCCTGGATTTGTTTTATTTGCTCTCCCACCTCTTGCTGTAAATGGCGTGGGAGACATCTAGGCGTTAAAGGAGCTGTACGTGGTATTTTTCTTGTTAAAATAAATGGTCTACATGTTAAAATAATAGCTCTACATTCCGACATCCATCACTGATATAGTGTGTCTGGTCAGTAACATGGGTCACCCACTAGTCCCTCCGCTCTGCAGTAAACAGAAGATACATTTCCTGGTACCCCATTCTCACTTTATCCAATCAGGAGAGAGAACTCCACATTGCAAAAATAAGAAATAAACATTTGTGCTTGAAACAAGTAAGATTATCTGCCTTGGTATGGCAATATTTCTTGAAATAAGTCAAAGAAATAAAAAATCTATGGTTCTCTCGACCATGAAGAGTCTTTGTATTTCAATTTGCGGAGTAAAATTATGGAACGGTCTGATTGTGGAGTTAAGGCAATGTCAAAACATAAAACTGTTTAAAATAAAATACAGTCAAATGGTTTTCCAGAGGTATAGAGATGAAGAAGGGGTTTGATAACTGGCAGTATGTATTTGTATGTATGTATATATAAATGTATATATGTGTATGTAGGTATATAGTTGTATATATGTATAAGAAATGGCTAGAGGAACTATACAGGGTAACATACAGTTTTGGCAAATATTAATAAGAAAGAAAAAAAAGGATTATTGTTAACTAAGTAAATTTTTTTCAATGTAAGTCTAGTAATGTATGAATTAGTCAATAAAATATAGTATGTTCTGATGAGTAAATAGGGGTGGGATTAAATAAGTGTATGCTTCCTCCCACACCTTTTCAAATATGTAAATGACAAAATAATTAGTTTGACTTTTTTGTTTGTTCTTTGTTCTTTTAAATGTTTTATATACATTTATTATTTGAACGGCTTAAGGCTATACATGTACTTGATGTTTGTTTGTTTGTTATGTTGCATATTTGAAATAAACTTCAATCAATCAATCAATCAATCCTGATTGGATAAAGTGGGAAGGGGTACCAGAAAATGTATTTAGTGTTTACTGCAGAGTGGAGGGACTGGGAGACCCATGTTACTGACCAGACACTCTATAGCAGTTATGGCTGTCAGAATGTAAACACTTATTTTAACAAATAAATACCACTTACAGCACCTTTAACTGGTTGGGCATCCCCAGCATTGAATTGAAAGGGCTGAGCTGCTGACATACATACACAGCTGTGAGGGGCACCACGGCCACTGCTGCTCTGTCCCTCTGTTTTGATTGATTGATTCCACCAGTGTAATGAACCTTTTGGATCAGATCAGATTCCGTTTATTGTCATTGCACAAGAAGTACAGAGTATAACAAAATTGAACTATGTGCAGTATTATTATATACAGTGGTACAATTATGAATACACTATGGTAGTAAACCATAATAGAGAAAGGTTATTTCATAACTCGCTCTGCCAATGAGATATCCTCTTATCTCCACGCACATAGCGTGCACGCGAAACAAACAAATGCACCCACTTGCACGTGACCAAGCCACTCCCATGCGTCTCCTTATATGACGGCGGAAATGGTCACGCTCCACCTTCCTCAGAACAATTTCCATATGCGGAAACCCATCCAAGGGACCTCAGGGCGCTAAGAGCGAGACGCTCAGCCAGTATTCATATAACTAGGTTATGAAATAACCTTTCGTTATATATCATACTTGGCTATCGCGTCTCGCTCTGCCAATGAGATATGGGGCAGAGCGGACGCGTGGCCCGACAAGTGTACCCCCTGAGGGCCCGTAAGCCCCAGCCAGGGAGGAGGGGAGTCCCGTCCACCCGCCCGTCCTAACGAAGGGGTGGAGGCAGTCAACTCCACCAAAGTGCGAGTGGAGTGCGAGTGGAGTGCGCCCTGACGCCCCCGGGGGGGACCAGTCCAGCCAACGTGTAGCAAAGGGCAATGCCCTCGCACAACCTTACTTACTTACTTACTTACTTACAACCAATGTGACAGGCGCTGCTTGGACAGCGCCTTACCCGCGCGAGGGCCACCGTAACAAACAAACAGTTGATCGGAAGCCCTGAGATCCTGTGTCCGACTGAGGTAAACCCCCAGTGCACGGACAGGACACGAGAGGTGAAGGCTCGCCTCCAACTCACTAGCGTGAGGAGGCGGATGAAACGCCTGAACCACAATATCTCTGGGGCGAAAAGAGCTCCGGATATTCTTTGGCACGAAGACCGGATTATGCCTCAGAGTCGCACCGCTATCGGCCCGAATAGACAGGCACTCAGGCCGCACCGAGAGAGCACGCAGTTCACCCACGTGCTTAGCGGAGGTGATGGCCAAAAGGAACGCGGTCTTAAAGGACAGCCGCTCCAATGGCGCCTGCTCAAGAGGCTCAAACGGGGCCTCCGACAACCGGCCCAGGACCAGTTGGAGGTCCCAACTCGGAGACAGAGAACGTTCCACAGGCTTGACACGCCGAGCGCCAAGCAGGAAACGTTTCACGAGAGGGTGACTGAACATCGTACCGCCCTCAAAACCCACGTGACAAGAGGATATAGCCGCGGCGTATACCCTCACTGTCGAGGCCGACAGCCTATCCAAGATAGACTGGAGGAAGGAAAGAACAGAGTCCAGGGGGCAGGACACCGGGTCCAGGCCCCCAAGCTCACACCACTCTTGAAAAGCATGCCACTTACCTGCGTAAACCGCGATAGTGGACGGAGCGTGCGCGTTCCGGATGGTGTCAACCACAGTAGGGTTAAGACCCATCCCCTCCAGACTCACCCTTTCAGCAGCCAAACCTTCAATGGCTGCCCAAGAGAGCTGGATCAGGACCGGGAACCACACAGCCGTGCCCCGGTCCGGCGCGATCAGGATCAAAGTCCTGCGCTCCAGACGTACCCGCTCCAACAGCTGAGCTATCAGGTGTATGGGGGGGAACGCGTACAGAATCCCGGGCAGCCACGGATACATCAAGAAGGCATCCGCCCCCAGAGGGGGGATTGTCCTTCCGACTGACCGAGAACCACAAGGGGCACTGGTGGGACTGTCTGCTCGCAAACAGGTCCACAGTCGTCTCCCCGAATCGGTCCCATACCTGCCTGACTATGTCTGGACGTAGTCCCCACTCGTCGGGATGAGGACCGCCCCGCGACATCACATCTGCACCCACATTCTCCCTGCCAGGGATGTGGAGCGCCCTCTGGCTGCGCAGATCCGGGAATAAACGCCACGCATCGCGTCCTCCTTTGGGACCACGACGATGGCTTGCTTCGCCAACACAGATTGGATCTTGTTGGCCAGAGCTGTCACTGCTGCTGATCCTGACAATAGGGTCTATACCAAACCTAAAAACGGAGGGTGGGGTTGTGCAGACTGCAAGACAAGTCCCCACCTCAGCGTTCTCTCCATCCACCTCGACATATGGCACTGCTGTAGCCATACGTGATGATAATCCCAAAGCGCACCCGCCGCCAACTGGCGCTGGTCCGCCAGGAACCGTAGATAGGAGGCCCGGTCCCACCCGCTGTGCGTTGCCAACCCTGGACTCGCCAACCGCGTGAGCAGGGCGCCTCGCGGAGCCGGGATATCGCACCCTGACTCTACCAACGAGGCAATCGCACCCAAGGGGGGACCCCGACAGAAAAGGCTGGTCTGATACGGGGAGAGCGGCCATCACACTTGGTGACATAAGCTCCCCCACTGAGCATCTTCCCGGCATGGACTGCTGAGGATAGCCTGCTCTGCAGCTGGACATGCAAGGCGTGTGGCCCCCACACTGCCCGATAGGGTGGGTTCCTACACACCGTAGGCCTGTAGTGATATTACTACCACCCAAACCACGCGTGCCTGACTGACCACCGCCGGTCTTCCGGTCGGGGGAGGCACTAACGTGATACCCGGCCTGGCGAGGGCAGGGCTGGGGGAACTCCTCCTGGGCCTCGAGTTCCCCCGCTGACAACCTTTTCCATCGACAGACACAACACCAGGATCACCAAACACAGACGCAGAACGTGTGGCGTGGGAGCCGCTTGACAGCACAGCATTCTCACAGGCAGACCCAGGCCTAGCTAGCAACTGGGTGTCAGCCCCTGTCCCCATGAGAAGCGAAACGTGGGGCCGCTTGCGCTTCACTGAAAGCATGCGGCCCGCAAAGTGTTGAGAGCATCCTAGCCCTCCCTGCGGTTATAACTTGCGGCTGGGTCAAAAGCTGTATAACCTCAAAAACATGCGCAATGTTTTCGACGTCGGCTGGCGCTAAGGCCCCACCACCCGACACCATTGTGGACAGAAAAGCAGCCAAATTAGCAATGTTATTGGTTGCTGCTAAATTCCGTCCTGCGGCGGTATAAGCTTCATCAGCCACCTGCCGGGCCGACTCGCCCTCTGGCGTCGGCTTCCGGGTGGGATACCGTTCAACCATGCCAGGGCAAAGGACCGATGCTACCTGGCCCTCTAACCACGGCACACCTGCCTTGCGCCCTGTCGTCAGCCCATCCACCCGTATAAAGGGTAAATAAGCCTCAGCAAAACCCCCCACATTAGACACTGATTGACCTTCAGCAATGAAACGGTTAAGAGGAGGGAAGAGTGGCGACAGCCCACGGCGGGGAACATGGGAACGGCATCCCAACATTGTAGCATTAGCATTAGCCACGCGCTCTAGGATACTTGGAAAAACACCCAAAAAAGAGTCATGACGACCATGTTTTCCCAAATATCCCGCCCCCCCCCCCCCCCCCCCCGCGCCAATACATCACTCGGTTGTCTCACGGGACAACGAGCAGTATTACTCATGCTAGTATCAATGCCTGATAGGCTTTAGCGCAGGCCCTACCTGTGCACGACTTAGCTCGACCGCTAACCGTCACGCGATGTCCCGCGGTCCGCTGTCACGAGACGAGGAAAACCCAGGACAAGCCTGTTGCACTGTTAGGATGTGCCGAGAAGGTTCCGGGGGCTGGTGAACTTCTGGCGAATACCCAACATTGTGTAATTTCTCCCTGCGTTTCATAACAACTAGTTCACGGAGTGCACTGCTACTTCCGTGTTGGAAACGAAATGAGGAAGGTGGAGCGTGACCATTTCCGGCGTCATATAGGGAGACGCAAGTGGGTGCATTTGTTTGTTTCGCGTGCATGGAGATAAGAGGATATCTCATTGGCAGAGCGAGACACGATAGCCAAGTATGATATATAACCAGTGGTTTAACTAATAAGAGTAGGTATGTATATAAATGTATTCAGTGGGTACAGTGTTATTGTACATTGCTATCATACATACATGGATAGACTATAGGTTGAGGTAGGTAGTTATGAGTGTAAGACAGTTGTAGGCAGTATATAAGTATGTCAGGAACAGGACTGAGGGACCCAAAATGCAGGCGGACACTGTAATGAGATAATAAAGAACAGGGGAAGCATGGGTATGGGGAAATCCAGGCCTGGCGTAAGGAGGTTGTTACAATGAAGGCAGGAAGGCAGGCAGAAAGGCAGGCAGGCAGACAGGCAGGCAGTGGTGATCCTGAGGCAAAAGGAAACGCAGAATGAGCGAAGCACCAAAAACACAGAGAACTGACCAAAAGAAAACGTTAGAGGGATAATCTTTCAAAGAGAGGCCTGAACGTCACTACCAAGTATCTGAGTCAACGATCTGACGAAGAGTGACTGAAGAACCGGGGTTGATATACTGCAGGGCTGATGAGAAGATGGCTGACAGGTGTGGTTGCAATGCTGAGCAGGTGAGCAGAATGAGTTGATTGCCGTATATGGTTTGCAGGAAGCTGCTCGCCTCAGCTGACACACAAACAAGGACAGACAGGAGAAACACAGGGGTAGGGAAGATACAGGAGCTGCTGGACCGTGACACAGAGTTTTAAGAGAGTGTGTGTGTGTGAGGGGGGGAGTTAAAGAGAAAGAGATTTGCTGCTCCCAGCAGTTGGAACAAGATGCAAAAGACCTTTGGACAAATTGATCCCCCTCACTACTTTTAAGGACACTGCCGCCACCTTTTGTGAACCGGTATGGTCCGGTATGTGAACCGGTATGGTCCGGTATGTGAACCGGTATGGTCCGGTGTCAGAGGCCTTAGACTTAGAACATCCACCACACAACAACAGACAGTATAATATTAATGTATTAATAATACAATCATTATTAAATATTCTCATTTAAATACAAATAATAATAATAATAATAATAATAATAATAATAATAATAATAATAATAATAATAATAATAATAATAATAATAATAATAATAATAATAATAATAATAATAATCATTAATTACATTTATATAGCGCTTTTCTAGACATTCAAAGCTCTCCCTACAATGTAGGGTGGAAATGTCCTCCTTCACCACCACTGGTAGCACCCAACCTTGGGCTACGCAGGCTCAATGGCTGCCATACACTGGCACCAGGCACACATCACACTACAAAATGGCTGATCTGGGCTTGGTTCGAAGGTTCCATCCACACTAGAGACTAAGGGCTTCTGCAATGCCTATCCTCTCCACCAGGTGCACACCACTATAAACATAGTTCCCCACAGCACACGTCACCTAGACTAGAGGACCACGTATGCTAAGGGTTCGTCTAGCAGTGCCAAACTTGAGTGCTGCACTCTGAGTGCATAAAATATAGACATATTAGCATAGTAGGTAGTAGTAAGCATAGTAACATAGTACATTGTAGATAGTAGTATAGACATAGCATAGTACATGATGGTACAAGACAGAAGTTATTTTTTCTTTTTTATATTAATTGAAAAAAGTGTGTTTTTAATTGATGGCAGAAAATTGGGCGGATTTCAGCTGTCCTGCCTGTGGTGGGAAGCGAGGCCAGAGAATAGCCTGCTTCGTTTCGATGACCCCTCGCAGGAGCCCGAATAGGAGTGGGTCTCACGTGGCCAGAAGATGCAGAACAAAGGGGTCTCGAGGGCGTGTAGTTAGAGACCATTAGACCGGAGGTAGGAGGGAGCCGTTCCCCTCGCTGCACGGCATGCCGGGTCAAGGACCTTGAAGCGGATTCGTGCGGCAATGAGGAGCCAGTGCAACTCTCTCTCTGAAGAAGTGGTTTGACGTTGGGGTTCGACTTTGGTATAGGTTGGAGATCAGGCGGGCCGCTGCGTTCTGTATGAGTTGAAGTGTTTCGGTTAAACCCGGCTAGCGGCGCGTTGCTTGCAATCCTGTTCAAGTGATCTAAAGACAAAAGAGAGACCAACGCCGGTGGGGTTCAGGGTTGGTAAGCAGTGTTTTTAGAGAGGTGGTAACCACTCACGCCGGAGTTGAGAGAGGAGTTGATGGTTGCAGTCAGGAATGGGAGGATGTCTGGTGTGATAGTCTGGAGGAGTGGGGAGGGTATCGTGGTCCAGCTGGCATGCGGTGGGGACGGTTCAACGTCACCAGTGTCAGAGTATTGGCATCTGTACGGCCCGGGGAGAGAACGATGAGGTTCTGTTTCAGCACTTGGAGTGGGTGGGGGTTGGGAGACGCAGCTGCAGATGTCCTCTGCCTGCGGAGAGAGTGGGGGGAGGAGTGATGGGGGGAGTGAGGAGGGAGGACACGGTAGCCTCAATCCTATGGTGAAAAAAAGAGGCTTTGGCAGTAGTCATGTTTTTGGAGAAGAGATTATGACGAGCGGTGATGTCACCAGGGAGGCGGGTCTTTCTGCGCTTCCTCTCTGCAGCTCTCAGGCTCTGTCCTTCTTCTCTAACCGCGTCCGTCAGCGACGGTCGAGGGTGGGGAGCGGCTAGCAGGCTTCTTTGGCGCGGGGACAGAACTTTGTCGATGGAGATTGAAAGGGCTGAAAGGAGGGTGGAGGTTGCCATGTCTGAAGGGAGAGCAGAGAAAGTCTCACTCAAGGGTATAGGGCTGACAGGATATCAGAGGAGAGGGTGGATGGAGACAGGATGCATAGGTTGTGTCTGAGTGAGACAGTTTGGGTTGGAGTGGGTGCTTTGGGGTTTAGCATAAGAGTTAGTGAAAAGGATACATAGAAGTCACAGGATAATTACTCCTTGGTAATTACTTACCCTGTGATGCCTTGAAGATTTATTTTTACTTGACCACAGTGTACAGCCCTGGCCTATTTGTATTTCTTACTTATAATTATACTATATTCTATTGTGCTCCTATTTAATCTAGTTTATATCCCATTTTATTTTATTCCACCTTTTTATTTTATTATCTGTCTGTTATTGTCTGTCCGTTAATGTCGCGCCGAAAAACGACCAAAGCAAATTCCTTGTATGTGAAAACTATACGTGGCAATAAAGTCCTTTCTGATTCTGATTCAGATTTTTCGTCTCACATGTTTCCACTGTGAATGTAGAATCCAAAAACTGGTAGAAATACTTGATGGAGATTTGGTTTAACAACAGCAAAACAACATAAAAAATATCCATTTACAAACTCTCTTATAACTTGTGCAGTATAATCCAAGATCCAGTCGTATGTTCAGTAATTCACAAACCAGTGCATTCTTGCTAAAACCTTGCCAAAGAAAGCATTTCCAGTTCAATGCTGCCTTCAAGTGGAACTCATGCGTCTGTGGTCTCGACTGCAAGTGGGTTGCAGTCATGAGGAAAACTGTTGCTAGGCAACTGGGCAATGTGTCTTGAAGCCACTGGGGTTATTGATTTTCAACTTACAACATTGTGAATACCACAACGGTGGGTCGTCATAACTCTCCTTGTGAACATGGAAAACACAAGTTCCATTGAAGGCAGCACTTAACCGGAAATGTGAGAGTTTGTAAACGGGTCTAAATCTTCATTCAATTAAATTCATCAATTATTTCTACATTTTTTTGGACTCTACATTCACCGCAGAGACATGTGTTAGGGAATTGAACCCTGATCATTGAGTGTAGACAATCAGGTGAACTCAGGTTTATTAGCTTACATAACCCAGGAGAATTGGCGTGGAGAGACCCGGCGGCTTATTGCTTATTGCCAGCGGAAGAGTGCGCCCGAATGCTTCCGCGTTTTCCCTGATTGGCTGCGACACGCCCCGCGGCAGGCGCGGCAGCCGCAGAGCGGAGCGGCAGAGCTTGCAGCAGAGCTTGCGGCATTATGTAGCCGTAATCCCTGATGATTTTCATTCGAAGCTTAGCTCACCTGGCAGCGCTGCGGTCCTGCGGTCCGTTGGTGACAAGTTCGAATCCCTTCAATTTTTTTTTTTAACGTGTATTCTTTCGCCGGTTAAGGTTAGGCATGGTTAAGGTTAAGGTTAAGGTTAGGCATTGTTTCGGAGTTGGTTAAGGTTAGAAGGGTTACGTTTAGGCGCTGTTAAGGAGCTGGTTAAGGTTAGAGTTTGTCTTAGAGAATGGCAATAGACAGCCTATTTCCGCACTGCCGCTCTCTCGCGCTGCCGCGGTCACATGGTGACGAATGCGGAAGCATTCTTGCACTCTTCCGCTGGCAATAAGCTACACGCGACCCGGCGAATAAACGGGCTCCCCTCACAAGGGAAAACGATGGTCTGTAGGGCTGGGAGTGGGTGTGTCCAGGTGGGAGACAATTGGATTGGATGGGGGTGTCGTATTCGATTTAAGAGAGAATAATCTTCAGGACGAGGAGATTGCATTAAGAGGTTTAATCAAAGGTAAGCATGAGGTAAGCATGAGTGTAACTCCATCCACGGCTGGCAGCCAACTGACTGTCAGGACCCCTTGTCAGGTATACATAATAGGAAGGTGCGCCTCGTAAAATGATATATTCAAAGCATGAATATTACATCCTCCTTCTTTTAAAGAAAGCTTTATAAGCTATGAACAAAATTGAAATAAAGAGAGGTTGTGCAATACTCTGTAAGAGTTTCTTTGTAAACAATAACATGTGCGTTACCTGTGTCAGGACCAGGCAATGTAAACAGGTAAGATTAATATGTTAAACATAAAAAGATTCTTGTATCAAAGGTATTACAGTTCGTATTGTGTGCCCTCTTATTCTGGAAAGTCTGCTTTAAGATTTGAATACTTCAGCTGTGAATAAGGTATGTATTCAAGGCTTATTTGGTTGTGTGTCTCACCACTCTTACCATATGCAGCTCTTATTTGTAGAATTAACTTGCTAACAAAATGGGACTATATCGACAAGTAAGCAAGGTAAGTAAGTCATAGATTCAACACATATAGTAAGTCATCATTTCAGTATACATTAATATTTTGTTACATTTCACCACCCCTTTTTTTCCCAATGGGGTAAACAGTGTTATAATAGGGCAGCGATCCGCCTGCACCCTGTACATTTATAGGTCTAAAATGTCCCGAGGCTTCACTGCTCGGCCGGATCTGGTGTAGTATGAAGCTGAGTTCGCTTCTGAGTCCTCTGACAGTTCAGGGTCGTTGGTCTCCGGCGGTTGATCGACGCTCTCTGGACTTGGCATACCGTCGCTGTCCTGAGTGATCTGGATGCGTAGCTAATGGGCCTTCCTTCCTGCATCAGCCAGACCATACTTTGATGCGTCCACTTGCAAGCTGAGCTCCTTATCTGGGTCAAAGTAAATGAGGACTGGCCCCGGTTCACTGGTAAGTATGTCTTTCATCTTTTGGAATGCAGCGTCGTGCTGCGCGTCCCACAGGAACTCATTCGATTGTTTAAGCAGCTGTCTCATGGGTGCGTTGATCTCGGAGAGGCTCGGGGCGAATTTCGCCAGATAGTTGACCATACCTAGCACAGTCTCCAGTTCTGCACGGCTCTTTGGCGCCTCCATCTCCTTGATGGCAGCTATCTTGCCTGGGTCAGGCTTCATGCCGTCAGCTGAAAGGACGTGCCCGAAGTAGCTCACTTCGGTGGCTCCGATGGTGCACTTGTCTGCGTTGAGCCGAACGCCTCTCTCCCGTGATCTCTCCAACATTGCATGTAGATTCTTATCGTGTTCCTCTCTGGTCGTGCCATAGACAAGGATGTCGTCTACTATAGCTGCTACTCCGTTCAGTCCCTCGTATGTCTCGTCGATTTTCCGTTGGAACTCGTCCTGGGCAGAAGCGAGCCCAAATGATAATCGTAGGAATCTGTATCGTCCAAACGGTGTGTTGAACGTCGTCAGCTTCGATGATTCTGTGGAGAGCTTGATGGACCAGTATCCCGACCTTGCATCCAGTACGCTGAAATAGCGTGCGCCTGTTAGTCTGGGTGTGATGTCCTCTAGTGTCGGCAGAGGGTAGTGCGGGCGCTTGATAGCCTTGTTTAGCTCCTTAGGGTCCAAACATAGTCTGAGCTTGCCTGTGCGTGGTTTCTCAACAATGACCAGTGCACTGACCCACTCCGTTGGTTCGATGACTTTAGCGATGATCTGTGTGTCTTCCATACTCTGTAGCTCCTTTTTCAGTCGGCCACGCAGGGCGATCGGTGTCCTTCTCAGTGGGCAGACTACTGGCGTGGCGTCTGGGTCTATATCAAGTCAAGTCAAGTCAAGAGTTTTATTTGTCACGGCATACAAGTATACAATGAAATGCGGGTGGTCTTGCCCGCAACGATGTGCAATACAGTGGTACAACATATAATAGAATCCAATAAAAACAACATTGTGCAATAAACAGGTAACAGGTAACATGGTGTGACATCTCGGTATCTGTACATAGTTATTTACAGAGCATATAGGACATGCTAGGTAGCTTTGGTAGTGCAATACACTGTTACTGTTGTTATACTAATTTAAAGTGGCCTTTCCTTTTGGCCATAAGTGGGTGTGTGCGGCATGAGTGTGTGCCCGCTCATGTTAAAGTGTTAAAGTGGCTGCTAGTGTGTGAGCGTGCACAGCGTGCGTGTCATGTGTGTGCTCATGTGTGCTTGTGTGTGGATAGTTCAGTGTTCTGTGGCACTCAATGTTCATTGTTCAAGGCTCTGATGGCCTGGGGGAAGAAGCTGAGCCTAAGCCTCTCTGTCCTAGTAGCTGGGGTTCGCAGGCGTCTGCCTGACCTCAGCAGCTGGAACAGGCTGTTATTGGGGTGGTGGGGGTCTTTCATTATTCTGCAGGCTCTGGATTTGCACCTCTTGTTGTATAGAACCTGCAGGGGAGGTAGTGCAATACCCGTGGTACGCTCGGCTGAGCGCACCACTCTCTGTAGGGCCTTCTTGTCCTGTGCCGTGCTGTTTCCATACCAGGCAGTGATGTTTCCGGTCAAGATGCTCTCTACAGCTCCTGAGTAGAAGGACTGGAGTATCTTCCCCGATACTCTGAACTTCCTTAACTGTCTCAGGTGGTAGAGGCGCTGCTTCGCCTTCTTTACTACTGTGTCTATGTGTGTTGTCCATGTCAGATCCTCTGAGATGTGGACCCCCAGGTACTTAAAGCTGCTCACCCTGTCCATGGTAGCCCCGTTAATCATCAGTGGTGTGTGTGTCTCCTGCTGTCCTCTCCTATAATCCACGATCAGCTCCTTGGTTTTACCAATGTTCAGGAGCAGGCTGTTGTCCTGGCACCAGCGTTCCAGTACCTCAACCTCCTCCCGGTAGGCCTTCTCGTCGTTGTCCGAGATCAGCCCCACCACCACCGTGTCGTCTGCGAACTTCACTATGGAGTTGGAGCTGAACTTGGCCACACAGTCGTGTGTGTATAGTGAGTACAGCAGGGGGCTCAGAACACAGCCTTGGGGGGACCCGATGCTCAGGATGATGGTGTTGGAGGTCTGACCCCCCACCCTGACCGCCTGGGGTCTTTCACTCAGAAAGTCCAGTACCCAGGCGCTCAGGGCGGAGCTCAGACCCAGCTCGATCAGCTTGTCCACCAGTCTGGTGGGGACTATGGTGTTGAACGCTGAGCTGTAGTCAATGAACAACAGTCTCACATAGCCCCCCTTCTGACGGTCCAGGTGAGAGAGGGTGCTGTGCAGTACTTGGGAGACCGCATCGTCAGTGGACCTGTTTGGCCTGTATGCAAATTGCATAGGGTCCATATCGCTGGGGAGGGAGGCACAAATGTGATCCTTGACCAGCCTCTCGAAACATTTCATGGCCACAGAGGTGAGTGCCACCGGTCTGTAGTCATTGAGACCTGCTGGGAAGGGTTTCTTTGGTACCGGGATAATGGTAGACATCTTGAAGCAGGCAGGGACCACTGACTCCTTCAGGGATCGATTAAATATGGTGGTGAACACAGGGGCTAGCTGGTTAGCACAGGACTTGAGTATGCGTCCTGTTATTCCATTTGGGCCAGCCGCCTTCCTGGTGTTCACCTGCATAAATGCTCTTCTCACACTGTGTACCGTCAATGAGAGAGCGTCCCCGCCCCCTCGCGGATGCCCCCCCCCCCCTCCACAACAGCCGGCGCACCAGTGACGTCACTAGCTGTTGGGCTAGCAGTGCCACTGTTTGCACCAAACCGCGCGTAGAAGGTGTTGAGCTGGTCCGCAAGGGAGGCGTCGTCGCTCCCCATTGAGGGGGCGCTGACTTTGTAGTCAGTTATAGCCCTCAGTCCTTGCCATAAGCCTCTTGTGTCATTCTGTGCCATTTGTGCCTCCATCTTGTCGACATACGTCCTCTTAGCAAGTTTAACAGCCTTGCGCAGAGTGTAGACTGTTGTCTTGTACTCTTCCATGTTTCCTGACTCTCTGCCCAGGTTATAAGCAGTGGTGCGAGAGTTCAGGGCTGCTCTGATAGTACTGTCCACCCATGGTTTCTGGTTTGGGAACACCCTCGCCTTCTTTGTGGGGACAATACTATCAGCCAGCGTTGTTATGAATGACACCACAGCGTCTGTGAACTCGCTGACGTCACTGGTGCTCCTCTCGAACATTCCCCAGTCGGCGACGTCTAGTGCGTCCTGAAGCGTGGCCTCTGATTGGTCGTCCCATTTTTTTACCTCACGTGACACGACGGCATCACGTGATCTCTGTTTGTAAGCGGGGACCAGCAAGATGGCGGCATGATCCGACGTGTTCGTTGCTAATGGTGGGGCCGGTACAGCCTTGTATCCGGCTCTGAACGGGGTGTAGCAGTGGTCGAGTGTATTTCCTCCCCTTGTGGAGCAGACGATGTGCTGAAAGAAAGACGGCATGACTTTTTTCAGATTCGCCTGATTGAAATCCCCGGCTACAATCATGGCTGCGTCTGGGTGCTTGATTTGGTGAGTGTTCAGGTGGTCGTGTAGTTCCGCTAGCGCCCTGCCGACGTTCGCCTGGGGGGGAATGTACACTGCAGTCATGATCACTGCAGTGAACTCGCGTGGAAGATGGAACGGGGGACATTGGATCGTGAGGTGTTCCATGTCGGGAGAGCATGAACGGGAGAGTATCTTCACCTCCCCGGGGCTAGTCCAGCCGTTGTTGGTCATAAGGCAGAGACCCCCGCCGATGCTTTTCCCGGAGGCTTCTGTACGGTCCGCTCTGAAGATGGTGAAGGAGTTGGAGGGAGAGATGCTGTGATCGGGAGTCACTGGTTTCAGCCAGGTCTCCGTGAAACACAGGATATTGCAGTCCTTCATCTCTTGCTGGAATCGGACCCGCGCTCGTAGATCATCCATCTTACTCTCTAGCGAACGTACATTCGCCAGGAAGATAGATGGAATAGCCGGACGGTAAGCAGATCTTCTTAGTCTTAATCTGATCCCGCTCCTCTTCCCCCTGTGTTTCTTCTTTGTCTTGCGGCCGTCTCCCGCGTCTTTGTCTCTTCTGATCTCCATTGGCCATTCTTGGCATGATAAAGTGTCTCTAAACTCCTCTTTGAGTCCGGAGTTTAGGTCAATAAGTGACTGGCGGTCGTATGACGTCCCCGACAGTGATGCTTCGATAAAAAAAGTAGTAAAAACAAACATAATAACAAAAAATTTGCACATTCGTTGCTGAGCAAAACCCACGGCGACTGACTCGGGTCGCGCCATGATAGTAGATTATGGATGTGACACTCTCCTGGGAATAGTCCGATCCCTTTAAACACGTCGTGGTATTCTTCCATGATGGTCTGTTTATCTGTGTAGGCATTTACTTACAACACTAGTTTAATGAGGTCCATATTCAGGCATGCCTGTAAACCTAGAACTGGGGGTGCCTGAGTGTCTACTATGTAAAAGTCTAACAACATGTCACGCTCTTTGTATTTACACTTTAACGTGCATGTGCCCTTTACCACTAGTTTCTCTCCACCATATCCTGTCAGTCTGCGTGAAGTAGGCTGTACTTTGCGTTTATCTTGTAAACTGTGATACTCTCTCAAAGGAATTACATTTACTTGTGCACCTGTGTCTAGCTTAAATTTAAGCTCTGTGCCATGTTTTCCTATTTGTATGTCTGCAAAGGCTTGTTCTGTTGCATCAAACCGTCTGTCTGTCACAGTGTCTACATATAGTTCGTCTGACTCTTCTCCTGACTCAGAGCGCATGCTAATCTCGTGTACTGACTTTTTCTGGAAACTACCGGCCCTGCAGACTTTAGCAAAGTGGTTCCATTTTCCACACTTCGTGCATTGTTTCCCTCTAGCTACACAGTTATCTCCTTCCTTGTGAGCTCTGCTCCCACAGTATCCACATTTTTATTTTATTTTTTTAACTCAATTTTTATTTGCATTTTTGTATTACAAGCATACAAACAACATCATATTTGAATATTATTATCCTCTCAGTCGGTCTTCCAGGTACATATTATATAGACATAATGTACAACACCGTTAAACAGACAAATTATAAAGAAAAAGAAAAAAAGAAAAAATGTAATACCCAAAAACAGAAATAATAAATACCGACTTAAGCAAAAGTTCCACAGACATAAATAATAAATTGAAAAAACATTAAGCAATCGTCCTACCCAAATGATAGAGATAGAGAATACTAACTAAAGCAAAAATGTGTGACATGGGTTCAGAGACCCTCCTTGAACCTCTGTCCTCCTTTACCCTTCTCCCTCTTGTGTTGCATTTGTTTCTTCCTCTGTGATGTCGTTTTCGTTCCCCTTATAGTCCTCCCACTTTCCCCATCTTTCCCCAAATTTCTCTTCCTGTAACCTCAGCATGTGTGTTATCCTCTCCATATCCTGTATCTCTTCCACTATTCCTACCCATTGTGCTATTGTCGGTGGGTCTTCCTTGTACCACAGTCTCGTTATTGCTTTTCTGGCCGCTATCAACATTATCTTTATTAAATATTTGTCCCCCCCTTGTATTCCCTCGTGTGTCAGGTCTCCTAAGTAAAACACCAGTCCTGTTTGTGGTAATCCGTATCCTAGTATTCTGATCATTGCCTCCCCTATCTCCTCCCAATACCCCTTCAGCTTCTGACATCCCCAGAATAATGTGTGTGTGATTTGCCCCCTCCTTCCCACACATCCTCCAGCAAGCTCTTTGTGTTGGTGCATATTTTCCCTTCAGTTCTGGGGTTATAAAGAATCTGATTATGTTTTTCCATCCAAACTCTTTCCATATCCTCGATCCTGTTGTTGAATGTTGTACCTCGCATATGTTCCCCCATTCCTTCCCTGTTATTTCTATCTCTAGCTCTCTCTCCCATTTCTCCCTTATGTAATCGGTCGTGTGTCCCTTGCTGTTCATTATAGCCCGGTATATTGCTGATATTACTCTTCCTTGCCCCCTTTCGTATGCCCATACTATCATCTTTATTATTCCATTCTGTTCTTCGTCTTTGGCCCCCCTTATTTCTTTGTTGTAGTAGTCTCTAACCTGTAGATATCTGAAGTGGTCCCTGTTTTCTAGTCCAAATTTCTCCTTTAATTTTTGTAGTGTCTGCATTTCCCCCTTCTCTATCATTTTGCATATCGCTGTTGCCCCCCCCCCCCCCTCTCCCACCTTCTGAATCCATGGTCTAACCTCCCTGGTTTGAATCTCTTGTCATGTGCTACCCATCTCAGGACCCCTGACTGCTTCTCCAATTTGTGTGTTTTTATTACTCTGTTCCATATGGTCAAGGTGTATTTGGTGATTGGATCTAATAGTCCCTCTTTTTCTTTAAATAGTTCCCTATCTCCCACCAGAGCTTGTACCTTGTATCCCTCCCCTTCTTTTTCAATGTCTTTCCATCTTGCCTCATACTTGTCGTTACACCAGCACGTCACTGCTCTCAGTTGTGCTGCATAGTAATAATCTTGTAGGCTGGGTACTGCCATCCCTCCCTCTTCCTTTGGTAGTTGTAGTGTTTTATATCTGACCCGTGGTCTTCTCCCCGCCCATATGAACCTCGATATCAGTCTGTCCCACTCCCTGAATTGATTCTGTGGTATTTGTATTGGTAGTGACTGGAATAGGTACAGTAACCTTGATAGTATGTTCATTTTAATGACCTCTATTCTTGAATTGAAGTCCAAGGGCATTACTGTCCATCTCTCTAAGTCTCTCTTGATGTTCTGATTTATCTGTGTATAGTTCGCCTCATATAGTTTCTCCACCCCTCTTGTGATGTTCACCCCTAAATATTTAATCTTGTCCATGTCCCATCTTATCCCGTACTGTTCCCTAATTTCCGTCGTTGGGGTATAGTTCCATGCTAAGGTCTGTGTCTTTGTCACGTTTAGTTTGTAACCTGAGTAGTGGCCATATTCCTTCAGTAGATCCATCAGTGCCGGGAAGCTCTTGTCTGGTTGCCTCATGTACACTATCACGTCGTCCGCAAATAGGCCTAGTTTATATTCCGTTCCCTTTATCCTTACTCCCTTAATGTCCTCGGTCTGTCTGATCAGTTGTGCCAGTGGTTCTATGAAAACGGCGAAGAGCGTCGGTGAGAGACAACATCCCTGTCTGGTAGCCCTCTCTAATCTGATTCTATCTGTCAAGCTGCCATTCACCTTAACCCTCGCTGTCGGTTCTTGATATAGCGCCTTGATCATCTTCATCGCCCTCCCGTTCAGTCCGAACCTCATCAATGTTTTATATAAAAATTTCCAGCTCACACTGTCGAATGCTTTTTCTGCATCTAGGCTAATCAGTACCGCGCTACCTCCTTGTTTTTGTATCTCCTCTACTATGTGTAATGTCTTTCTCACGTTGTCCTGTGTCTGTCTCCCTTTAATAAATCCAGTTTGATCTTCATCTATAATGTCTGGCATAAACGTCTCAAATCTCTTTGATATTATCGATGTATACATCTTGTAATCCACGTTGAGTATGGACACAGGTCTGAAACTACTACATAATTCTCTATCCTTTCCTTCCTTCGGTATCGTGGTGATTATGGCTTCCTTCCACGAGGGGGGCATTTTTCCCTCTTCCATCGTGTGTCTGAACGCCGCCCCTAACATGGGTGCTAATTCAGTTCTAAATGTCTTGTAGAATTCCGATGGGAATCCGTCGCTCCCCGGAGACTTGTTGTTTTTAGCTCTACTAATTGCCTCTTCCAGTTCTCGTTCCGTAATTATTTTATTTAATTCTTCATTCTGTTCTTTCCCTATCGATGGTAGCTCTAGCTTCTCCAGATATGCTTCTATTTCCTCTTCTCCCGCTGCTTTTGGCTGTGTGTATAGTTTCTCATAGTATTCTCTAAATGTCCTCTCTATTTCCGCTGGGTCTCGCAATATTTCATTAGTCTTTGTATCCCTTATTGTGTGTATCGTGTTCAACTTCTGTTGCGTCCTAATTCTCCTAGCCAACAGTCTGGTCGCTTTTGGTCCCCCTTCATAGTATGTTTGTTTCATGAACCTCGCTTTCTTTTCTATTTCCGTCAATAATTCCCTATTTATCCTGGCCTTTACTTCTTTGATTTCTCCGAGCGTTCCCTGTTCTTTTGATATCTGGTGTCTCCCCTCTAGATCCTTCAGCTTCCCTATCAGATTGTGATATGTCTCCGTTCTGGCTTTCTTCAGCATTGCTGTCTTCTCCATCAATTTCCCCCTTATCACCACCTTCAGTGTGTCCCATAGAATGTTCGGGTCTACCGTCCCGTTGTCATTTTCCTCCTTATACCTGGCTATCTCCTCCTTGATCTGACTCACCACCCCCTTGTTATTTAGTATTCCTACATTTAGTCTCCAGATCGTGTTCCTCCGTCTCCCTTCTAGATCTACTGTCAGATATATGGCACTGTGATCCGATATGTCCGCTACTCTTATTCTGCTCTCCCGTACCCTGTAACTGTCCCCCGTCGTCATAAAAAAATAGTCTATTCTCGCATATGTCACGTGTGGGTGTGAGTAATGTGTGTATTCCCTGTCCATGGCGTGCATCCCCCTCCAAACATCTGTAATTCCCATTTCCATCATCTGAATATTCATATATCTACTGATGGGTGCTCGTCCTTTTCTAGTACTCGTGGTGTCTAGGTCGTGATTCAGTACTACATTAAAATCTCCCGCGCATATCAATATCCCTTCTAGTTCCATCACTATCATATAAAAAATGGTCTCATATAAATCCCTCTCACTCTCTGGGGGTGCATAAACATTCACTAACGTAACCATTTGGCCCTCCATTTTCCCCTTCACCAGAACAAACCTTCCCTCCTTGTCTCTTACTTCCTTGATCAATTCAAATTTGACTGTGTTTTTGATTAACGTGATTACTCCTCTCCTCGGGTTCCGTTTAAAGGAACTATAGTATGCATTTTCATATCCAAATCTCTTCAGTTTCTCATGATCCTGTGCTACCAAATGTGTCTCCTGCAGAAAAATCACTTCCATCTCACTTTTTTTACATTTCAACATCACGGGAGGCGGGGCTGTACATTGGAGGTGGGGGGGGGGGTTGGGTAGGGGGGACACACACATTGTACACTGTACAATGGAATACTGACAAAGCCATACTTGGTAATTTACTGTACAACTAGGTTAGGACATTTGTAGGGGCCAGTTTCGAATTGCAGTCTCCCGTAGGTGTTTTTTGAGAGTGTTTTTGAAAGTGGGTAGTGATTCACATTCCTTTACAGCTTTGGGTAGGGCGTTCCACATTGATGTGGCATAATTGCGAAACGTGTTTAGTCCCTTGTTTGAGCCGAATCTGGGTTTAACATGATTTGTGGAGCTCCCTCTGGTGTTGTGATCGTGGTATTCACTGACCTTTGGGAAGTATTTTGACATGTACATGGGTACCTTGGTCGCGTAGTGTATCTTGTAGACCAGGCCCATTGCAAGTTGCTGTACTCTGTCGTCAGTTTTGCTTGTACAGTTGTACAGTGTCACCCACCCACCCCTCCTACCCGACCCCCCCCCCCCCCCCCCAACCACCTCCAATGTACAGTCCCCCCCCCCACCCACCCAACCTCCTCCAATGTACAGTTTCTACGTCAAATGTATATACACTCTTTTTCTGGACACTTTTGTATCACAAACAGTACTGTATTTGCAAATCTGATATGTCATAAATGTATAGATGTAGCAGTACTGTCTATCTGTATGTCATATATGTTATGATGAATTGAAAATGGGGGACCCTGATGTAAACAAGACGAAAGCCTTTCTCTGGTCTGCAACCCCTTAACAATTGTATGTATTGAGCTGTACTGTACTGTACCCATTCTGCAATCTGTTAATAAACTTTTCAATCAATCAATCAATCAATCAATCGATATACGTTCGGTAACTTCGCCCCCCCCCCCCTCTCATGTTGATAACGGAACAAGGAACTCTTCAATCAATCACTCTCAACAACCGCACGTCAGCGCAGACGTACTTGCTTTTGACGTTCAATTAACGTTCGCTAACGTAGAGAAACGTCAGACGTACTTCGAGATACGTCAGACGTACTTAGAGATACTTCCGTACTTTCCGCCAATCAGCGCGTGTTCTGTCAGCGGCAGAAATGTCGTGTGGCTGGCGGAAGTTGCCCGTGAAGGAACATCTGACAAGAACAAGTTACAGGTTGAAAAAACCCTCAGCTCTTATAGGCAAAATCTGCATATGGCTCGCTGATAACAAACTATCATTACACATGGGCAAAACAGAGTCCATTCTCTTCGGTTCAAATAACAAACTCAGCAAGACCGACGGCTTTTCAGTTACAGTGGGTGACAATATTGTCACAAGGAAAGATGAAATTACCTACCTGGGTTCCATCCTAGAGGCTAATCTCTCCTGTGACAAAATGGCATCCAATGTAATAAAAAAAGTCAACCAACGAACTCGATTCTTGTACCGGATCGCCTCTCTGGTAAACAAGAATACCCTGAAGACTCTGGCAGGAGCACTCATTCAAGGGTACTACGACTATGCTTGCACCTCATGGTACCAAAGCACCTCAAAGGCGCTAAAAACAAAATTACAAACATCTCAAAACAAACTGGTCAGACTACTGCTTGACCTTACTCCTAGAACCCACCTCACCCCTGCCCACTTTGACAACCTAGGATGGCTTAGAGTAGACGACAGAGTACAGCAACTTGCAATGGGCCTGGTCTACAAGATACACTACACGACCAAGGTACCCATGTACATGTCAAAATACTTCCCAAAGGTCAGTGAATACCACGATCACAACACCAGAGGGAGCTCCACAAATCATATTAAACCCAGATTCGGCTCAAACAAGGGACTAAACACGTTTCGCAATTATGCCACATTAATGTGGAACGCCCTACCCAAAACTGTAAAGGAATGTGAATCACTACCCACTTTCAAAACCACTCTCAAGGGACACCTACGGGAGACTGCAATTCGAAACTGGCCCCTGTAAATGTCCTAACCCAACCCCCTCCAATGTACAGTAATTTACCTAGTATGGTTTTGTCAATATTCCAATGTACAATTGTGCTTGTTTGTACAGTGTGTGCCCCCCCCCCCCCCCCATGTACAGTTTTGCTTGTTTATACAGTGTTTCTCCCCCCCCCCCCCCCCCAACCACCTCTAATGTAAATTACCCAGTATGGTTGTCAATATCCCAATGTACCCAACCCCCCCCCCCACCCAACCTCCTCCAATGTACAGTTTCTACGTCAAATGTATATACTCCCTTTTCTTGACTCTTTTTGTATCACAAACAGTACTGTATTTGCAAATCTGGTATGTCATAAATGTATAGATGTAGCAGTACTGTCTATCTGTATGTCATGTATGTCATATATGTCCTGATGAATTGAAAATGGGGGACCCTGATGTAAACAAGACGAAAGTCTTTCTCTGGTCTGCATCCCCTTAACAATTGTGTGTATTTAAGCATTACATCACGCGCAGGAGTGGTTTGTGAACAATAAACCATGCCTAGGGGTGGTCGTTAGACCCCCCTAGGCATGGTTTATTGTTCACAAATCACGACTGCAAGTGGTGTAATGCTTTTATACAACTGCCATATTCATCCAACCTTATTGCTATACAATAAACACACATTAATCGAAGATTTATTGAAAAAACCATCCGCCAGAAAAAGTAGTTCCCACAACTACAAAAAAGACAAGTTGCCTCCATGTGGAAGCAGCTTGAAGTGCATCCAACCAACTAACACATCCAACTGTGTATTATTGGAATGATTGAGAGAAGTTGCCTCATGTGGAAGCAGCTTGAAGTGCATCCAACCAACTAACACATCCAACTGTGTATTATTGGAATGATTGATTGAACATTTTATTACCAGATGCAGAATGGGTACAATACAGTACGGCTCAATACACACAATTGTTAAGGGGATGCAGACCTACTTTCTATAGAACTTCATTCTTAGATGCTTCTATAGAAAGTAGGTAAAACAAATTAAAAAGTTTTCTTTGCCCTATAGGAAAAAAAAGTTTTCTTCGCCCTATTTTTTTATTTATTTTTTTAAACCTACTGTAGAGGGCCTAAACTTAACCAGTTGGAAACCAAGCGTACATTAATAAAATTAGCAATCAATCAATCAATCAATCAACCAACTCAATAGGCCATGCTCACTTAGAACAGCGCAGCACCCAGCTCTCTCTCAGTCTGACTATCCCCCGCGTTGCAGGCAGAGTGTGTGTGTGTGTGTGTGTGTGTGCGTGTGTGTGTGTGTGTGCGTGCGTGTGTGTGTGTGTGTGGGGGGGGGTGTGTGGCGGTGGGTGGAGACTAGAGTGAGCGCTGACAGTCGAAAGGAAAAAGAAATTGAAAAAAAAATTGAAAATTAATCAATCAATCAACCCACCAATTTTTCTTTTGTTACAGAATGATTCAAGACCCATCAATTACATCATCCAACATTGTTTAAAGCACTAAGACATTCGCTGTGACAGAATCGCTTGATATTTAGTCGTTTAGTCGTTATCAACTCAAACTAGAAAGAAACAGACTAAGAAATGACGTAAACTCCATGATCAAAACTGCTAAAAAAAATTTCATCAATGACAAAACCGAGGAAAACAAAAATAAACCACGTGAACTTTGGAAATTACTCAACAATCAACTAGGCTGCAGTAAAAAACTCAACCAGGTTCTCAAACATAAACATAAAGACGGACAACACGCTCATCACAGACAAGCTGGATGTAGCCAATTACTTAAACACTTTCTTCACAAACATAGCCACAACACTGGTAAACAAACTACCGTCCCACTCAGGGCAGTATGGGGTAGAACACATAGTAGCATACTACATGAACCTAGGCGTCCACAAAGACGACTTCAAACTGGAAATAGTAACTACAGATGAGGTACTCAAAAAACTGAGCGCCCTCCAACCAAACAAGGCCACTGGCCATGACAACATCCCCTCCAAATTCCTCAGAGACTCAGCAGCAGCCATCACCCCAGTCATCACACACATAATAAACCTCTCCATAAAACAGGGACACGTCCCCAAGGACTTCAAAATTGCGAGAGTAACACCCCTGCACAAAAAGGGCAGCAAATTAGACCCGGGTAACTACCGCCCTGTTTCTATCCTTACATCCATCTCGAAAGTCATGGAAAAAATAGTATACGAACAGATCGAAAAGTACCTCGCGGAAAAAAATCTAATCTACGAATTCCAATCTGGCTTCAGAACATCCCACTCCACTGACACATGCCTTCTCTACTTGAACGACCACATCAAACAAGAGGTGGACGCGGGCAAATACTGCGGCATGGTCATGCTGGACCTACAAAAGGCCTTCGACACTGTCAATCACACCATTCTGATTGACAAGCTAAAAGCAATTGGTTTTGATAGTTTATCAGTGAGCTGGATACAATCCTACCTGGAGGGGAGGGAACAGATGGTGGAAGTAAACGGTACCCTATCCCCCCCCCTCACAGTGAGCTGTGGTGTTCCACAAGGAAGCATACTAGGACCGCTACTATTCCTAATTTATGCAAATGACATGTCGTCAGCTTGTGACTGCAACTTGTTCCTGTTTGCGGACGACTCAGCCCTGCTGGTCTCTGACAAGAACAAGTTACAGGTTGAAAAAGCCCTCAGCTCGGAACTAGGCAAAATCTGCATATGGCTCGCCGACAACAAACTATCATTACACATGGGCAAAACAGAGTCCATTCTCTTCGGTTCAAATAACAAACTCAGCAAGACCGACGGCTTCTCGGTTACAGTGGGTGACAATATTATCACAAGGAAAGATGAAATTACCTACCTGGGTTCCATCCTAGAGGCTAATCTTTCCTGTGACAAAATGGCATCCAATGTAATAAAAAAAGTCAACCAACGAACGCGATTCTTGTACCGGATCTCCTCTCTGGTAAACAAGAATACCCTGAAGACTCTAGCAGGAGCACTCATTCAAGGGTACTACGACTATGCTTGCACCTCATGGTACCAAAGCACCTCAAAGGCACTAAAAAACAAATTACAAACATCTCAAAACAAGCTAGTCAGACTACTACTTGACCTGACTCCTAGAACCCACCTCACCCCTGCCCACTTTGACAACCTAGGATGGCTTAGAGTAGACGACAGAGTACAGCAACTTGCAATGGGCCTGGTCTACAAGATACACTACGCGACCAAGGTACCCATGTACATGTCAAAATACTTCCCAAAGGTCAGTGAATACCACGATCACAACACCAGAGGGAGCTCCACAAATCATGTAAAACCCAGATTCGGCTCAAACAAGGGACTAAACACGTTTCGCAATTATGCCACATCAATGTGGAACGCCCTGCCTAAAGCTGTAAAGGAATGTGAATCACTACCCACCTTCAAAAACACTCTCAAAAAACACCTACGTGAGACTGCAATTCGAAACTGGCCCCTACAAATGTCCTAACCTAGTTGTACAGTAAATGACCAAGTAAGGCTTTGTCAATATTCCAATGTACAGTGTAAAATGTGTGTGTGTCCCCTACCCAACCCCCCCCCCCCCCCCCCACCTCCAATGTACAGCCCTCACCCAACCCACCCAACCCCACCCCACCAACCTCCTCCAATGTACAGTTTCTACGCCAAATGTATATACACTCCTTTTCTGGACACTTTTGTATCACAAACAATACTGTATTTGCAAATCTGATATGTCATAAATGTATAGATGTAGCAGTACTGTCTATCTGTATGTCATGTATGTCATATATGTTATGATGAATTGAAAATTGGGGACCCTGATGTAAACAAGACGAAAGTCTTTCTCTGGTCTGCATCCCCTTAACAATTGTATGTATTGAGATGTACTGTACTGTACCCATTCTGCAATCTGTTAATAAACGTTTCAATCAATCAATCAATCAATCAACATATCCATTTGTTAAATTATTGTCCGGCATCTTGTGATCCGGCGGAGTGATGTGATGTGATTCGGTTGTGGGCGGGTCCTGGGCCAGCAGCGTGGAATTGTGAAAAATAAACACGTGTAAAATGACTGTTTCAGCCAATCAGAATCGAGAAATTTGCATGCCGTTGTATAATGAGCTGTACTGTATTGTACCCATTCTGCAATCTGTTAATAAAGTTTTCAATCAATCAATCAAAACTCCGGCTTGCAGCAGCAGAAGAGGGGGGAGGGGCCACACAGAGAGGCGCGCGCCGCCATCGCTCCAGCATCATGTCTTGTAGCTCGCGCTCCTCCTGAGTGACAGTGTATGTGGGCTGCTAGCAGGATTCTGCAGGAACCAGTTCTAACACAACCGACACTACCTACCTAACCACCACCCGTCAAGCTGCAGCACCAGAGGGGAAGGAAGGAAGGAAGCTCGGTTCCTTTATAAAAACGGGCCAACCGTGGACCAGATAAAACACGGTAAGCTATTGTGCAGATGATAGTAGCTAGCTGTGTTAGCTTGCGACTCGTTTTCCCCTCAAAGAACACGACGCCAGGCCACCTTCCTCCTGAGCTAGCGAACGCACCACTGACCACAGGAAAAACCGCCGAACGCCACTTGACACTGTTATTAAAGCTAGTGCTATTTTCACCAACATTTGGGTGTATAGCTAACGTTAGCTAACAAGTGGCAAATGCACCTGAGGTTAATAATAAACCTAGCTCGAATACCTCGCGTCGTAAGCTATAGCTAATAACGCTGGCGGCGAGGAGCAAGGTGGCTAACGTTAGCAGCACAGCTAGCTTGAACTTGCACTGATGGTTGGTTTGTTAAATGCTAACGCTAACCACAGGGGGGAGCTGTTGGCATTTTATTTTTTGCAGCGTGTTGGTTTTGAAATGGGTCGTTACATGCACTTGTTTCTATCTATGCTGCATATTTTTTAGACTCACATTGTGTGCCCCAATGGTGATTCTGTTTATAAACCAGGGGTATGTATTTAAAGTGCACTCTCAGCTTTACAGGTATATACCCTGTCCACTTTGAGACAAAAATGAACTGCAAGTTCAAGTTCAAGTTCAAGTTCTTTAATAGTTGTCATACAGAAGTACAGAATACTTTCATACAAAATGCTTCTTACTGTTACGCTCCAGAGACTGTGCTAGACAAGATAGTATCAAATAACATAATAACATAATATAGCATGAATTTAGAAGAAGAATGAGGTCACAGTTGTTCGGTATAGACATATGTACAATGTTCTGAGTTACCATATAATATACAATACACAATACTATGCAGTGTACTAATGTACAGTACTATCTAGTGCAAAGCAGAAGTGGGATGAGGTACAATTTTAGGTACAATTTACAGTAAGGTGTACGAGTTGTAGTGCAATCCTTCATCCATAAATATAAAGTGTGGGGAGTGGGTGCTACAGTGTGTTTGTTTAAAGTGGGTGTGTGCTATAAAGTGTGTGTAGTGGGTGCTACAGTGTGTTTGTTTAAAGTGAGTGTGTGCGTGTGGATGTGTGTGCTATGTGTGTTTGGTGGTTGTTGTTGTGTAGTGTTCATTCATTGTTCGTTTAGCAGCCTGATGGCCTGGGGATAGAAGCTACTTCTGAGTCTTTCTGTGCTCGCCTTGAGACTCCTGTGTCGCTTGCCTGACGGCAGCAGTTCAAAGAGGCAGTTGTTCGGGTGGCTCGAGTCCTTAATAATTCTCTTAGCCTTCCCCTTGCAACGCTTGTTGTAAATGTTCTGGAGAGTGGGGAGCCCCCCTCCAATTGTGCGTTCGGCTGAACGTGTCACTCTTTGTAGTCTGCTTTGGTCTTTTGCAGTGCTATTCCCAAACCAGGAGGTGATGTTGCCGGTCAAGATGCTCTCTATTGTACATGAGTAGAAGTTCTTAAGGATCTTCTGGCTGACTTGGAACTTCCTTAGGCGCCTGAGGAAGTAGAGGCGTTGTCGTGCCTTCTTCACCACACTGTTAATGTGTATGGTCCATTTCAAGTCCTCGGATATGTGGGCTCCGAGGTACTTGAAGCTGTTGACTCTCTCAACCGGTGCCCCGTCGATGCTGAGGGGGCTGTAGTCCTTGACCCCCGACCTCCTGAAGTCCACAATCATCTCCTTTGTTTTGCTGACGTTCAGGGAGAGGCTGTTTTCCTGGCACCATCCCGCCAGGACCTTGACCTCTTCCAGGTAGGCCCTCTCGTCGTTGGCAGAGATCAGGCCCACCACCACTGTGTCGTCAGCAAATTTGACGATTGTATTGCTACTCCGCTGAGCCACACAGTCGTGTGTGTACAGGGAGTAGAGGAGGGGACTCAGAACACAGCCCTGGGGGGCCCCTATGTTGAGGGTGATGGATGAGGAGGTGCAGTTGCCTGCATGGAACTAGCATGAATTGAATTAGCTGGTTCCTAGCTGTATGTGTATGTGATACTGTGAATACTATTTCAGTTAGTTAGATAGTAAATTATATTGACTTATTTGTTTACACTGCTTGTGTTGTTTTTACTACCTGTACCCCCTCATCCCCCATGCTGCTATGATGCCTGAATTTCCCCAAGGGGATCAATAAAGGAATATCTTATCTACCGCTATGCTTTGCTTAGCCCCTTTCGTGACTGTAATGCACGCCAACAGGGTTGGACGAGTGAATACACAGTCCCTTATTCCTCCATAGGAAAATCCCATAATTAACTCTGAAGAACTGGTCCTCCACAAAACACTCGTTGTACAAGTAAGTATCGCAGGGAAATTTAAATTTCAAAGGTACTCCCAGTTGCACAAGGGTTTTGGACAGAAACGCAATGGTTTGAAAGCTTGGCATTGCTAATAAACATTTTAAATCATTTTAATAAACTGGTCAACACAGCTTTATTTCCGTCATTGGGTGCCGGATGCGCTGTGATCACAGGCAGCTAAAGCTGTTTGGAGCAGTGTTGACCAGTATTGCCACCTAGCAGGATGCGGCCGGTATTGCACTTTTCGGATCTCCTATGATTTCCTATGGTAACACAGAGGTCCTTGATGAATAAAAAAAATCGAATCGAATAAAAGAGAAAATGACATCTCGGGTCTGGTACTCAACCGCTGGCGAGTTAACCCGAGAAATCTCGGGTCTGGTCGCCAATGTGTTAAAGAGTACCGGCTACGTACTGGTCACCGGAGGCTTCAATAACTGATGATGATCCATTTTGTGAATCCATTTGTTTCAATCTTTGTTGGCCAACGGCTCCTGCTATCTTAACGTTAGCAAGCTAAAGGGCTGCGCTCTAACGTTACATAGCTTAATTAACGTGCATAACATAACTTACCCGTGTTACGTTAAGTAACTTGTGTTCCGCTGGGAAAGCATCAGCATCACTGCATACACTTGGTTTAATCCAAACGTCCGTACTTCGTAAACGTTGTATTATGCAATAGTGTTGTCAAAAATATAGAAAAATCGATGCATATCGATTCTGAATATTTAAAACTGTTTCAATACTCATTTCCCGAAATATCGATATTTAATTATTCATAATAATAATTATTATTATTTTTTGTATAAGGAAGTTGCATTGTTCATTTCAATACCTGTAATAGTAGTCGGAATATGACTGTAATACAAACAGTTCAGTTTGTCAGTACATGCAACACAGATTATAGTGTTTACATCTGTCTGATTGAGAAAATACCATGTTCTGCAATAAATATTATTGAAGTGAGATGAACAGTTATTTTTAAATGTGTGATCTAAAGATAAACAAAGGGTTTTAAAATATATTTATCTTCTCTTATAGTACCAGAGAGAAGCTGAGGAATCAACCAGCAACAAAAGCAACATTTTTAATTATACATTTTTTTACATTTTAAGATCGAACCTTTTTCCCTGTGGTATCGAATATCGATACTTTTCAAGGTATCGTATCGAAGTTCGAAATTCCAGTATCGTGACAACACTATTATGCAATAAGACGGGTAAGTGCAAGCTGCTGCTGCCTTCGGGGGTAGCGGGTGGGGCCACTGCTGTGTTGGGGTACTTGTGGGGAGGGGCTCATCTAGTCAAACCTGTTGGAAAAACGAGTTGAACTGATTTGCACACTCTGGGGCCCCCCGAGAGCCATGCCTTGCTGCTTGAAGCCTGTTATATTCCTTATCCCCCCCCCTACCACACACACACTACCCTGGGGCTGTTGGCCTGTAGCCCACCTTCCAGTCTGTCCTTGTAGCTGTCCTTGGCTGCTCCAAGTTCCGTTTTGAGCTCCTTTTGGACGGCCATGGCCCCCTCACACAGCCTTGACGGAGGTGGAGGCTCCTGGTTTAAACGCCATTTGTGCGCCCGTGCCTTCTGGCCATGGTCCAGTCTGGTTGGTGCAGTCTGTAATTTGTTACCTCGATAAAGGATCTTCAATCCATTAATCCAACAAATGATCACTTCAATACTAACGTCTATGAAAACAAATATTATTTATTATGTACATTTAATATATTAATAAATAATAACAATTGGTTGCCCTAAATAAAAGAGGGCAAACGTTTAGCTACATTGTTTAGTAGTTTGACAATTTAGTAATTTAGCTGACACTTTTATCCAAAGCCACTTAGATTGTGAACAACATGCCATGTAGTTTTTAGTTTCCTTTCCAGTCACTCTTGCGTAGAACTCGTTGACATGCACATAGAGTATTTGTGCAGCAACACCCTCCCTAACCTTATCATCTTGGCAGCAGTAAGAATCCCTCTCTCTCTCTCCACAGATGTACCTCTCTCAGACCTGGTAAATCCACATGACGTTTTGAGAAGTTGGACCATTTCAACAACTTTGCGGTGAGTGTTTGACAAATAAGTTAAGTGGCCCCGCATTTTATCTTTAGGTTAATATTTAATGGCCATATATGAATGTGGGCACCATGCAGCGCAGATGCCATCTGTTGGTCTCTGGATGTGTGAGGTAACAGATTTACAATTTAGTCCTTTTAGCTGACTCTTTTATCCAAAAAGATTGTGACCAACATGTCACCAGGAGCGGTACATCTCTGGCAGCTAAGGGTCAGTGGTGTTGTTCGTCAAATAGTATTGAGCTTGAGTGTTGCACTCTTTTTATTTTTGTATCTACTTTTTCTCCACATTTTCCATTTTTCTCCCATCCCAATTTCGTATTATCCAATTCTACCCTCCCCTGTCTCGAACGTTGTTAGACCATGCCTTCCACTTGTCGGCTGCAATGTGGACGAAGCCTTGCATCACCATCACGTGTCCCCTCCGGTACACGAAGAGGCAGCCGTCGCATCTTTTCACCTGCACAGTGCGATCTCTCAGTGGCGAGGAGTAACGCGGGGGAGGCTCACGCTGCCCCCGATACTTCCTGATTCTGCTGTACAGGCGCACCAACCGACCTGTAGGAGTCGCTGTCCACAACGTTTGATCCCCACCCACCGGCTTTCCCACCCCCTAATACTGCCAATTGTATTAGTATGGACCAGCCAAGCCGGAAGCAACGCCGAGAGCTGGGCTCGAACCCAGCATCTCCTGCGTTATTGGCGAGCGCCTTGCCCACTGCGCCACTTAGCCACCCCTGAGTGTTACACTCTTGAGTGTATTAATAGTAGAGGTGGGCATAGATTAAATTTTTTAATCTAGATTAATCTATCTGCAATCCTGGAGTTAATCTAGATTAAAATGGCTAATTTGAAGTCTGCCGAAGGCATTCAAAATATGTGTGTTCTACCCAAATAATGACCAGAAGTAAGTCCTTACTTTTTCTTTCCTCCTTACGTTTCTCAGGCCAGGTGGCCCATTACACCATGAGCCCATCTCCCGTTTCCAAAATGCATTACAGACTTGTTTGAAAAAGCTGTTTTGCTATGATAATTGGTAATGAAATATCAAAATAATGTTCAATAAGATGTACTTGTGTTTAATAAATTGTTTTATTCAGAAGTTAACACAAATAATGTTACCAGTACAGCAGGGCTGTACGTTAAACTTTTTTTGCACATATCACTGGTGCTACAGAGGTTGATAGTTTTGTAGCACAGGCCAATATCTTGTAGCACAAGTATAAAACGTGTTATATTTGTAACAGTCACAAATGTGCCTATTGTATTTGTGTTATTTAGTTGCAGTGCCATGTTTGGCTGTCATTTTCATGCTGACAAGTTGACGTCACACAGCCAGACACGTTACGTGTAAGGAATTATGGGATTTGTTGTTGGGTGTATGGACTCTACTAGGGGTGGGAATCACCAGTTTCATCACGATACGATATCGATTCTTTGGACAACGATATGATATTTGTCTATCTGCCACGATACGATACAATGCAGGTGCCTGCAATCGATATGAGATGATATCATAAGCCCATTTAACACAATCGGTAACATTTAGATCAACTCAAAAGGTAACAAATATAATTTGGAAAAAAAAATTAGCTCTTCCAGACATTTAAATGAAAAACTATTTATTGTTTTTAATACAAATAGACCTCCTGTTCACTATAATAAAGTGCCACGTTTTGATATATTGAGCTTTAAACTTGGGCGCACCAGGCACGTGACAAAGCAGCCAGCAATCACAGCGCTCCTGCATGAAAATGTGGAAGTAGCCATTTTAGCCAAGGCTAGCTCAGTGCTTTTTTTACTCGTTTATAAAAATTATTTTAAATGTTTATTAGCAACGCCGAGCTTTCAATGCAGCCGAGTGACATTTTATTATTACCGAATCATTATCGGGTTTCCCCCCATATCACCACTCGCCCATATGCCCTTCACAACGGTGATGTTGTCATACTTGTCATTCAGAATACACCTGCTGAACCCCTAGCGTTGACATGAGATTCGATTCCAATGTATTGGCATCATACAGCACAAGTACAGTACAACCAGAATACCTTTGACATCCAACCAGAGTGCAAATGTAACAAGTCAAGTTCAAGTTGTTTTATTTAGCTATTGCATTACAGTGAAATGCTTGGTTCTTTCACTGCCCAGTCCAGCCCAACCCAGTCCAGCATCTTTCACTGCCCAGTTCAGCCCAACCCAGTCCAGAATAGTTCCCTCTTTCATGTTAATATGTGATATCCTAATATTTTGAAGAGTAGAGACGGTGTGATTAATAAATGTTTTATGCTAATATTGTGAAGAGTAGAGACACTTATTAATGTTTTATGGTAATAAATATTTTAAAGAGTAGAGACACGGTGTGATTATTACTATGATTGAAAATCAATTTAGACGAAGACATACAAAGAAGTAATTATCACAATTAGAGATTTATTTATGGCTGGTAAAAAAATCTGGTTGGCTGGTAAAAAAAATCATATACTCGCCAGTTGGCTGGTAAGCCAAAAAGTTAGTTTCCTCCCGTATGAATGTGTATGCATGTGAATGAATGTTGGTGGTGGTCGGAGGGGCCGTAGGTAGGGATGTCCCGATCACGTTTTTTTGCTCCCGATCCGATCCCGATCATGTGATTTTGAGTATCTACCGATACCGATATTTCCCGATCCGATCAAAATTATTTTTTTTATTTTTTTTTATTCAACAAACATGACCATGTTCACGTCTTAAACTCATACTGAGGCCTTAGTTTTGGTTTTAAATTGCATATCATCATTCATTTATTTATTGTCACACAGAGCAGAAGAATTTTGCCAAAACAAACCAATAGTATCCAGCTGCAGAACAGCAGACCAGCCACACTCTCAGACCCAAACGCATTTCCTTTGATTTAATTATACATCAAATGATTTATGAAGTTAACTTTTCACCTGGATAACGTCAACATTCAGGGTGAATGTAATGTGAGAAATTGGGATAAAAAAAATTTAAATAAAAATTATTTGGGTCTGAGATTGTGGCTGGTCTGCCGTTCTGCAGCTGGATACTATTGGTTTGTTTTGGCAAAATTCTTCTGCTCTGTGACAATAAATAAATGAATGATTATATGCAATTTAAAACCAAAACTAAGGCCTCAGTATGAGTTTAAGACGTGAACATGGTCATGTTTGTTGAATAAAAAAAAAAAAAGTAAAAAAAAAAAAAAGTAAAAAAAAAAAAAAAAAATTTTTTTTTTTTTTTTTTTTTGTCGATCCCGATCATCGGAAAATCACGTGATCGGCCCCGATCCCGATCACGTGATCGGATCGGGACATCCCTAGCCGTAGGCGATGATTATTCACCACGCTTCCGTGAGTCTGCCTCAGGGCAGCTCTGGCTGCAATTGTAGCTTACCACCACCGGTATGACTGTGTATGAACGAATAATGGACTCTGTGAAGCGCTCTGGGTGTCATGAAGAGCGCTATATAAATCCAAGCCATTATTATTAGTTTCCTCCCCTGCCCCCTCTACTCCCCAGATGTACCTCTCTCTCACTCTCTACTCCACAGATGTACCTCTCTCACTCTACTCCCCAGATGTACCTCTCTCTCACTCTACTCCACAGATGTACCTCTCTCTCACTCTCTACTCCCCAGATGTACCTCTCTCTCACTCTACTCCCCAGATGTACCTCTCTCTCACTCTACTCCACAGATGTACCCCTCTCTCACACTCTACTCCCCAGATGTACCTCACTCTACTCCACAGATGTACCCCTCTCTCACACTCTACTCCCCAGATGTACCTCACTCTCTACTCCACAGATGTACCTCTCTCTCACTCTCTACTCCCCAGATGTACCTCTCTCTCACTCTACTCCCCAGATGTACCTCTCTCACTCTACTCCCCAGATGTACCTCTCTCACTCTCTACTCCACAGATGTACCTCTCTCTCACTCTCTACTCCCCAGATGTACCTCTCTCACTCTCTACTCCCCTGATGTACCTCTCTCTCACTCTCTACTCCACAGATGTACCCCTCTCTCACTCTCTACTCCCCAGATGTACCTCTCTCTACTCCCCAGATTTCTCTCACTCTCTACTCCACAGATGTACCTCTCTCACTCTCTACTCCACAGACGTACCCCTCTCTCACTCTCTACTCCCCAGATGTACCTCTCTCTACTCCCCAGATTTCTCTCACTCTCTACTCCACAGATGTACCTCTCTCACTCTCTACTCCACAGATGTACCTCTCTACTCCACAGATGTCTCTGTCTCTCTCACTCTCTACTCCACAGATGTACCCCTCTCTCTCTACTCCCCAGATGTACCTCTCTCACTCTCTACTCCACAGATGTCTCTGTCTCTCTCACTCTCTACTCCACAGATGTACCCCTCTCTCTACTCCCCAGATGTACCTCTCTCACTCTCTACTCCACAGATGTACCTCTCTCACTCTCTACTCCCCAGATGTACCTCTCTCACTCTCTACTCCACAGATGTACCTCTCTCACTCTCTACTCCCCAGATGTACCCCTCTACTCCCCAGATGTACCCCTCTCTCTACTCCCCAGATGTACCTCTCTCTCACTCGTTCTACTCCACAGATGTACCCCTCTCTACTCCCCAGATGTACCTCTCACTCTCTCTACTCCACAGATGTACCTTCTCTACTCCACAGATGTCTCTTTCTCTCTCTACTCCACAGATGTACCTTCTCTACTCCACAGATGTACCTTCTCTACTCCACAGATGTACCTCTCTCACTCTCTACTCCCCAGATGTACCTCTCTCACTCTCTACTCCACAGATGTACCTCTCTCACTCTCTACTCCACAGATGTACCTCTCTCACTCTCTACTCCACAGATGTACCTCTCTCACTCTACTCCACAGATGTACCTCTCTCACTCTCTACTCCCCAGATGTACCTCTCTCACTCTCTACTCCACAGATGTACCTCTCTCTCTCTACTCCCTAGATGTACCTCTCTCACTCTCTACTCCCCAGATGTACCTCTCTCACTCTCTACTCCACAGATGTACCTCTCTCACTCTCTACTCCACAGATGTACCTCTCTCACTCTCTACTCCCCAGATGTACCTCTCTCACTCTCTACTCCACAGATGTACCTCTCTCTCTCTCTCTACTCCCTAGATGTACCTCTCTCTCTCTACTCCACAGATGTCTCTCTCTCAGACCTGTCAAAGCATCAGCATCTTGTTCATGATTAGTAGCAGAGCTTTGATTTTAACAACCATCTATGATTATCCGATATGGTTGTCAATCATGCTATATTACATTGTTTACTACTGAATAGTAGCAATCACTGTTGGGGCCGCGCCGTGCCAATCACCAGTTCCGTTAACGACTGCAGTGATGCTCGTTAAATGGGGAATTTCGGACCTGGACCCTATTATTTCCCATGTGGTGTCCAAATGAATAACGGGGACAAACGTTTTTTGTAATTGGCCAAGTATTGATGGAGATCGCTTCAGCCGGCAGCTGCAAAACGGGCTGCGGTGTAATCGGACAACACAAACCAGCATGTCAAAGTATGTCCACTAAAAGAGTGTTTGGCTGTTCACATTATTATTATCTTAATTTTTTTGGCCAATATCAGATTCCAGTGTAAGTAAGTAAAGTTTATTTATATAGCATCTTTCACAGACCAGGGTCACAAAGTGCTTCACATATAAAAACATCAACAGAGTGCAAGGATAGCAGCATGTTAACACTTTGGCTGCCATGGGTTAAATTCATTATCAACCGTAGGTTGCCGGCTCTATTTGTCTATAGAGAAAGTCCCCTTCTTTGCAGGGCTATAACTTTTTAAATTCTATTGCTACATTGCCATTATTAGGGCCCATTCAAAGTCCTATATGTATTGTTCATTGTGTAGCAACGTTAAACTTTTTCATTCACATATTCATAGTAAAGTATGGTCTAATGTATAAGTATGTTTTCATCTCTTTCTGCAGATTTCTCCAGAACGTGATCTATAGCCCCAAATGCATTATATTGATGATGCAATACAGTTTTATGGCAATCAGCGCGATATAAAAAATTCCAACTAGACGTACTTCTAGAAGTTACTACACATCATCTGATGTGGGTCAAATGTTGATCATAGCAGTTAGTATCGAAGACGGTAATTTTACACGCTAAAACTCACCCCAGTCTCCGCGCGCCGTTGGGCGATCATCGTAGAGTAGAAATTTTATCATTATGGGATGTAGATTTACCCGGTCCATTTCCAGCTTGTATAATGGTATATACGTCCAAATCATGTTGTTTATCGAGTTATTGGCAATCGATCGCTATGTAGTGTGTCGAGATCGAGCCTCGGGACCTATAGCGAGTGCCCGGAAGTAATACGGGCGACCAGCACAACCTCTACGGCACTTCCTGTTAAGCGATTGCGCCGATCGGCCACCAGATGGCGCTCCTGAACCGCCAGAGAGCTCAGTGGGTCCTCCTGGTGGATCTCAGGCCAGCGGAGGGGAAATATGAATCCGGTCCCAGATTTTTGAAATATTGATATCAAAGACGCTGTAAAGCGTCTTCGGCAACTTGAGCATGGCCGGGAATGACGTGTTTAAGCGTTTCCCGGCACCCAAAGTGTTAAGAAGAAAGTAAGTAAAACGTGAAAGAAAAAAAAGTCATAAAAGATTTACACGCATAGTTTAGCCAAAAGCCAGTTTGAACAACAGTCTTTAGCTGCTTTTTAAAAGTGTTTACAGAGACCACAGATCTTAAGTCCATGGGAAGAGCATTCCATAGCCTGGGGGCCACGGTTTCAAAGGCTTGGTCACCTTTTGTTTTTAATCTAGACCGCGGGATAGCCAACAAGCCCTGGTCAGAAGACCTGAGAGATCTACTGGTGGTGTAAGGACGCAGTAGGGACAGCCAGCAAGCCCTGGTCAGAAGACCTGAGAGATCTACTGGTGGTGTAAGGACGCAGTAGGGACAGCCAGCAAGCCCTGGTCAGAAGACCTGAGAGATCTACTGGTGGTGTAAGGACGCAGTAGGGACAGCCAGCAAGCCCTGGTCAGAAGACCTGAGAGATCTACTGGTGGTGTAAGGACGCAGTAGGGACAGCCAGCCAGCAAGCCCTGGTCAGAAGACCTGAGAGATCTACTGGTGGTGTAAGGACGCAGTAGGGACAGCCAACAAGCCCTGGTCAGAAGACCTGAGAGATCTACTGGTGGTGTAAGGACGCAGTAGGGACAGCCAGCAAGCCCTGGTCAGAAGACCTGAGAGATCCACTCGTGGTGTAAGGACGCAGATGTACGCAGGTGCCTGACCATGAAGTGCTCTGTAGGTGATGTCCAGAACCTTAAACTGAATTATATTGATGGGGAGCCAGTGAAGGGAAACTAAGATGGGAGTGATGTGGCATGACTTTCTGGACCTAGTCAGCAGCCTTGCGGCTGCATTTTGGACCATTTGTAGCCGGCCAAGGGTGGACGCATCGAGGCAAGTGAACAGGGAGTTAAAGTAGTGCAGGCGGGATGAAACAAATGCATGAATAATCATTTCCAACAGACCGAAGTGTGAACTGGTCACTGCTCCTGAACTGACCCGCATGTGCAAAATGAACAATTAAGAAGATGGGTTCAAACATGGGAACACTGAAGTCACAGTTTATGGTTTAATTTAGAAGTTGATGTGCAGTGGAGCTGTCAAGTAATTTGTGAGCAGATGATAATGGGGGTGAGGAGGTTAGAGAGGCATTTCAATATGCTTTCAAACACAGCAGTTGTGATACTGTATGTGCCCTCAAGTTTTGCTTGTACAGAATGATCAGCCCAAATACCTACAAGGTAAACGCCTCACTGTCCCTCCACTGACCACCTCCACCACAGCTGTCTTCCATGTTTATATTCACAGTGATTCCCACAGCACGCAATTGTGACTAATGTCAATCTAGAGTGACATAAAAGTCGCATGAATTCCGTTATGAATGGTAAATAAATGGCTGCATTTTATATAGTGCTTTTTATCCAAAGCGCTTTACAATTTGTTCCTCATATTTGACCCATTCACTCACACATTCACACACCGATGGCGGAGGCGACCATGCGAGGTGCCAACCTGCTCATCAGGAAAAATTAGGGGTTAAGTGTCTTGCTCGGGAGGAGCGTAATTGAACCAGGAACCTCCGGATTACCAGACTACTGCTCTACCTCCATTAGCCACTGTCGCCCCCCCCCCCCCATTATGAATTCAGACGAGCAGTTTTTCTGTCCGTTTTAGTACTGGACCTTTGGTTCAGTACGCGCTGTGTACCGAACGAATGCAACGGTACGTTAACCACTAACGGAACACACGTGCAGACATTATTTTTGCGTGCAGAATTTTATTCACGTGAAGTTAAATCTACTCTAGAAGTGAAACTTAAAAAGCATACACCAGCGGGGGCGGTAGGCAATTAATTTACTCAGTGGATGCCTGAACACAGAATGACACCGGTATCACTGAATACCGCGGCAAGCCTAGGTGGAACTAAGTAGAACTTAATAAAAGATAATTATATTTATTTATGTTAAATATATAATAATTATTATAAATACTTTTTCCTGTTGTACTGAACCGTGACCCCAAAACCGAAGTATGTACCGAATCGTGGCTTGTGTGTGTACACCCCTACTGTATCCTGATGAGGTTTGGTGGTCCTCTGTGGCAGAGAGATGCAACTCTCATTGACATGTAGAAAGCCATTATTGGTGATCTCCCGCCCTGCATCACTTCATTGCTGGATTGGAGCTCTGGACTTTTATCAGGGGCGACAGTGGCTCAGGAGGTAGAGCAGTCGTCTGGTAATCTGGAGGTTCCCGGTTCGATTCCCGGGCAGCATGTCAAAGTGTCCTTGAGCAAGACACTTAACCCTTAATTGCTCTCGATGAGCAGGATGGCACCTTGCATGGTTCCCTCTACCATTGGTGTGTGTGAGTGAATGGGTAAAATGTGAGGAATAAATTGTAAAGCGCTTTGGATAAAAGTACCGGTATGGGCAGGGTAATGGTAGAAAGAGCAATAACATTTAGATCTGAATATAAAAATATGAGAAAACATAGATGGTGTAAACAATATTGTTAACTCTGAATATAAAAATATGAGAAATAAACCATAAACAAAGGTGCAGATGAGGGTCTATAAATATAGGCCAGAATATATCGGAATATATATATCGGTAAACGGTATACATAAGGTACCTGGCATGGCTAACTGGCATGATATACTTTATGATCATGTATGAGGTTACAAATTTAACCTCACGGATGCTTAAAAAACAATTGGATCACTTTTATTCTCAGTCACTATTTGTCAATACAACACGGGTGCATTGATTATTTATGATGCGTGACAGGCTTTTGATGTCTTCTGTAGTGCCTGTGTGACATGCCTTTCAAAATAATTGTAGGCTACTGATTAGAGCCAAGTTGATATTGATATACACCTGTTTCTTACAGACGGCAACTGTAGTCTGCAGTGGAGCTGTCAAAACTGGGCAAAAATTACATTTGACTATTCCTTCTAAAAAAATCACTTTGGTTTGAAACATCCAGTTTCCTCATTTTACTTCTCCGGCAAGCCATCCGAAGAGATCCCAAGTCATTGCCGAGCTGCAAAACAGCGTACATACATATTTCCAGTACCCAGCGCTGAATCAATAAACACGATCGATATTTGGAATGGCGATCAGGAATTGGAATACTTCTTTTGGAGGACATCTGATCTGAGGTAAGGAATCTATTTTACCAGTCTTAGGATAATCAGCTGTTTTCACAGATATCAGCGTGTGCCATATGTGTGTGTGTGTGTGCGCGCTGATCAGGAAATGAGAGAATAGATTTTTCAGCTTGCTTCTCTAGCGTGCATAAGTACACGCATACTATCGATAATCTAGCGTTTATTTGAAAACGATTCATAAATAGGCAGAAAAATTACAAAGTTTGTGTATTCCAGAATATTCCAGTAAAGGCCGTTTATCACAGAATCTTTATATTTTCCTGAAATCACGCTGTTACCGGTACACACATTACAAAACATCTACAAAACTCATTTTCCGTGGGATTTTTATAAACTTTGGACTGTATGACCATAAGACTTCAGGCTATGGAACTGTTACTGTTGTGTTGTCCAGCTCCTACCTCATCATCTGGAACCCAAAAACAGGAATCTGGCGACAAGTCAACACAAGTAAGAAAATATATTTAATGTTGAATTAATAATCGTGTAAGTATGATTGATATCTAGGGCTGTACCAAATGCTTCGAAGCTTCGATCATAATATTGACATTTGAATTCTAAATCAACATTCGAATTTTAAATTTATTTAAAAAAAACAATATATTTAAAAAAAAAATTGTATTCAATCTGTTTAAACCAGTGCTTCTCAAACTTTTTCGGTCAGGCCCCCCTTTGGCGGACCAAAATATTTTGGGCCCCCCCCCCCTCGGCCCAACAAAATAGTCATGAAATGGGCCATGTTTAAATTGATTGAAATAACACCAATATCGTGACCTTTCAAATTGACAACACCTTCCCTCGCGAGAGCCACCTGCCTCGCTGTGAAACAGCACTGCAGAATGGTCGGCTCCCATCTCCTCACACAGCGCAGAGAACAGGCGCGCTTTCAGGGGTCGGGTTTTGATGAAATTTACCACGTTTATAACTTCTGTCAACCTCATTCAGCTCAGGGCTAAGCTGTCTTGACGCTGGCGCCTCTGTGAATTTACAGTGCGTCCATTGCGCGTTTGGCGAGACCCCCTTGCAGGGCTCCAGACTAACTTTTTTCACCACCGTCCCAGAACCGTCCCGAAATACAATCTTAACCGTCCCAAAGTGAATGTAACCGTCCCAAAAATCAAATGTCGTTTCTTTACTTTGGTTTTGTCGTCTATAGTTGTTATTGCCATAAGAAACACCATTCAGAGAAGGGGAGAATAAATTGATTTAGTCAAAAGGCTCCCAGGTGGAAAGATTTCACAAGAATAATTATGATTAAAAATAAATAAATATATATAAAAAAAAGTGTTTAAAAAGGTGCTAGTATAGGGATATTTGGTCACGGTGCTGTTATAGTCAACCAATTGGAGCCATGTTGATTATTCCTTCCATAGGAAAATATATTTAAATGTATTTGTATTTTATTTCGTTTTAGTTTTTTTTGTTATTATAAATGTGTGTGTTTATGGTTGAAAATGTTAGAGATAAATAAAGATCAAATCTAACTGAATAGGTTATCCCTCTCCTAACAAGAAAGAAAAACGTAGTTTAGCTTTAAACTATATAATGTCATTGCGTCCAGAGATTCCACCTTTGATAACTAAAGTAATGACACTTGACTAGTAATGAAACATGTCCCTTAGATCGCGCTGTCCTCCTGGTCGATATTGATGATAACTGCTGCTAAAATAAAATCAAATAAGTCCTGAGTCGAGACTCCGTGCTGCTGTTCCCAACGAATCCCAATAGTATGCAACTGCAGAGCCAGGGGCGCTTTCAGGTCCGGTCACAGGCCCGCTCAACGGCGCCCCCCACCCAATGGCTGAATTGCCAATGGCTGAATTGGAGTATTGCACAGTGCCAGGGTTTAGCCGTGCTGTGGCCTTGTCTCCACTAGCCAGGGTTTAGCAGTGCTGTGGCCTCGTCTCCACTAGCCAGGGATTAGCCGTGCTGTGGCCTCGTCTCCACTAGCCAGGGATTAGCCATGCTGTTGCCTGTCTGGCACACAGTGAGCGTCTCCATTGTCTTTAGAACCTGGTCAAACCTGTCTGGGACTGTTGTATCATCACGGTTTAGCTTGTGCACCACAGTTGTCTGTGTGAATTTTGAAAGGAGAGTTTACAAGAAACACAATGGAGACGCAAACTCAACCATACCGTACCTTGCTAGACCATGGCTAGCCCCAGCCAGGCTGAACATGAGCTAATGGAGACCAGGCAGAAGAGACATCTGGTTATACTGCGTGCATGTACAACAGTGCTGTATATTATACACCGCATATTTACATTTATATCTTTATATTTACCGCATATAGCCTATATATATATACCCATATTTGTCTGAATATACCTGCATATAACCCCTCTATATACTTGCTTATACACCTGCACATAACCCATAGCTCTGTATGATAGCATGTACAATAATGCTATATGTATGCATATATATACAGTATATATATATTTCTCACCGCATATATATCTATCCTCACCTGTCTGTACTTACCTGCACATAGTCCCTTACTATATCTATATCTGTACATATCCTAACTCTTACTAGTTACGCTGCCAGACGGTAGTAGTCATACTGTCTTTATTTATTATATAACAACTCTGTACATACATCTGATTAGGACTATTACTCAGTAGCACTCACAGGCCTTTCTGTGTGGAGTTTGCATGTTCTCCCCGTGCTCGCAAGGGTTTCCCCCCCGATAAGATAAACCCAATGGAAAAACATGCACAACAACAAGATCGCTAACGCTGTGGCGTCCTTGACGAAGACGGACAGGAGCACTTGGATTGGTCCCCTGGCGCGGCTCACGTTGTGCCTGTCTGCTCCCGGCTGCCCTTGGGGGGGAAGGACGACGGGATGGGTTAATCGCAGATACGAATTGCATGCATGCATCGCATGTGTGCCAATTGATGACCTCGGAGCAGGTCCTAAATTAAATTTAAATTATTATATTTTATCACCTGTACATTGTGTATTACTATTGCACTACTGTTACATTTGCACTGTGGTTGGATGCCACTTATTTTTATTGTGCTTTATGATGACGACACATTTTAATCTAAATCTAATTAATCCCTATTTTGGAAAAGGGCTTGTATGGTTTCTGAAGGCTAGAAAACTTGCCCTCCCGGACTCTCTCGGAGGAAGCGGCACGGTCATGTTTTTCTCAATACTAAAATGACCAGTGAAATTATGGCCTGTACTAGTTGTCAACATTATGCCAGACTATGTTTAAATGGAGCCTGGGTCCCCAAAGAAATGGTAAACATATCCTTTAAATCAACAATCGGCACTACATGTTTTTTCTGAATGTATTTACATTTAAACAAGCGGTGACGATACAATTATCTAAAATAATCTGAATCTTTTTCATTTATTTAATTATTTCCCTTTTTTATGTATTCCATTCAAAAGGAATCTGAAAGGTCTTTATTGCCAAGTAAGTTTGCACATACAAGGGATTTGTTTTGGTTGGTGCAACATTAACAGACAATTAACACTTTCAGTGCCACGAGGTGGCGCCAGAGTTGGCTCTTGAATGCCACCATCGGCGCCAATGTTACGCTTAATATCGCCTAATTTTTATCGCTTCATTTCCGTTTGAGAGCATTTTGAAAAGCACCCGTTTTGAGGTAAAAAACAGTCCATTCTGGACCATTTTATGATAATCGTCTGCCTATTTATGAATCGTTTTCAAATAAACGCTAGATGATCAATATTATACGTGCACACACGCACATTCGAGCTGCGCACGGATAAATAAGTGTATAGATCCAACGTGATACAGTAGTACACATGATTCCGTGGGGCTCAGAGGATCCAGAATGAACTGTGGTAACCCTGGCTGGATCAGTGGACTGGAAAATGTGGAGTACAGGATTTTTTTCCCCATCCATTTTCATTGAGTCCATTCCAAAATCCCTTATGTCATCTGGGAGATGATAGGGGGCGCTTTTTTCCACATCTGATCGCCGGCGGCACTCGGGTATACTAGGGTAGGCTCGCGTGATGCAATATGATTTCAGATCGCTAAAAAATCAGAAATCTCGTGAGTGGCTTTCAACGAGATATTAATAATTCCGAGAACTTGTGAGTGGCATAGAAAGTGTTAAGGTAGAATAAAATGGAATATATAAAACTTTAAGTATAATATATGCTTGGGGAGGGGAGGTACAGGTAGTAAAAAGCAGTGTAAACAATAACAAATCAATATAATTAACTCTGGACATAATGGTCAACAAGGTGTGAAATGAGTATGTATGCCCTCTTGTTATATTTGCCCTACAATAAATAGTTACAATATATAATCTAATCTAATATATAGTCTGGGAAAAAATCTAAAAATGCTAAATATATGATCTGGTGAAGTATACAATATTCACATAAGGTAGTATATTGTCTGGTTGGATGTCTGGCAGCAGTCCCTGCCCACTGTTGTGGAGCCTGATGGCCGCTGGTATGAAGGACTGGCCGAGGCGGTTAGTTGAGTGTCGGGGGGGGGGGGGGGGTATGAGTCTGTGACTGAACGTGCTTCTCATCTTGACTAGCTCGTCGTAGAGGGGGTGGGAGGGATTCTCCAGGATAGCAGCCAGCTTCCTTCTCATCCCCCTCTCTGCCCCCAGCATGCCACAGCATAGAAGAGGACGCTGGCCACTACAGACTGGTAGAATGACTGCAGCAGTCTATTGCAAACATTGAAGGACCCGAGTCTCCTCGGGAAGAACAGCCTGCTCTGTCCCTTCCTGTAGAGGGCCTCTGTCTTGTCCGACCTGTCCAGTTTATTGTTCAGGTGTACCCCAAGGAACTTTTATGACTCCTCCACCTCACCCTCAATCAATTAAAATGTATTAGAAATCGTGTTACATTTTCTCGGTGGTCCCTTAGCATCCAGAGGTCCACCAGGTCATTGCGGGAGAGGAATCCTGGCCCTGCGTATTTCATACCCTGTACTGTTACTATGATTAACGAGCGCTCCGTGATTAAATTTGGGGTCGTCTCTTGCAGACTTGTGTTTTCCTTGCAGCTACGTAGCCTACTATACTAGACGACTAGAAGGCTATCCGGCACTGTCCGTTTCCATTCATTGTGGTAAGCTAGGCTAACGTGCAGCCAGTTGGCTTTCTACTGAACACGAAGAGGAAACTAGTATCTATCTTATTTTCTCTCTCTGGAGAAGACGATAAGCTAATTTCCCAAAATGTTGGGACCTCTTAAAGGAAAACTCCAACATTTAGGGAAATTACCTTATTTAACATCTTCCCTGGAGTTAGACAAGAAGATACATACCTTTTTTGTCTCTGTGCATGCAGTAGGCTTAGGGAACGCCTGGACCGTTAGCGTAGCTTAGCTTCATCACTGGAAGTGGGGCAGTCCTTTACCCTGAAGTTCCCTACAACTCCAAAACGTTCCTGTAAACATGTTGTGACCACGTGGAGAAATAAAAAATAATTGAATTAGACATTTACGTTTTCTAAGCAAATATACTCTGAAAATGTTTTTGCCTAGCCACTCCTGTCGGGGCGCTGTGATTTCACGCAACGCAGTGCTACTTTCTAACGTGACGCCAGTGTTTGTTTACATGTTCATTTCATTCAAAGGATCCGAACCGATTGAAGTTTATGGATACCATGCCTTCAAATCCTCTTACCTTGACCATTAAAAGCCTCCACAATTTAGAAAACAGTATTCCCATGGCTGGTGTTGATATGCTGCTAGCTAACGAAAACCAACAAACACAGAACCGGACACTAAAGCAGATAACTAAGCATCTACTATACTTCCGGTCGGGGGGTTTCAAAATAAAAGAGCGACGTCTAAAGCACCGGAAATACGTTTATTTTGTACACTAACGTTAACACGATGTAACGTTAGTTTAGGTTCGTGTAAACAAACACTGGCGTCACGTTAGAAAGTAGCACTGCGTTGCGTGAAATCACTGCGCCCCGACAGGAGTGGTTAGGCAAAAGATTGTTCAGAGTATATTTGCTTAGAAAACGTAAATGTCTAATTCAATTATTTTTTATTTCTCCACGTTGTAAATACACAGGTCACAACATGTTTACAGGAATGTTTTGGAGTTGTATTTGGAGTGTATTTCGTGACTGTAGGGAACTTCAGGGTAAAGGACTGCCCCACTTCCAGTGATGAAGCTAAGCTACGCTAACGGTGCGGGCGTTCCCTAAGCCTACTGCATGCACAGAGACAAAAAAAAGTATGTATCTTCTTGTCTAACTCCAGGGAAGATGTTAAAAAAGCTAATTTCCCAAAATGTTGGAGTTTTCCTTAAGTGTTAATTTTGACAAGATGGTTCCAAAATGCAACTAAATAGTCAGTCTGGAGCCCTGATCACACATGATATGGAGAAAAGACTAACCTTGAGCTAACCTTTTTATAAATATGTCTATTGCAAAACCCTATCAGAATCAGAAAGGTCTTGTCAAATAGTTTGCACATACAAGGAATTTGTTTTGGTCATTTGGTGCGACATTATTGGTTGCCAGCCGGATATGGCGATTTATCGCTTGGATGCCACCACGTTAATGAATGGGAGGACGAGCACATTTGCGAATGCATAAACTATATCTTAAATGATGGCTGTGTCTAATACACCTGTCGCTTATCAATGACTTGCTTGCAGTCACGGATTGTTTTTTCATCAGTACATTTCCTTTTAATACCGTTTTGAATACGAGTATAGTTTCGGAGTGTTCTAGTAATTTCAGAGAAATTCCGCGAAAATAGCCATTTACTGGAATATACAAAACACGTTGTCATTTTCCGGCTGATTTATGAATAGTTTTCAAATAAACGCTCTATTATCGAGAGTATTTGTGTTCTTATGCACGATACAAAAGCGGGCTGAAAAATCATTTATTCGTGCTGCGCCTAATGCCACACACACACGCATGTTGTGAAATCTGTGAAAAACAACTCTGATTAAGCCAAAACTGGTCATATAGATTCCTTACCTCAGATCAGATGTTCTGCAAAAAGATGAATCCAATTCCTGATCACCATTCCAAATATTGATCGCGTTTATTGATCCAACGTTATAGTCCGAAACGCATAATCCAAGCTGCTTCCAGCCTCGCCAGTGTATCTGGTAACACGACACTGCTTGCCAGAGGTGGGAAAACCCTGGGGCAGAGTTTTTCTCTGATGCACTTTTTCACTCCAATCCAATCCAATGATGTGCATTACCATCCGGGAGACGATAGGGGGCGGTATTTGCCCTTTTCGAGCTCGGAGCCATTCCCAATGATGATGTCAGGCTGGACGGATGAAAAATGAATGGATATCGCTAATAAAAGAAATAACGAGAAATCACGTTATTGGCAACCAACACATGGCGCCCAATGTGTTAACAGACTGACAATTAAATGAGACTGTCCCCAACACAGTCTATGCCAGCTAACTTGTATAACCTTTAGTTATCTATACTAAGTTGGCTAATAACTTGTTTTTAGCTGATTGTTTACTCTCATATTTAAAGTAAAGTTATAGGGGTGTAAATATTTGACCCCACTTTGATTCGATTACGATTTTTCAGTCAACGATTCAATGCATCATGAAATATCTTAACCAATTTAGACCTAAAACGGCTGCTAAAAAAGCACTATATAGCCTGCATATACACACAAATGTGTTTCCCAGTTTGCAATGGGTTAATTTGACCATGATGCGATTCGATACATTTTCGATCAGTTAATTACCCCAAAAATGTTGAATACACAAATGTGGCAGGGGGAACTGATTCACTCAGTATGAATTGACTATAGGTCAATAAAAAAATCGTTAGTTATATATTTAAATAAAAATTAAAAATCTAATAGATTCTAACATTTTCAAATCGATGCAGTTGAATCGTCACCTTAGGACCGATTCATTGATACATTGTTACACCCCAACGAAGTCATAATAGTATCATGACATTTTTAGTGAAGTGCAAAATTGCCTAAATCCACCCCCAGAAAAGTAATCATGCCTGGGGACGAGACTATTGGTTACAAAATTATCCTTGTGAAATTACGAGATCTAATTGTCGTCTTTCATTTGTCCCTTTTCTCGCTTTGACACCTTGTTTTCTTCTCGTTTTACAGGAAATTGCCTCATGACAAATTGTGATCGAACGCCCGACACACCCCGCAGATCCGGTGGGCTCTCGTTCCACGATGCTCGGCCTCCAAGGGAACTCGTCGTCCTCTAAAGTGTACCGATGCGTGGCGTGTTCCGCCACCTTCACCGGCCTGGCCTCCCTACTGGTGCACCAGGCTACTCACGCCAACGCCATCGCCAACGCCGCCAATCATAGCATGGCGTTTCTCAACTTGCCCAAACCGCATCCCGGCCCGCCCACTCCTCTGCCCGAGGCCCCTGTCGCCGCCTCTCTGTTCATATGCGACTGCGGGGATGAGTTTCAAGACTTTAATCTTATGCTGGAACATAAGAGGTTGCATATTTCTAGCCCGCTGAATATCGGTCCTGTGTACTCTGTGGAAGAGAAGTGCGGGGAGATCGGTCGCCCCGCCGCGTCCGTGTCGCCACGTTGTGTCGTGGTACCCGCCCTCGGCGGTGCTTCGCTGGACTCTATGGTCGCCGCGGGCCTAAAGGGAGGCGCCGCTGTAGCGACTGCGCCTCAAGATCAAGGCAAGAATCCTCCAGACCCGTCTGAGAAAATATCTACCGTGCAGGACCAATCGCCGCAAGCCACCGAGGACCAGAACGATTCTACCCCCGGCGATACGATTTCACAGTGCGACGCTCTGCCCAAAAATCAAACTTTGATGAAGATGCTGGCGTCTGCCTACATGAAACGCTTTCAGCCCCCCGAGTCTCAAAAACCTCTCCTGCCCAAAACGGAGGTAATCCCGGTTGAGATAGTTACGCAAGCGATGAATTCCGATGCGCCGCCTAACGCGGATCCCTCCGTTGGCCGGTTAAGGCGGCTGCTTACGAAACCCCGTTTGAAGACTAAGTCCCCCGGTGTCGGCAGGATCCTCGATTCCAGTAGTAAGAGCATCGTGTCGCTCACTAGAACCTTTTCACCGGTTGTGATTCTCGAGACCCGTCAGAAGCTTACCGATGCTTACGTCAAAGAGGGGAGATATCAGTGCGGTCGCTGCCGCAGGGTCTTTCAAGATCTGGACAATTTGACTGAGCATCATTCCCTGCACAGGAAGGAGAAGATTAAATGCTGTCGTCATTGCAAACAATTGATCATCGGAAAGCCTCCGTTTCCGGACAATCACATCTGCCCTCAGTTACCGGGCAGAATCGCCAGCTCATTGGTTAGTAAGTTCTCCTTCGGGGACAAAATTAGACCATTCCACAATTTAAGTCAACCAAGCCATCCGAATAAGAATACTAAAAGGGTCTTCTTCTGTCCGGTGTGCAAGCACAACTATGCGCGGCGGTATAACCTCACCAAGCACAAGTGTCAGGGTCCGAGTGCAGGTGCGTCCCTCCCTCGGCATATGGGTCCAGATTTGTCCCCCGCACGGCACACCACTAGATCCAATACTAAGTGCGACGGTACTGATCTAGATGTTTCAGAGGCGTCCAGGGACATCGCCGTGGGCACAGAGGCTGCTAAAATCAAAGTAGAGAATATGTCCGAAGATTCTGAGAAATCCCAATTCCCCTGGTCCGGTATGCCTAAAAGCTTCTTGCCCTTCCGCCTGAAAGCGTCCACGTTCAACACGGACCCTACTCCATCCAAGAGTTCGCTGCCGCAGGAGGACGAAGCCGCGGCGGCTTGTCCCGAAGAGAACGATGGAGGGCAGTGGACGATGCCCTTGGATGACGACATGGAGGAGGCGCTGAGCGCTGCTGAGGATGGGGACAGCGAAGTAGAGGAACCCATGTCGCCGGGGGTCGTGGCTCAGAGCATGCCGTTCTTCATTAGAGACGGCGTGAAACGTTACCCCTGCAATAGTTGTCAGAAGATCTATAGCCGGCAAGACACACTAAGACGTCATCTCAGGCTGTGTGGATTCAGGCCACCCGGATTTGGGCCGATCCCGCAGAATGCCGATAAGGTCCGACATATGTTGGGGGCCATGCCACTTGATGCTCCCAGGGTGAAACCTATATTTGACTGTTTTGTCTGCGGGAAGAGCTTCAACCGCAAAGATAACATGTTGACCCACAGGAAGAAATGTCAGTTGAAACGAACCACGACGAGCACAGACGGTGAACCCGTGCAGCAGAGTTTCTCAGGCAATGAGTCGCCCGAGGATCAAAGTCAGCAGGACGACGAAGGGAACTGGGGCATCATGTCTCTGCCCTCCGTGCTTCCCAGGCGAGTGACATGCGAGTGCGGGGCTGGTTTTACATCTCCGAGGCTCCTCCTGGAGCATCTCCAGAAACACGCGCAGGAATCCTACACCTGTCCCACGTGCGGAGAGACCGTGAGTTCCTGGGCCGACTACGAGGTCCACCTGCAACACCACATGCATCCACGTAACGAGCTCTACAAGGGACCGCCGCCGCAGCGGTCGCAACCGCTGCTGCTGCGTTTCCAGCAACAGCCGGCACAGCCGCCTCCGTCTCAGGGGCGGCAGCCTTCGCCCAAGCAGCCCTCCGCGGCGCAGCAACACCGGCCTCCGCCCAAGCAGCAGCAGCCGCACCCCGCGCTGCACCTCCCGAATCTAAACGCCAAGCAGCGGATCCCGTGCATGCGGTGCAACAGCACGTTCTCCAACCGTGCTTCGCTACGAAAGCACATAGCCCTGAACCGGTGCAAAGGGGGACGCGTGGCGACCCTGCCCAAGGTGAGTTCCCGCTGCTCTCGCTGCAACGCGGACTTCCCCAACGTCATGAGTCTGGTGTTTCACCAGAGGAGCGGCAACTGCAAACCCGCCTTCAAGCCCATCCGCTGCTCCGTGTGCGTGCGTTGGTTCAGCACCATGGACGGCTTGCAGAAGCACCTACTCACACACAGCCAGTCCGAGTCGCATCGCTGCGACGTCTGCCTGGGTATGTACCGAAACATCAAGTCGCTGAAGAACCACAGACGGAGGGTTCATCGCATTATGGCTGGTCCAGCGACCATGCCCAGAACAAAACAAGAAAAGGAGGATTAACTGCAGTATAGTTTGGATGGAATAGTTGTCCGTAAATGTAACTTGTAAGAACACTGATTTTTGAGAACGTTAGGACATTGTTATTGCCATCAGTTGCTGAGAGAGAAATGAATGGAATACCACATTTTATTGTGCAACAGAATTATTTCAATATGTCTGCCTGGATGTATGTAAACCACTCTAATAACAGCTGATTTGCAACTTTTGGGGCTAAATTGGCACGCTTAACAAAGGATTTCCATTATGTTACTCGGATGTCTTGAGATAGGGGTTTTGAGCACTATTTTCTTGTCAAATGTGGTTGTATTCTGTCTTTGTTGATAACAAAACTGAGCCCAGGTCCCCTCAATACATCTCGATGTGATTTTAGTGTGAAGGATAAACTATACATTAGAATATTCAAATGTCATCACTATGTGATCATTTTTCCTGTAATTTCCAATGTAAAATTGTATAGCGAAACGTAACTGAAATTACACTTGACCTATTTTCACATAGTGATGGAAGGGTGAACATTTTGGTCCATCCATTCTGATGGTCCGTACTAAAAAAATCACTCTTAACTAGGGGTGTAAAGGTATCCGTACCGAACCAAACCGTTTCAGTGTACCGTACCGTACCCTACGGCTGTGTAGTGTACCGAACGAATACAACGGTATGTTAACCACTAACGACCGCCTACCGGGGGCTGTTTTTTTCACAATCTAATATAATTATTATAATATTATATATATATATTTTTTTTACAAGTCGATTATTAACACTATGATCGCCGGGAACGAGTTTTCACGTCATTCAGAGCCATGCTCATTCTGCCGAAGACGCCGTAACTCGTCTTTGATGTCAATATTTCAAAAATCTGTCATCGAAATCATATTTCCTTTCCGGAGCCCTGAGACACAGTGCTGATCTCCTCTCAACTCTCTAGCGGTTCAAGAGCGCCATCTGGTGGCCGATCGGCAGATCGCCAACCGGATATTAACCTTTGAACCGGTAGTACTCATCCAAATGTGGTCTGGCCACTCTCTATAGCTCCCGCGACTCCATCTTGAAACACTGGATAATGGATCGCTCGCCCTAAATCAATAAACAACGTTATTTGGACGTATATACTATTATACAACCTGGAAATGGATCGGGCATTTCTACATCCCCATAATAGAAAAAAATCTGTTCCACGCTCATCTGCCAGCGGCGCGAGGAAGCCACGGTAAGATTCAGCGTTATATTCTAACGTATTCTATACTAACTGATCTGATGAACATATGACCCACTCTGGATGAATCCTCTAACGCTGCCCACGGAATTATAAACGATCCCCCGCCCATCCGCTCATCATCAGATGATGCGTAGAAACGTCTAGAACCACGTCCAGTTGAAACTTTTTATCTCGCACAGATTCCTACCAAACTGTATTTGATCATCAATATAATGCATTTAGGGCTATAAATCACGTTCTGAAGAAAGCTGCAGAAAACGATAAAAACATACTTATACATTAGACCATATTTTAGTATGAATATGTGAATGAAAAAGTTTAACGTTGCTACACCCTGAACAATACATATAGGACATTGAATGGGCCATAATAATGGCAATGTAGCAATAGAATTTAAAAAGTTATAGCCCTGCAAAGAAGGGGAACTTCTCCATAGACAAATAGAGCTGGCGAGGGATGGTAAATTATGAATTTAACCCATGGCGATCAAAGTGTTAATTTCAATATAGAATATTCGTTGACAGCCCTACAAGTACAATTAGTTACTGCACACTACATCACCCCTGAGTGGAACATGAAAAGCCAAACTTTCCCCCACTGTGCCGAAAACCCGTACCGAACCTTGACTTCAAAACCGAGGTCCGTACCGTACCGTGGTTTTTGTGTACCGTTACACCCCTACTCTTAACCCTTTGGTAGTGAAAGGGTTAACCATTATACTGCGACAGGGTTAACCCTTTCACAACCACACTACATAAGGTTAACCCTTTCACTACCATCTGTAGTGTGGTAGTGAAAGGTTAACCTTCTGTAGTGTGGTAGTGAAAGGGTTGAGGGCCATCGAGATGTATTCCGGGGACCACATGTTCACAAAGCTTCCCAGAATAGGAACGCTGATCTGGGGCCAGTGACTGCCTGTAACACTTCTCTTTGTGACCTTATTTAAACGGACCGAAGCACACTCTAGATCAGTACTCGCACACTTGAGAGGCTTAGGCTACGTTCACACTGCAAGCCTTAGTGCTCAATTCTGATTTATTGCTCGGATCTGCTTTTATTTTTGGCTGTTCACATTATTATAATTTCTTCTTTATTTTTTTTACGTGTCCCAATATCAGATTCCATTGTGAACTGGTCATGCTCCTGAACTGACCCGCATGCGCAAATTAACAAAGAAGATGGACACATTGACTAATGTAAATCTAGAATGTCGTAAAAGTCTCATGAAAGTCAGGTGACATGTTCAGACTGAGGTCACATTGCAAAAAATCTGACCTGTATCTGATTTAGGAACCACATAATAGTGTTGAATTGAATTGAAAAGCTCAGATTCCATGTGATTTGTGCTGTTCACACAAAAAATCTGATCTGAGTCACATATGAGCAAAGAAATGACATTTTGGGCCACTCTGGCCTGCAGTGTGAACATAGCCTTAGTAGGGGTGTAACGATGCATATCGATTTGAATATGTTAGAATCTATTATAATCAAAATTAAACGGGGGGGGGGGGGGGGGGGTCTTTTAATGTTTTTTTTTGTGTATTTTTATTTACCCTATAATCCATTCATGCTGAGTGAATCAGTTCCCCCAGCCACATTTGTGTATTCAACTTTTTTGGGGGAATTAACTGATGGGAAATTCGGAAAAACTCACAACCACACTACAGAAGGTTAACCTTCTGTAGTGTGGTAGTGAAAGGTTAACCGTCTGTAGTGTGGTAGTGAAAGGGTTAAAGGAGCTGCAAGTGGTATTTCTTTTGTTAAAATAAGTGGTCTACATGTTAAAATAATAGCTCTACATTCCGACAGCCATCACTGATTATAGTGTCTGGTCAGTAACATGGGTGTCTCCCAGTCCCTCAGTTCTGCAGTTAACAGAAAATAAATGTTCTGCTATCTCTTCCCACTTTTTCCAATCGGGAGAGAGAACTCCACACTGCAAAAATCATAAGCAAATTATGTGCTTGAAACGAATCAAATATCTGACTACAAATTTAACTTGGCAAAATGTCTTCAAATTTTCTCCCATCCCAATTTAGTCGCGCCAATTCCCCCCTCCCCTGTCTTGATCATTGCTCGCATGTGCCCCCCACTGGTCGGTCGTAGGGAGGGTTGAATCTATCGCATGTCCCCTCCGATACATGCAGAGTCAGCCAGCCACTTCTTTTCACCTGCCAGCGCGGACTCTCATTGGCGAGGTGTAACGTGTGGGAGGCTCACACTACCCTCGACATCTCCTGTCCTTGCTGTGCAGGCGCCCTGACCGACCTGTAGGAGTCGCTGTTTACAACGACCAGATTACCACCCATCGACTCCCCTCCCGCTGACTCTGCCAATTGAGTCAGTATGACGGCCGGCCCAAGCCGGAGGCAACTCTGACAGCCGGATTCGATACCGGTGTCTCACGTGTTGGTGACGAGCCGCTTGGATCAGCACTCCTAAAAGAAAAATACATTATTGTTTATTGTTGTTACAGGCCCTGGTCTCAGCTTTGTTAACAAGAAAAACTAAGTTAACTAAATTTGAAAACACTGGACAAGACCCCTCAATAGAATCTAAAGATTATTTCTGAGTAACATGACATGTTGAAATGGATGTTTGCCTGTACGGCAATAAAGCCCAAATGAACACCTATGCAAACTAGTCTTTATTTCAAAAGTTCTTCTCAAGAATGTCTGCTCCCTGTGTGTATATATATTATAATCGCTTGCCTGTGTAGAGTTGGATGACTGTCACGTGATGTGCAGGCAACTCTGCGTAAGAGTGTGTATTATAATTTGAATCTAAAAAGAATCCCATACGAATGCATTATGGAATAACTTTGTCGTACAATAAAACATTTCCATTATTTAGACTTTTCCTGTGTTTGCCAGTTGGTTGTATATTTCTTAACTGAGCGGGGATACTTTTGACCTTGTACTTTTGTTTTGGTGGAATGTGACTGAGCATCTTAACCAGCCATCATAGATAATTTTTTGTTTATTATTTCTCTTGTTTTTACATGTGAATTTCTACCTTCATATTACATATAGCTTCATCCACTTTTAAATATTCCCGACTACTTTGTCATAAATAATACTCAAGTCGGGACTTTATCATAGAGGAAAATGATGTAGCTTGTGTCAGTAGCTTGTCTGTGTCAATAAAACTAGCCACCAGTGCATTCTCTGTCATTTTTGTGTGTAATGGGGTTGTTTTTATTAGGCAAACAAAAAGATTATTGCAATTTTGTTACAAGTTATGATTAGAATGAGCTTGCTTGCATCACTAGATGATGCAAACATAATATAGGAAAAGTAGGCCTATGCTATGCCAATAGCCAACCACAACATTAATTAAGGGAAGACCTGTACTAGTTAAAGTAAAATATGAACAGTTTGTGCAGCCCTTCTGATGCTTTGTCTGGTCTTGTATTACATTCGAGGTGAATTGCACAATTTCCACCTTCAGGAGCCAACAATTTGTAGAAATTGACTGCAGACTCTAGATGAGTACTCTGAATGTTTTTCGTGAATACTCACCCTGGGTTATCAAATTTATGAGAAATGTGGGATTGCAACGATCCATCCACTCCATACTTAAAATGTAGCTCCTTATAGTATTCATACAAATCTGTTTTGCATACAGAATATTGCATGGATAATTCGGAAGCCGCAACTAAGGATCCTAGTATGCAGGTGCATAATATGGATAATTGGAGACTGCTTTGATGAAGGACCCATATGTATCCAAAAGGTAGTGTGCAGTTAAAAGTGAACATCCAATATAGTTCAGAGCCATAAAAATAAATGGCCCTGTAAGAGATGGGAAATACGCTCATAATTAGATGAGATTCAAATGTATTGTCATAGAGTACAGCGAAAATAGGTTTGGCATCCAACGACTGCAAATGTAACAGTAAAGTGCAATAGTAATATACAATGTACAGGTGATTTAACTGGGTATAAAATATATAAATGAGTAATGGTGCTAATCAGATGTATACACAGTTTTGTACATAATACTGACAGTTGTCATTCACTTCTTCATGAAAAGGGTATCCTGTGAAATATGCCTGACCTATATTACAAACACATTGAATATTAATTGAGGGAGACTGTTAGTTAGCCAGTATTTTAAATTGATATTTCTTATGGATATATGACCATGACGGCACTGCTGTGTTTCTGCAAGACATAACGTTGCATACAGCCAGGGCAGTGAGTTCTAGAGATTTTGTTAAAACGTTGGATATTTTCTCTCGTTTTACCCAACCTATATGACTGGGTGCCATCACCTTTCACCTGGGCGAGTCTTGATTTACAGCATGAGCATTGTGGAAAATTACAGTAGCAGCCTATGTAGCAACACTTCCGGTATTTTGAGCTCATGGGAGAGAGCGCGGGGGATCAAATGAATGAACGTTTGAAAGCTACAACCACGTCAAGGCTCGAATTAACATGCATTCATTTTATCCCCCCGCGCGCTCTTCCCCCCTCCCCCCTCACGAGCTCCACGTAACGAGGAAGTGCAGTTGTCAATATCTCGAAGACACTCTGACGTCACGAGACCGCCGCCATCTTGGTATTGGGGGGAAACAAACGGATGAATGAATGAATGAATGAAAACTTTATTTAACAGATTGCAGAATGGGTACAATACAGTACGGCTCAATACATACAATTGTTAAGGGGATGCAGACCTGAGAAAGACGTTCGTCTTGTTTCCATCGGGGTCCCCCATTTTCAATTCATATAGACATATATGACATACATGACATACAGATAGTCAGTACTGCTACATCTATACATTTATGACATACCAGATTTGCAAATACAGTACTGTTTGTGATACAGAAGGAGTCAAGAAAAGGGAGTATATACATTTGACGTAGAAACTGTACATTGGAGGTTGGGTGGGGGGGGTTGGGTACATTGGGATATTGACAACCATACTGGGTAATTTACATTGGAGGTGGTTGGGGGGGGGGGGGGGGCGGGGGGCACACTGTATAAACAAGTAACACTGTACATTGAGGGGGGGGGGGGGGGAGGAGACACTGTACAAACAAACACAATTGTACATTGAACTATTGACAAAACCATACTAGGTAAATGACTGTACATTGGAGGGGGTTGGAATGATTGGGTTAGGATATTTACAGGGGCCAGTGTTGAATTGCAGTCTCCCGTAGGTGTCCCTTGAGAGAGGTTTTGAAAGTGGGTAGTGATCCACATTCCTTTACAGCTTTGGGTAGGGCGTTCCACATTGATGTGGCATAATTGCGAAACGTGTTTAGTCCCTTATTTGAGCCGAATCTGGGTTTGACATGATTTGTGGAGCTCCCTCTGGTGTTGTGATCGTGGTATTCACTGACCTTTGGGAAGTATTTTGACATGTACATGGGTACCTTGGTCGTGTAGTGTATCTTGTAGACCAGGCCCATTGCAAGTTGTTGTACTCTGTCGTCTACTCTAAGCCATCCTAGGTTGTCGAAGTGGGCAGGGGTGAGGTGGGTTCTAGGAGTAAGGTCAAGCAGTAGTCTGACCAGTTTGTTTTGAGATGTTTGTAATTTTGTTTTTAGCGCCTTTGAGGTGCTTTGGTACCATGAGGTGCAAGCATAGTCGTAGTACCCCTGAATGAGTGCTCCTGCCAGAGTCTTCAGGGTGTTCTTGTTTACCAGAGAGGAGATCCGGTACAAGAATCGAGTTCGTTGGTTGACTTTTTTTATTACATTGGATGCCATTTTGTCACAGGAGAGATTAGCCTCTAGGATGGACCCCAGGTAGGTAATTTCATCTTTCCTTGTGACAATATTGTCACCCACTGTAACTGAGAAGCCGTCGGTCTTGCTGAGTTTGTTATTTGAACCGAAGAGAATGGACTCTGTTTTGCCCATGTGTAATGATAGTTTGTTATCAGCGAGCCATATGCAGATTCTGCCTAGTTCCGAGCTGAGGGTTTTTTCAACCTGTAACTTGTTCTTGTCAGAGACCAGCAGGGCTGAGTCGTCCGCAAACAGGAACAAGTTGCAGTCACAAGCTGACGACATGTCATTTGCATAAATTAGGAACAGTAGCGGTCCTAGTATGCTTCCTTGTGGAACACCACAGCTCACTGTGAGGGGGGGGGATAGGGTACCGTTTACCTCCACCATCTGTTCCCTCCCCTCAAGGTAGGATTGCATCCAGCTCACTGATAGACTATCAAAACCAATTGCTTTTAGCTTGTCAATCAGAATGGAGTGATTGACCGTGTCAAAGGCCTTTTGTAGGTCCAGCATGACCATGCCGCAGTATTTGCCTGCGTCCACCTCTTGTTTGATGTGGTCATTCAAATAGAGAAGGCATGTGTCAGTGGAGTGGGATGTTCTGAAGCCAGATTGGAATTCGTAGATTAGATTTTTTTCCGCTAGGTACTTTTCGACCTGTTCGTAGACTATTTTTTCCATGACTTTCGAGATGGAGGTGAGAATAGAAACAGGGCGGTAGTTGCCTGGGTCTAATTTGCTGCCCTTTTTGTGCAGAGGGGTCACCCTCGCAATTTTGAAGTCCTTGGGGACGTGTCCCTGTTTTATGGAGAGGTTTATTATGTGTGTGATGATTGGTGTGATGGCGGCTGCTGAGTCTCTGAGGAATTTGGAGGGGATGTTGTCATGGCCAGTGGCCTTGTTAGGTTGGAGGGCGCTCAGTTTATTGAGTACCTCATCTGTTGTTACCATTTCCAGCTTGAAGTCGTCCTTGCGGACCCCTAGGTTTTTGTAGAAAGCTACTATGTGTTCTACCCCATAAAGCCCTGAGTGGGAGGGTAGTTTGTTTACCAGTGTTGTGGCTATGTTTGTGAAGAAAATGTTTAAGTAATTGGCTACATCCAGCTTGTCTGTGATGAGCGTGTTGTCAGTTTTTATGTTTATGTTTGAGAATCTGGTTTTAAGTTTTTTACTGCATCCTAGTTGATTATTGAGTAATTTCCAAAGTTCACGTGGTTTGTTTTTGTTTTCCTCAGTTTTGTCATTGATGAAATTCTTTTTTGCAGTTTTGATCATGGAGTTTACGTCGTTTCTTAGTCTGTTTCTTTCTAGTTTGAGTTCAGTCACGTGGGCTTGGAGTTCACTGCTCGTGCTTTTAGTAAGCTTTGACTGACTTTTACGAAACTCAGAGCATTTTTTGTCTCTGGTTTTCATAGCGGCCAGTATTTCGGAGTGCATCCACGGCTCAGCGCGATTTTTTACCCTGGTGGTTCTTAGGGGGGCCATGTCGTTTAGTATTGCTGAGAATTTGGTTTTGAAACCAAGCCATGTTTCGTCAACCAGTGTACCATTGAGTTCATCTGACCAGTCCAGACTCTCCAGTTCAAGGTTGAAGGCCTCGCTAGAGTAGGTTTTGAGGTCTCTAGATGTGACTGTTTTGTGGCAGCCAGCCTTTTGTTTTAGTTTTTTTCGGGTACAGAATATCATATAATGATCACTTAACCCACATGCTATAACCCCTTTATTTGAGATCTTGGACTTGTCGGAGGTCAGAATGAGGTCAATGGTAGTCTGTGATTGAAAAGTTTATTAACAGATTGCAGAATGGGTACAGTACAGTACAGCTCAATACATACAATTGTTAAGGGGATGCAGACCAGAGAAAGACTTTCGTCTTGTTTACATCAGGGTCCCCCATTTTCAATGCATCATAACATATATGATGTAGCAGTACTGTCTATCTGTATGTCATGTGTGTCATATGATGAATTGAAAATGGGGGACCCTGATGGAAACAAGACGAAAGTCTTTCTCAGGTCTGCATCCTCTTAACAATTGTATGTATTGAGCTGTACTGTACTGTACCCATTCTGCAATCTGTTAATAAACGTTTCAATCAATCAATCAATCAATCAAACATACAGATAGACAGTACTGCTACATCTATACATTTATGACATATCAGATTTGCAAATACAGTACTGTTTGTGATACAAAAGTGTCCAGAAAAGGAGTGTATATACATTTGGCGTAGAAACTGTACATTGGAGGAGGTTGGTTGGGTGGGGTGGGGTTGGGTGGGTTGGGTGAGGGCTGTACATTGGAGGTGGGGGGGGGGGGGGGGGGGGGTTGGGTAGGGGACACACACACAGTTTACACTGTACATTGGAATATTGACAAAGCCTTACTTGGTCATTTACTGTACAACTAGGTTAGGACATTTGTAGGGACCAGTTTCGAATTGCAGTCTCACGTAGGTGTTTTTTTAGAGTGTTTTTGAAAGTGGGTAGTGATTCACATTCCTTTACAGCTTTAGGCAGGGCGTTCCACATTGATGTGGCATAATTGCGAAACGTGTTTAGTCCCTTGTTTGAGCCGAATCTGGGTTTTACATGATTTGTGGAGCTCACTCTGGTGTTGTGATCGTGGTATTCACTGACCTTTGGGAAGTATTTTGACATGTACATGGGTACCTTGGTCGCGTAGTGTATCTTGTAGACCAGGCCCATTGCAAGTTGCTGTACTCTGTCGTCTACTCTAAGCCATCCTAGGTTGTCAAAGTGGGCAGGGGTGAGGTGGGTTCTAGGAGTCAGGTCAAGTAGTAGTCTGACTAGCTTGTTTTGAGATGTTTGTAATTTGTTTTTTAGTGCCTTTGAGGTGCTTTGGTACCATGAGGTGCAAGCATAGTCGTAGTACCCTTGAATGAGTGCTCCTGCTAGAGTCTTCAGGGTATTCTTGTTTACCAGAGAGGAGATCCGGTACAAGAATCGCGTTCGTTGGTTGACTTTTTTTATTACATTGGATGCCATTTTGTCACAGGAAAGATTAGCCTCTAGGATGGAACCCAGGTAGGTAATTTCATCTTTCCTTGTGATAATATTGTCACCCACTGTAACCGAGAAGCCGTCGGTCTTGCTGAGTTTGTTATTTGAACCGAAGAGAATGGACTCTGTTTTGCCCATGTGTAATGATAGTTTGTTGTCGGCGAGCCATATGCAGATTTTGCCTAGTTCCGAGCTGAGGGCTTTTTCAACCTGTAACTTGTTCTTGTCAGAGACCAGCAGGGCTGAGTCGTCCGCAAACAGGAACAAGTTGCAGTCACAAGCTGACGACATGTCATTTGCATAAATTAGGAATAGTAGCGGTCCTAGTATGCTTCCTTGTGGAACAATGTATGTGGACAAATGTATGCGTTGAGCTCCGTTTTTAGTACATATTTTTTTATCACATTCTCGTTCATTACATAACCTTTTCATATCATTTGGTTTGAAAATATCGAGGCCAACATGGCATTTCACTATTTCGAAAGCCTTTCCGGTGATTCTAAAAGTGCATGCCCCCCCCCCAAGCCATAGACATGATGCACCATAGATAGATATCTATGTGATGCACGACAGAAAGTTAAAAAGACCACAGGGTCTTCAAGGGTACTACGACTATGCGTGCACCTCATGGTACCAAAGCACCTCAAAGGCGCTTAAAACAAAATTACAAACATCACAAAACAAACTGGTCAGACTACTACTTGACCTTACCCCCAGAACCCACCTCACCCCTGCCCACTTTGACAACCTAGGATGGCTTAGAGTAGACGACAGAGTACAGCAACTTGCAATGGGCCTGGTCTACAAGATACACTATACGACTAAGGTACCCATGTACATGTCAAAATACTTCCCAAAGGTCAGTGAATACCACAACCACTACACCAGAGGAAGCTCAACAAATCATGTTAAACCCAGATTCGGCTCAAACAAGGGACTAAATACGTTTAGCAATTGTGCCACATCAATGTGGAACGCCCTACCCAAAGCTGTAAAGGAATGTGAATCCCTACCCACATTCAAAACCGCTCTTAAAGAGCACCTACGGGAGGCTGCAATTCGAAACTGCCCACCGTAAATGCCCAAAACCCCCACCACCTCCTAATAGACAGTCTCCTCCCCACCACATGTATATATTCCCTCCCCGCCGTATCCCGTATGTATATCTCTCTCCCACCCACCCACCCCCTCCTAATGTACAGTCCCCTCCCCATCATATGTATATACTCTGTCAGGATCTAAGGGTAACAGTACTGTATATTTGAATACCGTTTATGTCACAAATGTATCAGTACTAAATACCTATATGTCCCTATGCCATAAATGTCATGTATGTTGTGTATGTCATAAATGTCTATATGAATTGAAAATGGGGGACCCTGATGGAAACAAGACAAACGTCTTTCTCAGGTCTGCATCCCCTTAACGCCGTACTGTATTGTACCCATTCTGCAATCTGTTAAATAAAGTTTTCATTCATTCATTCAGGAAGTTGACTTCGAGAATACGAGCCAGCCATATCTCTTCCGCACGGTAGGTGTCACTATACACTGGGAGCAGGCTTATAACAGCTTGCAGTGTGAACGCCGCGCCGTGCGCAGAAGAAGTGCACTGACCTAGCTAGCTAGCTGAGAGATAAACTACAAAGAAACGTCTCCCCTCGGCCGACTCCAGCTACACACCGGTAGGTTATTATTATTGGCGTTGTAATAAGTGCTTTTACCAGTTGCTGCCTTGTCTAGTTTTAGTGAAATAAGTAACATATAGAACTCCGTTCCTTCTTGGGCATTGCTTTTTATTTTTGTACAGGTAGCGGAGATGTTCTCCACCGGCGGCTAATGTTACTTTGGCTAATGCTAGCTAGGCTAGTAGCGTTACATTCGCGCGCTTCTTTAGACTGACCGCATGTTGTGCAAATGGCTAGCTAACAACGCTAACGTTAGCCAACTTGTTTCCAAATCAGAATCTTCTGTTTGTCTAACACGTTACGCTACCGTACATCTATACGTTGACTTGTTAGGATCGTGTTAATAATATCCATGGCCTCGGTTCGGATGCTTCTTATTGTTCGACTGTGTGGTTAGTAACGTTATGCATGCTATTGGTTAGCTTTATTTTACAGCTAACGTGACGTTAGCATCCCTTTTTTATACTAGCCCAGCCCTGAACTGCATATCATTTGCCTATAGTGGACAAACTGCAGCTCTAGATCACCAGGAATGTGTGATTATTTCACATGGCAAACGTATAACGAGTGGCTAACGTGTTTTTCTCTCCTTTCCATCCGATAGATACTTTGAATGCCCCACTAGGACGCCTTGACAGGTGTTTACGAAAACCAAAGCCTCGTAATGAAAAGGGGGAAACCCAAAGTCCAGTATCTAATGGCCAAGACCGTGAGCATGGCACAAGGCTTCTCAGAAGATCATCCCCCATTTTGCTTCAGCTGTGAGCAGATGTTTCCAGACCGGATGCTGTTGGAGGAACACACTTGTCCCGCCGCCAGTTACATCTGCTCGTGTGGAACCGAGTTTGGCTTCTACATGGACATGCTGGACCACAGCAAGAAGCATGAACCGGGCCACAAAGTGCTCGATCACCAGACTATATTGAAGCGCAGGTTGGAGAAGCACCAGCAGCAGGAAGAGCAACTGAGGAGACTCGAGGCCATTGAGCAGGGCCGCTCGACGTTGCCGATACTGAGCGCACTGTCGTTACCGCATTTGATGAAGGGGTCCAAATCAGATAATCCCTTTTTGTCAACGGCTACGTGGAAAGTCCCCGCGCCGAGGCCTTCTCTGACCAAGGCGGGACCCAGATCGGCGGTTCCTTTTTTGTCATCTCGAGGGTGGCAAATCCCCTCGCAGTCTGCTGCTCACGCTTCAAAAATGTCGTCTCCACCTGTCTCACAGAGACCTCTAGTACCGAACGCCACGCCCCCAGCACAGATCAACTCTAACTTCTTTGCCGGTTCTGGCGCGCCGACGGTGGACCTGTGGACAGTATATCAGCCGGTGGTCTTGGTCAACACGTTGCGTCAGTTCGACAAGGAGAGACCCTACAAGTGTGGTAAATGTGAGCAGAATTTTGTCAAGAGGAGTGAGCTCACCTTGCACCACAACACCCACACTAAGGATAATATCGTGGGCTGCCTGGGGTGCGGCCTCCTCCTGTCCAGCAAGAAATCAGTGCCTCGTTACCATCAGTGCAACTCGCCCAGCTCCTCCCTTAAGACCAGACTAATCACGGCGATGCCACTGACCAACACGCTGCCAAACGTGGCCTTTAAGGGCCGGAGTCCGGCCGGCTGGGCCGGGAAGCTGCCCACCGCCACCATCCCCAGGAAGCTGCAGATCAACATCGCGGCCTCCGGGTCGAAGACGCACACGTGCCGGGTCTGCGGCATCGTCTTCGGGAGCCTCATGCTGCTCCAGAGGCACAAGTGCGTCAGGGCGCAGGAGTTTGTGGAGAAACAGGCGATGTTTGGCAAACAAGTGAACAGGTACAAGAAAGTGGCGCCCGTGAGAAGCCCGTATCCTTCGATTCAGATAACTGGCAACAGAAACCTGGGCGTGGCGGCGTCGATGTACCACAAGACGGACGGATCGGCCAGTGTGGGAGGGGCGTCTCCCGTAACTAAAGGCGAAATGGCTTCGGAAGATGACTGTTACATAGTCGATAGCCCCCCGGCCAAAACTACTCAAATGTTCTACCAACTAACTTCCTCTCTCCCCGTTATAAAGATATGAATTGTCCCCCCCATCCCAAAAAAAGCATTCCCCCCATGTTGACTATCTACGTTCTGTTAACTTTCGGAGAGTGGACCGGGCGCGTGCTACAGATGGCCGCCTCCTCCTGGTTCCACGTGTTTTGGTCCTCACTCAGTCCAACTTGCAATGCAAAGTGTGCACAGTGCTGCTGAGCATCCTCTGATATATTTTAGTAGATGGATCTGATGCTTTACAATGTTAGGAGGGTGGGATTGTCGTCTTCTGTAGGTGCAGCAAAGAATGAGCATTAATACCCCAATAAAAGGAATTTGGCAAACCTGCCTTTTTGCTAAAAAATTTGTAACCGCATGGTTTACACCCTCTTGAGTTTGCATAATTACATATTGTATATTCTGTTTTAAACTTTTTATGTAAATATGTTTTTTTTTATAGTAGGTTCAGAGTTTGTGGTGTTGTGGGGACTGCTGGCCACAATGTCTTGTGTGTTTCTACCCGTTTGTTAGAAATTAAGGACCCATTTTAAGAAGAATAAAACACGTATATTCTCTCTGCTGTGTGTTTGGGATAATGGGGCAGATTTTCAAATGGCATTTATGGCCAAAATTCCATTCACAAGTAGGAGCTTGTGAACACCGCCCGGATTAAGAATTCCAATATGTTTCCATGAGCTTGTAATGTAAAGTCAATAAATATGTATGAACGTGAGCTACTTTCCCGACACCAACCCTGGGTTCCCTTTTTTTTTTAAGTCGGAAGTTCCCAGTTGGAAATTCAGATTAACGACCTTTTTCTAATTAATAACCAACTCGAAAAGAAATGGATCTGTAAAATAGATCTGCAGTTTTTCTAATGTAGGACTATGACCCCGGAATAAGATGGTTTATGAGTATAATGTGCTTAGAAACTTTGTTATATTAGCCAATCGCAGTGGTATTAATAATATAGCTCAAATCGTGTTCTAATGATGAAACGATTATGTTTACGAATTCTGCCTTTCATCCGGGGGGCGCGGCCTCACACCCTACGTCATTGTTGTGCGCCTGATGCGCCTAGTCATGTTTTGGAAACAAGCAAAACCCGTCGCCTTAAAAGCTGCTTATTAACCTTTTCCTTAACCCCAAGGTTAAACCTTCCCTGCGTAATTTTAAATGTTTTACTTGCCTTGATATATCCTCAAATTGACCATCATATGGTTATACTGGGAAATAGGTAGGCGAAATGATGTCCCAACAACCAAAACATCTTCTGATGGTGTGGGTCTATTCTGTAGTATCTTGCACTTTGCCACTCAATCCAACTTCTCATTGTAATCTAACAAACAAAAAAAATGCAGATATGTGTTCAGCATTCTTACAAAGGTGCACACGGGTTATCATATAAAGTAGCCTAGTACTACCGTACAATAACACTTAAGTGCAATTTATTTGCATTATCTCCCAGGAGTCAGGACAGATCAAAAACATTACCTTCATCACTTACCTGCTTCTATTTCCAGGAGTAGGATTCCACTTATCAGGCGGACATAGCAAAAGGTTTCTATTCTATATAAGTTTGAACTCCTCACCAAACTGCATTTCAGTGGCTGCGATCACAGTGCTTGTTGTAACACATTGGGTCTCATAATTTGGAGACGCTCGGTCCATATGTGCTTACAAAGGCACACATAACAATTGTTTCCATATACACAGATGTGAGACCACATATACAAATTATAGGAATACTTTAATAGAATATTATGTATAAGATATTCCTTTATTGATCCCCTTGTGGAAATTCAGGCATCATAGCAGGAGGGTGGGTACAGGTATGGGCAGGGTAATAGTTGAAGACATAAATACACAATACAATTATAGTACAGTAGAAAAGTAAAAATAGGCAATGTAAACAATAGAATTAACTCTGAATACGCATATGAGCAAGTGATTAAAGGTGCAGATGAGGGTCTGTAATGCCTATCGGTTATAGTAGACATACATATGCACATCTAACCATTCATGTAATGAATGTGTGTATTGAGTGTAATTTTTCTTATACCTTCCCCAAGATCCTACATATTTCACACCCTGCCTGTATGAAGATTTAATCAACTTTATTTGTATAGCACCTTTCATACAAGAATTGCAGCTCAAAGAGCTTCACAGCAGTTAAAAAAAAAATTGGCATAAAATTGGCAGATCAAGAGCAATGCATAAAGTTCAGACATAAAATAATTATAAAACAAGCATAAAATAGACAGTCAAGTTAGGGCATAGAACATTAAATCACATCGTTTTTCATATTGGGATCTAATATTAGGCCCCTTTGTTTACAGTTTGATAATCACATAGACATTAATAAAAGAGTAAAATGGAATAGACAGTAAAATAATGCAATAGTGCAGTGCAATAAAATCGTTAGTAAAATAGAATAGACAGTAAAATAGTGCAGTGCAATGTGTGTGTGTGAGCACATGTATGTCTCATGCTGCAGCAGCATTCTATCAATCTGAGAGACGGAACAAAAATACAATCCAATAATTGAAAAAAAAAAACAAGGCAAAAAGGCAGGTGGAATGTCTGCAGACATAAAGTTAAATTCACATTCTTACAGGCATTCTGTCGTTTTTCTTGGCACAATGTTGTAGTAGCAACAATCCACTACAGACTTTTACCAGCGTGTTGACAGATGGACGTTCTACCTGATGTAGATTTCGACACGTTTTGGTTGAAGATCAGATTGACATCCTCAAGGCTGTGAGACGACAAGAGGAAACAGCTGTGTCACAACACTATCCTAAATATAATATAATAATAATATATATTATTATGTTGTCTTCCCTGGTTCTCCCACCATGTAGAGTTCCAGAAATACAGCCATAAGCCTCTCTTCAGTGTTTGACAAGATGAAGCCTGGCACCCAGGAGAGATAAGATATTCCTTTATTGATCACCTTGGGGGAAATGCAGGAGTCATAGCAGCATGGGGGGAGGGGAGGTACAGGTATGGGCAGGGTAATAGTAGAAAGACATAAATATAGTACAGATAAAAATAAGCAGTGTAAACAATATAATTAACTCTGAATATTGTCACGTATTTTAAACTTGGATACGTGAAAGTTGTAATAAGATATTTAAAGATAAAAGATGAAACACTTTTGAGGGTATTTATTATAAAAAGTGAATAAGCAAGATACAATTGAAATCAAGTTGGTACAACCGGCCGGTTGTGTAGAAAAAGAAAATGCAGTCAAGTCAGTATCCTGTCAGTCCGTCAAGCAGTGTCCAGAAGAAGTAAAAGCAGCAGAAGTGCCCGTCCTTCCCTGTCCGAGTGTTTTATTAGCGACCCCATAGTCCAGTGTGTATGTGTCTTTTGTCCTGAGTGCATGTCGTGTGTCTTTGTGTATTGGTCAGCCTGTATGTCCGCCGTGCATGAGTGAGTGCGTGGTACGCACATTTACGTGCACATATGTGTGTGTGTCTGTCTTATTGATAACGATCTGTGATTGATGGAGAGTGTGGTATTTCGCTAGTCATATAATTCAGCGACTTGTGGCATTTCGTGTCAAATTAGTTTAATTTATTCGCCTTGCTCTGTGGGCAGTGGGGAGAGGAGATGTGCACCGATAACGATCTGTGAGTGGCCTGTGGCCTTGCCATGCTAACTCAATGTGTGTGTGTCTGTGTGGGGGAGAAGAAGAGAGGGTGTCGTGTGTGCTTGTGTGTCAAGGAATGAGAGAAGATGTCTCTGCTATTATTTATGTCATATTTCATCAAATATGAGCAAGTAAGCAATAATGTAATGATGAAAGGTGCAGATGAGGGTCTGTATGCCCTATATAGGCTATAATCAGTTATATTATGTTACAATAAATATGGTCACTATACCTGTAACTATATATTAACCAACAGTTTCAGACACCCTTACAAGACCGTACCATCTCAACCTTGCAGACATGTCTCTCAGAATGCAGGAAATGAAGTGTTTGATGCTCAAAATCTCCAGGGGAGGACCACCAGGCACCTTACCCCCCCCCCCCAATGGTGAATCCTAACATTCGCCCCTGCTCTCACAAGATGCGATTCACTTTAAATTTGTTGACAAACTAGTGATGGTTAGGGTTCTATGCTTTAACATTAAGGTTAACCAGTTTAACCTTGTACATGTCAAAATACCCACCCCTCCTACCCAACCCCCCCCCCCCACCCACCCAACCACCTCCAATGTACAGTCCCCCCCACCTACCCAACCTCCTCCAATGTACAGTTTCTACGTCAAATGTATATACTCTCTTTTCTGGACTCTTTTTGTATCACAAACAGTACTGTATTTATGTCATAAATGTATAGATGTAGCAGTACTGTCTATCTGTATGTCATATATGTTATGATGAATTGAAAATGGGGGACCCTGATGTAAACAAGACGAAAGTCTTTCTCTGGTCTGCAATCTGCATCCCCTTAACAATTGTATGTATTGAGCTGTACTGTACTGTACCCATTCTGCAATCTGTTAATAAAGTTTTCAATCAATCAATCAACGTTCAAGTCAAGTCAAGAGTTTTATTTGTCACGGCATACAAGTATACAATGAAATGCGGGTGGTCTTGCCCGCAACGATGTGCAATACAGTGGTACAACATATAATAGAATCCAATAAAAACAACATTGTGCAATAAACAGGTAACAGGTAACATGGTGTGACATCTCGGTATCTGTACATAAAAAATATTTACAGAGCAACGTTAACAATGAACTAGGGTGACTTCATTCTCTGTTAATGAATGTTAGCAAATCTTACCAAACCTGTCAGGTCACTGAAATGGAGTTCCAGTCTATGACTGATTGAAAAGTTTATTAACAGATTGCAGAATGGGTACAGTACAGTACAGCTCAATACATACAATTGTTAAGGGGATGCAGACCAGAGAAAGACTTTCGTCTTGTTTACATCAGGGTCCCCCATTTTCAATTCATCATATGACACACACGACATACAGATAGACAGAGCAGATGTCTCCCAAGATGATCCCAGGTTCACATTCTAGAAATGATGATCGGTCGTTGTTGGTCATTTACAGTGGGATTGGGATTCACAACCCCCCCCCCCCCCCCCCCCTTATTTGTTTGTCAAGTTATTTTATGGTCACATTACCATACATTTTAAATACATCATAGGGAGTGTGGCTGGGACTGCCCCCTGGTGGGGGATCAAAGGAAGTGATTGGCCATGAGTCATGACGATTGATTGATTGATTGAGTAGGCTGATTGATTGATTGATTGATTGATTGATTGATTGATTGATTGATTGATTGATTGATTGAAAACGTTATTAACAGATTGCAGAATGGGTACAGTACAGTACAGCTCAATACATACAATTGTTAAGGGGATACAGACCAGAGAAAGACTTTCGTCTTGTTTACATCAGGGTCCCCCATTTTCAATTCATCATAACATATATGACACACACGACATACAGATAGACAGTACTGCTACATCTATACATTTATGACATACCAGATTTGCAAATACAGTACTGTTTGTGATACAAAAAGTGTCCAGAAAAGAGTGTATATACATTTGACGTAGAAACTGTACATTGGAGGAGGTTGGGTAGGTGGGGTGGGGTTGGGGGGGGCTGTACGCCTGATCGCTTTTACCAAACGGTTCGTGTTTCCGCGTTCCCGTTTTGCGCTCTGATTGGCCACTGACGTTTCTGGTCATGTGACATGTGCGCCCAATCATGTGACGGCAAGTACTTTGAACGGTTAAGCTTAGGCGCTCTTTCGAAGTTGGTTAAGGTTAGAGTTTGTCTTAGAGCAGGGCGATATCGTGTGACGGCAAGTTATTTCGCCGGTTAAGCTTAGGCCGACGGGGCGGGGACCACAGGGACCTCCGACAGGGCGGGGACCACAGGGACCTCCGACAGGGCGGGGACCACAGGGACCTCCGACGGGGCGGGGACCACAGGGACCTCCGACAGGGCGGGGACCACAGGGACCTCCGACGGGGCGGGGACCACAGGGACCTCCGACGGGGCGGGGACCACAGGGACCTCCGACAGGGCGGGGACCACAGGGACCTCCGACAGGGCGGGGACCACAGGGACCTCCGACGGGGCGGGGACCACAGGGACCTCCGACAGGGCGGGGACCACAGGGACCTCCGACGGGGCGGGGACCACAGGGACCTCCGACGGGGCGGGGACCACAGGGACCTCCGACAGGGCGGGGACCACAGGGACCTCCGACAGGGCGGGGACCACAGGGACCTCCGACAGGGCGGGGACCACAGGGACCTCCGACGGGGCGGGGACCACAGGGACCTCCGACGGGGCGGGGACCACAGGGACCTCCGACAGGGCGGGGACCACAGGGACCTCCGACAGGGCGGGGACCACAGGGACCTCCGACAGGGCGGGGACCACAGGGACCTCCGACAGGGCGGGGACCACAGGGACCTCCGACAGGGCGGGGACCACAGGGACCTCCGACAGGGCGGTGACCACAGGGACCTCCGACAGGGCAGGGACCACAGGGACCACAGGGACCTCCGACAGGGCAGGGACCACAGGGACCACAGGGACCTCCGACAGGGCAGGGACCACAGGGACCACAGGGACCTCCGACAGGGCGGGGACCACAGGGACCTCCGACAGGGCAGGGACCACAGGGACCTCTGACGGGGGGGGACCACAGGGACCTCCGACAGGGCGGGGACCACAGGGACCTCCGACAGGGGGGGACCACAGGGACCTCCGACAGGGCGGGGACCACAGGGACCACAGGGACCTCCGACAGGGCGGGGACCACAGGGACCACAGGGACCTCCGACAGGGCGGGGACCACAGGGACCACAGGGACCTCCGACAGGGCGGGGACCACAGGGACCACAGGGACCACAGGGACCTCCGACAGGGCGGGGACCACAGGGACCTCCGACAGGGCGGGGACCACAGGGACCACAGGGACCTCCGACAGGGCGGGGACCACAGGGACCTCCGACAGGGCGGGGACCACAGGGACCTCCGACAGGGCGGGGACCACAGGGACCACAGGGACCACAGGGACCACAGGGACCACAGGGACCTCCGACAGGGCGGGGACCACAGGGACCTCCGACAGGGCGGGGACCACAGGGACCTCCGACAGGGCGGGGACCACAGGGACCTCCGACAGGGCGGGGACCACAGGGACCTCCGACAGGGCGGGGACCACAGGGACCTCCGACAGGGCGGGGACCACAGGGACCTCCGACAGGGCGGTGACCACAGGGACCTCTGACGGGGGGGGACCACAGGGACCTCCGACAGGGCGGGGACCACAGGGACCACAGGGACCTCCGACAGGGCGGGGACCACAGGGACCTCCGACGGGGCGGGGACCACAGGGACCACAGGGACCTCCGACAGGGCGGGGACCACAGGGACCACAGGGACCTCCGACGGGGCGGGGACCACAGGGACCACAGGGACCTCCGACAGGGCGGGGACCACAGGGCCCTCCGACGGGGCGGGGACCACAGGGACCTCCGACGGGGCGGGGACCACAGGGACCACAGGGACCTCCGACAGGGCGGGGACCACGTCCAGCAGAGCTCTGGTTCCTCCTCTCTTCAATCACCTGCACAACACAAACATCCATCCGGCTCAGGACCGTTACCAGCAGAGGAGCAAGAGAGCGAGAGTCACGAGTTTGTTATTCTGGTGAGATAACTTCTTATATTCTTATTATTATTTTTGAATTTATTTTCAATCGTTTTTGATAATTGTAACTGTTGTAAATGTAATAATAATAATACATCGGATTTATATAGCACTTTATCAAATGCTCAAAGACGTGAGGGTTTTATTGTGTCTTTCGTCTGGACCCCAGGAACAATAGTTGTTTCTAAGGAAACGACTAATGGGGATCCTAAATAAACATAAACATAAGAGATGTAAATGTTATAATGTCAATTCATGAAACACCCTTAGTACCAATAAGTACTACATGCATTGTGCAAAGTTTAATGGCTAATGGTAAACGGTGCATTCATATAGCAGCTTTTATCCAAAGCGCTTTACAATTTGTTCCTCACATTTTACCCGTTCACTCACACATTCACACACCGACGGCGGAGGCGACCATGCAAGGTGCCAACCTGCTCATCGGGAGCAATTAGGGGTTAAGTGTCTTGCTCAAGGACACATCGACACGCTGTCCGGATTACCAGACGACTGTCGCCCCAGTCTGACACTTTAGCATTGTATCTTTCTTTACCTGTGCTCCTCTGCAGTCGCACTGAATGCAGGTGTCACGTTTTAGACTCAATCGTGAAAGTTGTAATAAAATATTAAAAAATATAAGAGATGAAACACTTTTGAAGGTATTTATTATAAAAAGTTAACAAGCAATGTAATATAAAAGTGAATAAGCAAAGTATTTATACAAGGTGAATATAGCAAGGTACAATTGAAATCTAGATTGTTACAACCGGCCGGTCGAGTATATAAAAGAAATAAAAAACAGTCAAGTCTTTGTGGGTCAGTCCAGCAGTCTCGTCCGTGGAGTCCAGTCAGTCCGTCCAGTCAGTGTCCAGTAGAAGTCAAAGCAGAAGAAGTCCCCCCTTCCCTGTGAGGGTGATCTTTATTAGTCCCCTAGTCCAGTGTGTGTGTGTGGTGTCTCTCCTCAGTGCACGTCGTGTGTCTTGTGTATTGGTCAGCCTGTATGTCAGCCGTGCATGAGTGCGTGGTACGCACACTTACGTGCGCATTTTGTGCGTGTGTGTCTCTATGATAACGATCTGTAACTAATGGAGACTAGAGTATGTGACCAGTGTTTGACCTGGTCGTATATTAGTTGGCTTGTGGCATTTTGTTGAATTATTTGATCCGGTGGTCTGGTGGGATTTCAGCACCAAAGGAGTAACTGTGTGCGCGTTGAGAGCGAGGGTGTATGTATGTGTGTGTGTGTGTGTGTGGGGGAGATGTGTGCGTGTGTGTAGGTTTGTGTGTGTGTGTGCTTTGAGAGTGTGGGGGTGTGGAAGTGTGTGTGTGTGTGTGCTTGTCCTATGTGTAAGTGTGTGTGTATCTGTCCTGTGTGTATGTGTGTGTGTATGCTTGTGTGTGAGAGGGACGGCCTGCACCAAGGGTCAGCAGGTCACTGATAAGAATCTGTGAGTGGCCCTCTGGCTGGGAGACGTCCTTTTAGGAGGATACAGACTTTGTATAGTGTAATGATGGGAGTATGTCTCTGCTATTAATTTACATGATATACGTGTCATATTTCAACACAGGCCAACAGGCCACTGTGTGGACCTGCACGACACAAGCATCCATCCTGCTCAGAACTGTCACCGGCCGAGGAGCAGGAGAGCGACAGTCACGAGTCTGTAGTGTCCATCCAACTGGTCTCACACACAAAGACCCCAGGAAGAATAGTTGTCTCTAAGGCAACAACTAATGGGGATCCCAAATAAACATAAGAGATGTAAATGTTATATGAAACACTCAAAAAGTACTACATGCATGTGGGCAGTTTGACACTTTTGCAGTGGGTCTTTCTTTCTCTGTGCTCCTCTGCAGTCGTGCTGAACGCAGGCCAACACAGGCCCTGTGGTCTAATGGTAAACGGTAAATGGTGCATTTATATAGCAGCTTTTATCCAAAGCACTTCAATTTGTTCCTCACATTTGACCCCTTCACTCACACATTCACACACCGATGGGCGGAGGCGACCGCGCAAGGTGCCGACCTGCTCACCGGGAGAAGTTAGGTTTTTTCCCCAACAAAATTATTAGCTTATCGTCTTCTCCAGCGAGAGACAAGAAGATAGATACCAGTCTCCTCTCTGTGCGTTCAGTAGAAAGCTATCTGGCTGCATGTTAGCCTAGCTTAGCACAATGAATGGAAGCGGACATGGCCGGTTAGCCTTCGGGAGAGGTGTTAGTTGGACAATGCCTAGGCTATCCGGCTCTGTTCGCTTCCATTCATTGTGCTAAGCTAGGCTAACGTGCAGCCAGATAGCTTTCTACTGAACGCACACAGAGAGGAAACTGGTAAGTTAACCATCTTCTTGTCTCTCTCTCTCTGGAGAAGACGATAAGCTAATTTCCCAAAAATGTTGGCGTGTTCTTTTGAAGTGTTTTGCTCAAGGACACTTCGACACGTGGCTGGGCGGAAGGAGCGGGAATCGAACCCGGGAACCTCCGGATTGCCAGACGACTGCTCTACCTCCCGAGCCACTGTTGCCCCCCCCACATAGGATTCTTCTTTATCTGTGCTGCAGGTCACTGTGGTCTAGTGTCCCTCTGCCGGAATGAGAAGGAGACGGTAACACAGGGTGGGTCACGCCCCATATTATGGGATAGTAGGCGTGTAACGGTACACAAAGACCACGGTACGGTACATACCTCGGTTTTGAAGTCAAGGTTCGGTACAGGTTTTCGGTACATGTTCCACTCAGGGGTGATGTAGTGTGCAGTAACTAATTGTACTTGTAGGGCTGTCAACGAATATTCTATATTGAAATTAATAAAAAAAAAAAATTATAATAATAATTATATTAGATTGTGAAAAAAAACAGCCCCCGGTGGGCGGTCGTTAGTGGTTAACATACCGTTGTATTCGTTCCGTACACAGCCGTACGGTACGGTACACACTGAAACGGTTCGGTACGGATACGTGTACCTTTACACCCCTCTTGGATAGTCTGCTCTCGGCTCTCCTCTGGGTCCATTTTGGCAGGCAGGAAGTTGGCGCGCTCGCCACCGTCGTCGCCCCCCAGGCATCTTGAAATAAATGTCAACACCATCTGTGTGTGGGGGGGGGGGGGGGGGGCACTGGAAGGGGAGGGACGGAGAGAGGAGGTGAGGGATGGTTACTGGGAGAGGAAGGATGAGACAGAAGCAAATGTAACCGGTCTCGTATTGCTCTGTGTTGTGTTTCAGATTCAACCCCTGTTAAGGGATTGCCCCGAGTGGGAGCTGAACCCCGGTCTCCCGCGCCGCGGGCGACATCGCAGACCACTATACCAAGAGGTGAACTCCTGCCTTTTAACCCTTTCACTGCCGCACTACCAAACGGTTAACCCTTTCACTGCGACAATACACAGAAGGTTAACCCTTTCACTGCCACACAACAGCCGACCGTCGGTTGTGTGATAGTAAAGGGTTAACCTTCTGTAGTGTGGCAGTGAAAGGGTTAAGGGGGAGTGAGTTTAACTTGCAGTACCGCTAACATCCACAGTCACTTCACAACACTTGAAGTCCATCGGATATACTCGCGGTACCTCCGTTACACAAAGACAATCTATATTTATGTATTTACTGCATATATATATACCTGTTTGAATATACATGCACATAATCCTTCTATAAACCTACTTATCAAACCCACCTCACCCCTGCCCAGTTTGACAAACTAGGATGGCTTAGAGTAGACAACTTGCAATGGGCCTGGTCTACAAAATACACTACACGACCAAGGTACCCATGTACATGTCAAAATACTTCCCAAAGGTCAGTGAATACCACAATCACAACACCAGAGGGAGCTCCACAAATCATGTTAAACCCAGATTCGGCTGAAACAAGGGACTAAATGTGACGGATCATATTGGTCTGCGTTGTGTTGATGTTAAATGTTAATGTCCCGAGGGGGAGTCGAACAGGGGGCTCCCGCGCCGCGGGCAACGACACAGGCCGCTGCACTAAGAAGTGAATTCACTCCTAACTACCGTACCTATGCGTCTGTTAACCCTGTTATGAGGAAGTGAGTTTAACTTACCAGCCCGCAATGCCACAGTCACTCGTCAACACCCCTGTTTCCGTGACTGTGGACATACCCACGGGCTTCCCCGTTACACTCACCTCCCTCAGGACATCTGGGTCACTGGGCACCACTGTGACGGATCATATTGGTCTGCGTTGTGTTGATGTTAAATGTTAACACCTACCCAACCTCCTCCAATGTACAGTTTCTACGTCAAATGTATATACTCTCTTTTCTGGACTCTTTTTGTATCACAAACAGTACTGTATTTATGTCATAAATGTATAGATGTAGCAGTACTGTCTATCTGTATGTCATATATGTTATGATGAATTGAAAATGGGGGACCCTGATGTAAACAAGACGAAAGTCTTTCTCTGGTCTGCAATCTGCATCCCCTTAACAATTGTATGTATTGAGCTGTACTGTACTGTACCCATTCTGCAATCTGTTAATAAAGTTTTCAATCAATCAATCAACGTTCAAGTCAAGTCAAGAGTTTTATTTGTCACGGCATACAAGTATACAATGAAATGCGGGTGGTCTTGCCCGCAACGATGTGCAATACAGTGGTACAACATATAATAGAATCCAATAAAAACAACATTGTGCAATAAACAGGTAACAGGTAACATGGTGTGACATCTCGGTATCTGTACATAAAAAATATTTACAGAGCAACGTTAACAATGAACTAGGGTGACTTCATTCTCTGTTAATGAATGTTAGCAAATCTTACCAAACCTGTCAGGTCACTGAAATGGAGTTCCAGTCTATGACTGATTGATTGATTGAAAAGTTTATTAACAGATTGCAGAATGGGTACAGTACAGTACAGCTCAATACATACAATTGTTAAGGGGATGCAGACCAGAGAAAGACTTTCGTCTTGTTTACATCAGGGTCCCCCATTTTCAATTCATCATATGACACACACGACATACAGATAGACAGAGCAGATGTCTCCCAAGATGATCCCAGGTTCACATTCTAGAAATGATGATCGGTCGTTGTTGGTCATTTACAGTGGGATTGGGATTCACAACCCCCCCCCCCCCCCCCCCCCTTATTTGTTTGTCAAGTTATTTTATGGTCACATTACCATACATTTTAAATACATCATAGGGAGTGTGGCTGGGACTGCCCCCTGGTGGGGGATCAAAGGAAGTGATTGGCCATGAGTCATGACGATTGATTGATTGATTGAGTAGGCTGATTGATTGATTGATTGATTGATTGATTGATTGATTGATTGATTGATTGATTGATTGATTGAAAACGTTATTAACAGATTGCAGAATGGGTACAGTACAGTACAGCTCAATACATACAATTGTTAAGGGGATACAGACCAGAGAAAGACTTTCGTCTTGTTTACATCAGGGTCCCCCATTTTCAATTCATCATAACATATATGACACACATGACATACAGATAGACAGTACTGCTACATCTATACATTTATGACATACCAGATTTGCAAATACAGTACTGTTTGTGATACAAAAAGTGTCCAGAAAAGAGTGTATATACATTTGACGTAGAAACTGTACATTGGAGGAGGTTGGGTAGGTGGGGTGGGGTTGGGGGGGGCTGTACGCCTGATCGCTTTTACCAAACGGTTCGTGTTTCCGCGTTCCCGTTTTGCGCTCTGATTGGCCACTGACGTTTCTGGTCATGTGACATGTGCGCCCAATCATGTGACGGCAAGTACTTTGAACGGTTAAGCTTAGGCGCTCTTTCGAAGTTGGTTAAGGTTAGAGTTTGTCTTAGAGCAGGGCGATATCGTGTGACGGCAAGTTATTTCGCCGGTTAAGCTTAGGCCGACGGGGCGGGGACCACAGGGACCTCCGACAGGGCGGGGACCACAGGGACCTCCGACGGGGCGGGGACCACAGGGACCTCCGACAGGGCGGGGACCACAGGGACCTCCGACGGGGCGGGGACCACAGGGACCTCCGACGGGGCGGGGACCACAGGGACCTCCGACAGGGCGGGGACCACAGGGACCTCCGACAGGGCGGGGACCACAGGGACCTCCGACAGGGCGGGGACCACAGGGACCTCCGACGGGGCGGGGACCACAGGGACCTCCGACGGGGCGGGGACCACAGGGACCTCCGACAGGGCGGGGACCACAGGGACCTCCGACAGGGCGGGGACCACAGGGACCTCCGACAGGGCGGGGACCACAGGGACCTCCGACAGGGCGGGGACCACAGGGACCTCCGACAGGGCGGGGACCACAGGGACCTCCGACAGGGCGGTGACCACAGGGACCTCCGACAGGGCAGGGACCACAGGGACCACAGGGACCTCCGACAGGGCAGGGACCACAGGGACCACAGGGACCACAGGGACCTCCGACAGGGCGGGGACCACAGGGACCTCCGACAGGGCAGGGACCACAGGGACCTCTGACGGGGGGGGACCACAGGGACCTCCGACAGGGCGGGGACCACAGGGACCTCCGACAGGGGGGGACCACAGGGACCTCCGACAGGGCGGGGACCACAGGGACCACAGGGACCACAGGGACCTCCGACAGGGCGGGGACCACAGGGACCTCCGACAGGGCGGTGACCACAGGGACCTCCGACAGGGCAGGGACCACAGGGACCACAGGGACCTCCGACAGGGCAGGGACCACAGGGACCACAGGGACCTCCGACAGGGCAGGGACCACAGGGACCACAGGGACCACAGGGACCTCCGACAGGGCGGGGACCACAGGGACCTCCGACAGGGCAGGGACCACAGGGACCTCTGACGGGGGGGGACCACAGGGACCTCCGACAGGGCGGGGACCACAGGGACCTCCGACAGGGGGGGACCACAGGGACCTCCGACAGGGCGGGGACCACAGGGACCACAGGGACCACAGGGACCTCCGACAGGGCGGGGACCACAGGGACCACAGGGACCTCCGACAGGGCGGGGACCACAGGGACCACAGGGACCTCCGACAGGGCGGGGACCACAGGGACCACAGGGACCACAGGGACCTCCGACAGGGCGGGGACCACAGGGACCTCCGACAGGGCGGGGACCACAGGGACCTCCGACAGGGCGGGGACCACAGGGACCACAGGGACCACAGGGACCTCCGACAGGGCGGGGACCACAGGGACCTCCGACAGGGCGGGGACCACAGGGACCTCCGACAGGGCGGGGACCACAGGGACCACAGGGACCACAGGGACCACAGGGACCACAGGGACCTCCGACAGGGCGGGGACCACAGGGACCTCCGACAGGGCGGGGACCACAGGGACCTCCGACAGGGCGGGGACCACAGGGACCTCCGACAGGGCGGGGACCACAGGGACCTCCGACAGGGCGGGGACCACAGGGACCTCCGACAGGGCGGGGACCACAGGGACCTCCGACAGGGCGGTGACCACAGGGACCTCTGACGGGGGGGGACCACAGGGACCTCCGACAGGGCGGGGACCACAGGGACCACAGGGACCTCCGACAGGGCGGGGACCACAGGGACCTCCGACGGGGCGGGGACCACAGGGACCACAGGGACCTCCGACAGGGCGGGGACCACAGGGACCACAGGGACCTCCGACGGGGCGGGGACCACAGGGACCACAGGGACCTCCGACAGGGCGGGGACCACAGGGCCCTCCGACGGGGCGGGGACCACAGGGACCTCCGACGGGGCGGGGACCACAGGGACCACAGGGACCTCCGACAGGGCGGGGACCACGTCCAGCAGAGCTCTGGTTCCTCCTCTCTTCAATCACCTGCACAACACAAACATCCATCCGGCTCAGGACCGTTACCAGCAGAGGAGCAAGAGAGCGAGAGTCACGAGTTTGTTATTCTGGTGAGATAACTTCTTATATTCTTATTATTATTTTTGAATTTATTTTCAATCGTTTTTGATAATTGTAACTGTTGTAAATGTAATAATAATAATACATCGGATTTATATAGCACTTTATCAAATGCTCAAAGACGTGAGGGTTTTATTGTGTCTTTCGTCTGGACCCCAGGAACAATAGTTGTTTCTAAGGAAACGACTAATGGGGATCCTAAATAAACATAAACATAAGAGATGTAAATGTTATAATGTCAATTCATGAAACACCCTTAGTACCAATAAGTACTACATGCATTGTGCAAAGTTTAATGGCTAATGGTAAACGGTGCATTCATATAGCAGCTTTTATCCAAAGCGCTTTACAATTTGTTCCTCACATTTTACCCGTTCACTCACACATTCACACACCGACGGCGGAGGCGACCATGCAAGGTGCCAACCTGCTCATCGGGAGCAATTAGGGGTTAAGTGTCTTGCTCAAGGACACATCGACACGCTGTCCGGATTACCAGACGACTGTCGCCCCAGTCTGACACTTTAGCATTGTATCTTTCTTTACCTGTGCTCCTCTGCAGTCGCACTGAATGCAGGTGTCACGTTTTAGACTCAATCGTGAAAGTTGTAATAAAATATTTAAAAATATAAGAGATGAAACACTTTTGAAGGTATTTATTATAAAAAGTTAACAAGCAATGTAATATAAAAGTGAATAAGCAAAGTATTTATACAAGGTGAATATAGCAAGGTACAATTGAAATCTAGATTGTTACAACCGGCCGGTCGAGTATATAAAAGAAATAAAAAACAGTCAAGTCTTTGTGGGTCAGTCCAGCAGTCTCGTCCGTGGAGTCCAGTCAGTCCGTCCAGTCAGTGTCCAGTAGAAGTCAAAGCAGAAGAAGTCCCCCCTTCCCTGTGAGGGTGATCTTTATTAGTCCCCTAGTCCAGTGTGTGTGTGTGGTGTCTCTCCTCAGTGCACGTCGTGTGTCTTGTGTATTGGTCAGCCTGTATGTCAGCCGTGCATGAGTGCGTGGTACGCACACTTACGTGCGCATTTTGTGCGTGTGTGTCTCTATGATAACGATCTGTAACTAATGGAGACTAGAGTATGTGACCAGTGTTTGACCTGGTCGTATATTAGTTGGCTTGTGGCATTTTGTTGAATTATTTGATCCGGTGGTCTGGTGGGATTTCAGCACCAAAGGAGTAACTGTGTGCGCGTTGAGAGCGAGGGTGTATGTATGTGTGTGTGTGTGTGTGTGGGGGAGATGTGTGCGTGTGTGTAGGTTTGTGTGTGTGTGTGCTTTGAGAGTGTGGGGGTGTGGAAGTGTGTGTGTGTGTGTGCTTGTCCTATGTGTAAGTGTGTGTGTATCTGTCCTGTGTGTATGTGTGTGTGTATGCTTGTGTGTGAGAGGGACGGCCTGCACCAAGGGTCAGCAGGTCACTGATAAGAATCTGTGAGTGGCCCTCTGGCTGGGAGACGTCCTTTTAGGAGGATACAGACTTTGTATAGTGTAATGATGGGAGTATGTCTCTGCTATTAATTTACATGATATACGTGTCATATTTCAACACAGGCCAACAGGCCACTGTGTGGACCTGCACGACACAAGCATCCATCCTGCTCAGAACTGTCACCGGCCGAGGAGCAGGAGAGCGACAGTCACGAGTCTGTAGTGTCCATCCAACTGGTCTCACACACAAAGACCCCAGGAAGAATAGTTGTCTCTAAGGCAACAACTAATGGGGATCCCAAATAAACATAAGAGATGTAAATGTTATATGAAACACTCAAAAAGTACTACATGCATGTGGGCAGTTTGACACTTTTGCAGTGGGTCTTTCTTTCTCTGTGCTCCTCTGCAGTCGTGCTGAACGCAGGCCAACACAGGCCCTGTGGTCTAATGGTAAACGGTAAATGGTGCATTTATATAGCAGCTTTTATCCAAAGCACTTCAATTTGTTCCTCACATTTGACCCCTTCACTCACACATTCACACACCGATGGGCGGAGGCGACCGCGCAAGGTGCCGACCTGCTCACCGGGAGAAGTTAGGTTTTTTCCCCAACAAAATTATTAGCTTATCGTCTTCTCCAGCGAGAGACAAGAAGATAGATACCAGTCTCCTCTCTGTGCGTTCAGTAGAAAGCTATCTGGCTGCATGTTAGCCTAGCTTAGCACAATGAATGGAAGCGGACATGGCCGGTTAGCCTTCGGGAGAGGTGTTAGTTGGACAATGCCTAGGCTATCCGGCTCTGTTCGCTTCCATTCATTGTGCTAAGCTAGGCTAACGTGCAGCCAGATAGCTTTCTACTGAACGCACACAGAGAGGAAACTGGTAAGTTAACCATCTTCTTGTCTCTCTCTCTCTGGAGAAGACGATAAGCTAATTTCCCAAAAATGTTGGCGTGTTCTTTTGAAGTGTTTTGCTCAAGGACACTTCGACACGTGGCTGGGCGGAAGGAGCGGGAATCGAACCCGGGAACCTCCGGATTGCCAGACGACTGCTCTACCTCCCGAGCCACTGTTGCCCCCCCCACATAGGATTCTTCTTTATCTGTGCTGCAGGTCACTGTGGTCTAGTGTCCCTCTGCCGGAATGAGAAGGAGACGGTAACACAGGGTGGGTCACGCCCCATATTATGGGATAGTAGGCGTGTAACGGTACACAAAGACCACGGTACGGTACATACCTCGGTTTTGAAGTCAAGGTTCGGTACAGGTTTTCGGTACATGTTCCACTCAGGGGTGATGTAGTGTGCAGTAACTAATTGTACTTGTAGGGCTGTCAACGAATATTCTATATTGAAATTAATAAAAAAAAAAGATTATAATAATAATTATATTAGATTGTGAAAAAAAACAGCCCCCGGTGGGCGGTCGTTAGTGGTTAACATACCGTTGTATTCGTTCCGTACACAGCCGTACGGTACGGTACACACTGAAACGGTTCGGTACGGATACGTGTACCTTTACACCCCTCTTGGATAGTCTGCTCTCGGCTCTCCTCTGGGTCCATTTTGGCAGGCAGGAAGTTGGCGCGCTCGCCACCGTCGTCGCCCCCCAGGCATCTTGAAATAAATGTCAACACCATCTGTGTGTGGGGGGGGGGGGGGGGGCACTGGAAGGGGAGGGACGGAGAGAGGAGGTGAGGGATGGTTACTGGGAGAGGAAGGATGAGACAGAAGCAAATGTAACCGGTCTCGTATTGCTCTGTGTTGTGTTTCAGATTCAACCCCTGTTAAGGGATTGCCCCGAGTGGGAGCTGAACCCCGGTCTCCCGCACCGCGGGCGACATCGCAGACCACTATACCAAGAGGTGAACTCCTGCCTTTTAACCCTTTCACTGCCGCACTACCAAACGGTTAACCCTTTCACTGCGACAATACACAGAAGGTTAACCCTTTCACTGCCACACAACAGCCGACCGTCGGTTGTGTGATAGTAAAGGGTTAACCTTCTGTCGTGTGGCAGTGAAAGGGTTAAGGGGGAGTGAGTTTAACTTGCAGTACCGCTAACATCCACAGTCACTTCACAACACTTGAAGTCCATCGGATATACTCGCGGTACCTCCGTTACACAAAGACAATCTATATTTATGTATTTACTGCATATATATATACCTGTTTGAATATACATGCACATAATCCTTCTATAAACCTACTTATCAAACCCACCTCACCCCTGCCCAGTTTGACAAACTAGGATGGCTTAGAGTAGACAACTTGCAATGGGCCTGGTCTACAAAATACACTACACGACCAAGGTACCCATGTACATGTCAAAATACTTCCCAAAGGTCAGTGAATACCACAATCACAACACCAGAGGGAGCTCCACAAATCATGTTAAACCCAGATTCGGCTGAAACAAGGGACTAAATGTGACGGATCATATTGGTCTGCGTTGTGTTGATGTTAAATGTTAATGTCCCGAGGGGGAGTCGAACAGGGGGCTCCCGCGCCGCGGGCAACGACACAGGCCGCTGCACTAAGAAGTGAATTCACTCCTAACTACCGTACCTATGCGTCTGTTAACCCTGTTATGAGGAAGTGAGTTTAACTTACCAGCCCGCAATGCCACAGTCACTCGTCAACACCCCTGTTTCCGTGACTGTGGACATACCCACGGGCTTCCCCGTTACACTCACCTCCCTCAGGACATCTGGGTCACTGGGCACCACTGTGACGGATCATATTGGTCTGCGTTGTGTTGATGTTAAATGTTAATGTCCCGAGGGGGAGTCGAACAGGGGGCTCCCGCGCCGCGGGCAACGACACAGGCCGCTGCACTAAGAAGTGAATTCACTCCTAACTACCGTACCTATGCGTCTGTTAACCCTGTTATGAGGAAGTGAGTTTAACTTACCAGCCCGCAATGCCACAGTCACTCATCAACACCCCTGTTTCCGTGACTGTGGACATACCCACGGGCTTCCCCGTTACATAAACACGTTTCGCAATTATGCCACATCAATGTGAAACGCCCTACCCAAAGCTGTAAAGGAATGTGAATCACTACCCACTTTCAAAACCACTCTCAAAGAACACCTACGGGAGACTGCAATTCGAAACTGGCCCCTATAAATGTCCTAACCCAACCCCCCCCAATATACAGTAAATGACCAAGTATGGTTTTGTCAATATTCCAAATGTACAGTTTTGCTTGTATAGTTGTACAGTGTATGTCAGAGTATTCTGATCTGATTATACTGTAGTATTCTGATCTGATCATACTGTAGTATTCTGATCTGATCATACTGTAGTATTCTGATCTAATCATACTGTAGTATTCTTTACCACTCGTTGTGTTTATGCTACTAATATTAACATTACCACTCGTTGCTTCGGGAGATACCAAAAGCCCCTCTAAATGTCCTAACCCAACCCCCTCCAATGTACAGTAAATGACCTAACCCAAGAATACACGAGACCCTCTTCTTAGAACCAAGTATGGGTTAGTCGATATTCCAATGTACAGTTTTGCTTTACAGTTGTACAGTTTCCCCCACCCCCGCCCTGATGTAAACAAGACGAAAGTCTTTCTCTGGTCTGCATCCCCTTAACAATTGTGTGTATTGAGCTGTACTGTACTGTACTGTACCCATTCTGTTAATAAAATGTTCAATCAATCAAACCATTATGTTTTGCCAGCTGCATTTTAGGTCAACAACTATGGCGGTGGTGTAGTGGTTAACACTGTCGCCTCACAGCAAGAAGGTCCAGGGTTCGAATCCCGCTTGGGGACCAGGTTTCCATGATGCCAGTTACCCAGGTGGGGTATCTCCCAGGCCTTTCTGTGTGGAGTTTGCATGTTCTCCCCGTGCTCGCAAGGGTTTCCCCCCCCGATAAGATAAACCCAATGGAAAAACATGCACAACAACAAGATCGCTAACGCTGTGGCGTCCTTGACGAAGACGGACAGGAGCACTTGGATTGGTCCCCTGGCGCGGCTCACGTGGCGCCTGTCTGCTCCCGGCTGCCCTTGGGGGGGAAGGACGACGGGATGGGTTAATCGCAGATACGCATTGTATGCATGGTTCGCATGTGTGCCAAATGATGACCTCGGAGCAGGTCCTAAATTATTATATTATTATAACCAATCAGGGGCTCTGATTGCATGGCAATTCCTGGAAACCGATGGATACGAGGAATGAATGAATGAAAACTTTATTTAACAGATTGCAGAATGGGTACAATACAGTACGGCTCAATACACACAATTGTTAAGGGGATGCAGACCAGAGAAAGACGTTTGTCTTGTTTACATCAGGGTCCCCCATTTTCAATTTATAGCGACATTTATGACATACACAACATACATGACATTTATGGCATAGGGACATACATGACATACAGGTATTTAGTACTGTTACATTTGTGACATATACGATATGCAAATATACAGTACTGTTACCCATAGATCATGACAGAGTATATACATATGATGGGGAGGGGACTGTACATTAGGAGGGGGTGGGTGGGTGGGAGAGAAATATACATATGGTGGGGAGAGAATATATACATACGGTGGGGAGGAGACTGTACATTAGGAGGGGGTGGGTGGGTGGGAGAGAAATATACATACGGTGGGGAGAGAATATATGTGCGGTGGGGAGGAGACTGTCTATTATTTAGGAGGGGGTGGGGTGGGGGTGTTTGGACATTTACGGTGGCCAGTTTCGAATTGCAAAGTTGTGGAAAAAAAGTCAGCACACCGTCTGCAGTGTTCCCAAGTTTAATATAATTTAACACAACGTTTCGGCCTGTGGCCTTTTTCAAGTGTAGCATGAATTGCAGCCTCCCGTAGGTGCTCTTTAAGGTAGGGATTCACATTCCTTTACAGCTGTGGGTAGGGCGTCCCTTGTTTGAGCCGAATCTGGGTTTAACATGATTTGTTGAGCTTCCTCTGGTGTTGTGGTCGTGGTATTCACTGACCTTTGGGAAGTATTTTGACATGTACATGGGTACCTTAGTCGTATAGTGTATCTTGTAGACCAGGCCCATTGCAAGTTGCTGTACTCTGTCGTCTACTCTAAGCCATCCTAGGTTGTCAAAGTGGGCAGGGGTGAGGTGGGTTCTAGGGGTAAGGTCAAGTAGAAGTCTGACCAGTTTGTTTTGTGATGTTTGTAATCTTGTTTTTAGCGCCTTTGAGGTGCTTTGGTACCACGAGGTGCAAGCATAGTCGTAGTACCCTTGAATGAGTGCTCCTGCCAGAGTCTTCAGGGTATTCTTGTTTACCAGAGAGGAGATCCAGTACAATAATCTAGTTTGTGGGGGGGGGGGGGGATTCAGATTAAAATCAAAGTTGTATAATTTCTGTTCTTTAATGTATTGCGTAATTTCAATGTGGAATTAAGGAATATCAAAATAAAACCACACGTTGTTGAACTTGATCATGCATATTTATTAGAACATTTAATTACAGCACTATGTTATCAATACACATTTATAAAACGAGGCATATTTAACCAAAATATGTTGCCAAAAAACAAAGAAATATAGATTTTTAAATGTTTTACTTTTCAATGCACGACCCCACCTGTCACCTACCCACGACCCCACTTTGGGTCGCAACCCGTAGTTTGAGAACTGCTGCTCTAGGCCATCCCGCCGCCAGGCAAACAAAACTGACAGTGGGTGGTTTCCAAGTCTCATTTGGAGAGATGTGTTCCATGTACCTCCAGATGGTGGCTGAGGTGAAGGCCGTGGGAACAGCGGACATTGGCCCGACCGCCGTAAAATCCACCGCAAAGCCTTTACCCTTTAAAGATTCACGGTGAGTGTCCTTTTTAGTAAATTAGTGGACTAATCGGTCATTAACACATTCGGCGCCAGACCCGAGATATCCCGGGTTAACTCGCCAGCGGTTGAGCGCCAGACCCGAGATTTCTCCGTTCCACTGCTGAAACCAGATGGAAGTAGTGTGTAGAATGGGTTGGGGGGGTTCCTGGGGTCATGTGGTAAAGGTTGTGCTTTGCATATGATGACTTTTCAAGATTGTTTATTGTCATGTGCACAGTTAAACAGACAGTTTGCCATACAATGAAAATCTTACTTTGCTAGTCTGCCATTCACAGAAAACCACACAATACTTAGCTAAAAAATAAACAATTTAAATACAAGCGAGTGCTTGTATATAAATATACAAGATATATAAGGCACAGTGAGTAACATTGACGTTATTGCACGTTCCGATTCACAGTGTTTACAATATAAATATGGAGGTGACAATGGGTCACAGCAGCAGTTTTAGCTGTTGAGGTCTGAGAGGTTGGGGGTGGGGGGTGGGGAGGCCAAGCCTTTTGGAGGCATTGGGCCTCATTCACGAAGCGATATAAGAACAGATTTCCTCTTATTTTGTTCTTAACTAGCATTTTTTCTTATTTTGTTCTTTTTTTTTTTTTTTTTACTTTGGCCATTTCCCTGGCTCTTTTATACGTTTATCGCATTTATACTTGGTCAAGTTCGACCGACAGAAGCAGGCTGAAAGGGTTCAGATGGGGGGGAAGACACTCTGGGAAAGGCACGGCTGCAGTCCGGGATTCGAACTCGCTCAGCCCCAGATCCGTGACGAGCACGGTTGTCCACGGCGCTGAAATAGCACTCGCGGTACGTGGTGAGCTACTGGAGCTCCCCCTTATTTTGTTCTTACCTGGGATTCAGCAATGTTTTCTTATTTTTGCTTTTCTCTTAGGCAAGACCAGATTCTAAGAGTGGTCGAGAGCACTCTTACCCAGATAAGAAACTCTTACCCAGATGAGATTTTTTTTTTTAAATAATAATAATAATAATACATCAGATTTATATAGCACTTTTCCTAATGCTCAAAGACACTTTGCAAACAATGCAATACAGTTCTAGTAGAGACAATTTTAAAATTATATAAAAAGCCGAGAGAGGAAGGAGTTCATGGGTTGAAAGCAAACCATTGGTCAATTGCCCCCAAATAGCCCCAAATACGACCTAAAAAAAGCCAGAACTTGCAATAATTATTATTATCATTATAACTTATTGTGTGCGTTCTGCTTCTGAAATGGATTATATATTGCTGTTAGAACAGTTAGATGCTCTGGCCGCCCAGGCCGTACGCATATAACGCATATTTAGATATGTCAAGATCTATTCCTGTGCCTCCACACCTACAAGTTCTGAGCGCACTCTGGGTTTTAGCCACAGATATCTTTCAGATAGATAGATGACAGGTCAGGTATTTCCCGACCCAACCTACGTCGTTCAGTATTGTAGTATTGATTGATTGATTGATTGATTGATTGATTGAAAACTTTATAAACAGATTGCAGAATGGGTACAATACAGTACGGCTCAATGCACACAATTGTTAAGGGGATGCAGACCAGAAAAATACTTTTGTCTTGTTTACATCAGGGTCCCCCATTTTCAATTCATCATGACATTTATGACATACACGACATACAGATATACAGTACTGTTACATCCAGACATTTATGACATACAAGATATACAAATATACAGTACTGTTTAAGAGACAGAGATCCTAAAAGAAAATATATACATATATACATTTGAGGGGGAAGAAACTGTACATTGGAGGGGGTTGGGTGGGGGAATTTGGACATTTACCGGGGCCAGTTTCTAATTGCAGCCATCCATAGGTGCTCTTTGAGAGCGGTTTTGAAGGAGAGTAGGGATTCACATTATTTTACGGCTGTGGGTAGAGCGTTCCACATTATTGTGGCATAATTGCTAAACGTGTTTAGTCCCTTGTTTGAGCCGAATCTGGGTTGAACATGATTTGTGGAACTCCCTCTGGTGTTGTGGTCGTGGAATTCACTGACTTTTGGGAAGTATTTCGACATGTACATGGGTATCTTAGTGGTGTAGTGTATCTTGTAGACCAGGCCCATTGCAAGTTGCTGTACTCTGTTGTCTACTCTAAGCCATCCTAGGTTGTCAAAATGGGCAGGGGTGTGGTGGGTTTTAGGAGTAAGGTCAAGCAGTAGTCTGACCAGTTTGTTTTGTGATGTTTGTAGTCTTGTTTTTATGGCTTTTGAGGTGCTTTGCTACCATGAGGTGCAAGCATATTCGTAGTACCCTTGAATGAGTGCTCCTGTTAAGAGTCTTCAGGGTATTCTTGTTTACCAGAGAGGAGATCCGGTACAAGAATCTTGTTCGTTGGTTGACTTTTTTGATTACATTGGTTGCCATTTTGTGACAGGAAAGATTTGCCTCTAGGATTGATTGATTGATTGAAAACGTTATTAACAGATTGCAGAATGGGTACAGTACAGTACAGCTCAATACATACAATTGTTAAGGGGATGCAGACCAGAGAAAGACTTTCGTCTTGTTTACATCAGGGTCCCCCATTTTCAATTCATCGTAACATATATGACATACATGACATACAGATAGACAGTACTGCTACATCTATACATTTATGACATACCAGATTTGCAATTACAGTACTGTTTGTGATACAAAAAGAGTCCAGAAAAAAAAAAAAAAAAGTATATACATTAGACGTAGAAACTGTACATTGGATTGGGTAGGTGGGGGTGGGGGGGGACTGTACATTGGAGGTGGTTGGGTGGGTGGTTGGGTAGGAGTGGGGGGGGGGGGTAGGAGGGGTGGGTGGGGGACACTGTACAACTGTACAAACAAAACTGTACATTGGATTATTGACAAGACCATACTTGGTAATTTACTGTACATTGGAGGGGGTTGTGTTCGGACATTTACAGGGGCCAGTTTCGAGTTGCAGTCTCCCTTAGGTGTTTTTTGAGAGTGTTTTTGAAAGTGGGTAGTGATTCACATTCCTTTACAGCTTTGGGTAGGGCGTTCCACATTGATGTGGCATAATTGCGAAACGTGTTTAGTCCCTTGTTTGAGCCGAATCTGGGTTTAACATGATTTGTGGAGCTCCCTCTGGTGTTGTGATCGTGGTATTCACTGACCTTTGGGAAGTATTTTGTCATGTACATGGGTACCTTGGTCGTGTAGTGTATCTTGTAGACCAGGCCCATTGCAAGTTGCTGTACTCTGTCGTCTACTCTAAGCCATCCTAGGTTGTCAAAGTGGGCAGGGGTGAGGTGGGTTTTAGGAGTAAGGTCAAGCAGTAGTCTGACCAGTTTGTTTTGAGATGTTTGTAATTTTGTTTTTAGCGCCTTTGAGGTGCTTTGGTACCATGAGGTGCAAGCATAGTCGTAGTACCCTTGAATGAGTGCTCCTGCTAGAGTCTTCAGGGTATTCTTGTTTACCAGTAAGGAGATCCGGTACAAGAATCGAGTTCGTTGGTTGACTTTTTTTATTACATTGGATGCCATTTTGTCACAGGAAAGATTTGCCTCTAGGATGGAACCCAGGTAGGTAATATCTTCTTTCCTTGTGACAATATTGTCACCCACTGTAACTGAGAAGCCGTCGGTCTTGCTGAGTTTGTTATTTGAACCGAAGAGAATGGACTCTGTTTTGCCCATGTGTAATGATAGTTTGTTATCAGCGAGCCATATGCAGATTTTGCCTAGTTCTGAGCTGAGGGTTTTTTCAACCTGTAACTTGTTCTTGTCAGAGACCAGCAGGGCTGAGTCGTCCGCAAACAGGAACAAGTTGCAGTCACAAGCTGACGACATGTCATTTGCATAAATTAGGAACAGTAGCGGACCTAGTATGCTTCCTTGTGGAACACCACAGCTTACTGTGAGGGGGGGGGATAGGGTACCGTTTACCTCCACCATCTGCTCTCTCCCCTCCAGGTAGGATTGCATCCAGCTCACTGATAGACTATCAAAACCAATTGCTTTTAGCTTGTCAATCAGAATGGTGTGATTGACAGTGTCGAAGGCCTTTTGTAGGTCCAGCATGACCATGCCGCAGTATTTGCCCGCGTCCACCTCTTGTTTGATGTGGTCGTTTAAATAGAGAAGGCATGTGTCAGTGGAGTGGGATGTTCTGAAGCCAGATTGGAATTCGTAGATTCGATTTTTTTCCGCAAGGTATTTTTCGACCTGTTCGTATACAATTTTTTCCATGACTTTCGAGATGGAGGTAAGGATAGAAACAGGGCGGTAGTTGCCTGGGTCTAATTTACTGCCTTTTTTGTGCAGAGGGGTCACTCTCGCAATTTTGAAGTCCTTGGGGACGTGTCCCTGTTTTATGGAGAGGTTTATTATGTGTGTGATGACTGGGGTGATGGCGGCTGCTGAGTCTCTGAGGAATTTGGAGGGGATGTTGTCATGGCCAGTGGCCTTGTTGGGTTGGAGGGCGCTCAGTTTTTTGAGTACCTCATCTGTTGTTACCATTTCCAGTTTGAAGTCGTCTTTGTGGACCCCTAGGTTCTTGTAGTATGCTACTATGTGTTCTACCCCATAATGCCCTGAGTGGGAGGGTAGTTTGTTTACCAGTGTTGTTGCTATGTTTGTGAAGAAACTATTTAAGTAATTGGCTACCTCCAGCTTTTCTGTGATGAGCGTGTTGTCCGTCTTTATGTTTGAGAATCTGGTTTTAAGTTTTTTACTGCAGCCTAGTTGGTTATTGAGTAATTTCCAATGTTCACGTGGGATGGAACCCAGGTAGGTAATTTCATCTTTCCTTGTGACAATATTGTCACCCACTGTAACTGAGAAGCCGTTGGCCTTGCAGAGTTTGTTATTTGATCCAAAGAGATGGACTCTGTTTTACCCAGGTGTAATGATAGTTTGTTATCAGCGAGCCAGGTGCAGATTCTGCCGAGTTCAGAGCTGAGGGCTTTTTCAACCTGCAACTTCTCCCTGTCAGAGACCAGCAGGGCTGAGTCGTCCGCGAACAGGAACAAGTTGCAGTCATCACAAGCTAATGACATGTCATTTGCATAAATTAGGAACAGCTCACTGGGAGGGGGGGGGATAGAGTACCGTTTACCTCCACCTTCTGTTCTCTCCCCTCCAGGTAGGATTGCATCCAGCTCACTGATGAACTATCAAAACCAATTGCTTTTAGCTTGTCAATCAGAATGGAGTGATTGACAGTGTCGAAAGCCTTATGGAGGTCCAGCATGACCATGCTGCAGTATTTGCCCGCGTCCACCTCTTGTTTGATGTTGTCGTTCAAATAGAGAAGGCATGTGACAGTGGAGTGGGATGTTCTGAAGCATGTTCTGAAGTATAACTAAGGGCTAGATCCACAAAGAATGGATTGCACGGAGCAAGTTGCACCCTTACTTACAATTCATTTCGAATTGAAAATGGGGGACCCTGATGTAAACAAGACGAAAGTCTTTCCCTGGTCTGCATCCCCTTAACAATTGTGTGTATTGAGCCGTACTGTATTGTACCCATTCTGTAATCTGTTAATAAAATTTCCATTCAATCAATCACCGTGCAGATTGATTGATAGTTTTATTAACAGAATTGAAAATCGTACAAACTGGGAACACTTTGCATACATTCATATAGTTCCACATTATTTAAAATATTTAGTATTTTATTGGTCGATATAGATCAGATGTTATGCAGCAGTAGCCTATAATAAACACATGGAGACAGAAACCGTCTGCATCTGCAGCAACGTCATTCTCCTTCCTGCCTCTTCACAATAAAAGTTCTGGGTAGCGCACAGTTTTCGGAAATACCGGAATAATGTGTATAATTTCATACTAACGAATAACAAGTAATTATCTGTTCGAACCTGTAGTCAATATATGAATATTAATTAACGTATTAGCTGTAATATAATTGTCGGAATTATGATAGACTGTGCGTGTGCGCCGCTTCCCGAGATAACGAGGCGTCCCTGAACTTTTATTTGTGAAGAGAGGCGAACGGACAGGAAAGAGAATGACGTCGACGTAGATGCTAGTAGCAGTTATCTGACAATGGACACCACGGAAAAACAGGGTAAAGTACTAAAGATGTAAAAACGTTTGGCATGTAGAATTAAAGGCTGTGATTATACAACGTCAATGTCAGTGCCACTGACTGCTGCAAGGAGTGAGCACGAGAAAGACATAGGCTGAGATTCGCTTTAGGGGTTCATTAAAATAAACGTGGCTCACAAAAAAAAAAAAAAAAAGCAGGCGAAAAATAAACTCTGCGCGCTTCGATGTACGTTGTCGCTGCTGCACTTCCGCGTCCCGTGGAGCTCGTGAAGGGAGCGCGTGAGTGAATGTTGATTAGAGAGCCTTGCCGACTAGCCGTAGTTACAAGTTACACAACCAGTGACGTCACAAGGCTCTAATCAACGTTAACTCACGCGCTCCCCCCCCCGCTCTCCCACGAACCTAGTCCCTTTCGTGACTGTGATGCACCGAGTGAATCCACAGTCACTTGCTCCTCCAACGAATGTTGACCATGAAGGACTGGTTCTGGCCGAACCGTTCGTTATACAAGAATCGCAGACATGTCAAAGGTACTCACAGTTGCACGAGGGTTTCGGACAGAGATACGGGATGGTTTGAAAGCTCGGCGTTGCTAATAAACATTTTAAATATTTTTTATAAACTGCTCAACCCTGCATTATTTCCGGCGTTGGGTGCATGATGCAGTACCTTTGAAATGTCTCTGTGATATTTGTATAACGAACGGTTCGGCCAGAACCAGTCCCTCATGGTCAACATATGTTGGTTTTCTATTGAGGAGCAAGTGACTGTGGGTTCACTCGGTGCATCAGTCACGAAAGGGGCTACCACGAGCTCAACATACCGGAACGGAAGTGTTGCGGTGGTCTATAATATGGCTGCACTTTGCTCTCGTCCAAAAAAAATGTTTTCGGTTTCTTGTTGCCGACACGTGATATATGAATATAAAAAGTAACGGAGTGTCGATTCTTGGCATTATTTAACTAGGTTCTTAGTATACCTCAACGTTAGCCCATTTATGAACTATTACTCGGATATAACTCAAATCACCAGCAGAGGAGGCTCCTCAAAGCAAACAAAGCGCCAGTTGTCCACTGATGATGACGTAGGCTGATAAATGAGAATGGCTGCCTTTCCTTGTGTGTGTGGATATTATCGCGAGGCCGGTTGCTAACTAACTAACCACTGCTCTTGGTTATTAGAACACAGTTGTGGATGTGTGCCCGTTTGCAAATAAAATAAACGGTACGTTTGAACTCTTTTTGTATCACAAAGAAACAGTACTGTATTTGTAAATCTGGTATGTCATAAATGTATAGATGTAGCAGTACTGTCTATCTGTATGTCATGTATGTCATATATGTTATGATGAATTGAAAATGGGGGACCCTGATGTAAACAAGACGAAAGTCTTTCTCTGGTCTGCATCCCCTTAACAATTGTATGTATTGAGCTGTACTGTACCCATTCTGCAATCTGTTAATAAAGTTTTCAATCAATCAATGTAGGATTTTCAATTCCAATTCATTTGGAATGAGGACCAATATACACATGACCACATAACCTAATTATATGCAAATAATTTGAATAAGGACACACAAACAAGACAGATAGGCTTAACAACAGCGTGGGCTATCCATGTAATAAAGCAGCTAACATTAAATGGGCACAGAAACATCCTCAATCACCAACACTGGACAACGTTGTCTCCGAGCCCCTTCCTCTACACCCATCACCATGTACTTCAAATACTCAGATGACCGCTGTCATACTTGCATTCTTTACTCGGTTTTAGGCTATCAACACCGTATAGCTAGCTTCACACAGTGGTGCAAGAAGAAGCTGAATCTCACAAAGACAACAGAACTGTTCATTAGAACTTCCAGTATTCTGGTCTGATTATACTGTAGTATTCTGATCTGATCATACTGCAGTATTCTGGTCTGATCATACTGTAACAAACTTGGGTTGTTCGTTATTGATGACTCTCAAGGCTGTTGTTATTTCTCACTTTATGTCTTTATTGCAAACATCAGATATGGCTTCGGTACAATTGACTGGATGCAGCACCTCTGCACGTAACCGGAAGACTCATTGCTATAACTTTCCCATGCATCAAGAGAGCGCACCCTAGGTGCCACACCCTCTTATACCTTTCCCAGGTCAGCCCCTGCCCCCTCCCCTCTACCAACCCCGGGCCCGCACAACCAACAGCGTCGCCTGCCAGCCCCAGGTTGGTAGAGCGCAGAGCGACAGCCCGGCCGACCAACGACCCAAATCCCAGGGTCGCTACAATAATGTAGTATTCTGGTCTGATCACACTGTACCCACAGCATAGCCCACAAGCCCACCTGCATCAATAATGAACCTGTTGAGATGGTGGTGTGCTTCAATTCAATTAAAAAAAACTTTATTAGTCCCCGCAAGGGGCAATTTAAGGCATGATATGACAAACGGCTGTATTTCTATACATTCAAGTCTATCTGTATGTCGTGTATGTCATATATATTATGATGTATTGAAAATGGGGGACCCTGATGTAAACAAGACGAAAGTCTTTCTCTGGTCTGCATCCCCTTAACAATTAAGTGTGTATTGAGCCGTACTGTATTGTACCCATTCTGCAATCTGTTAATACAATTTTCAATCAATCAATTTCAATCAATTAGCTAACTCAGCTGAGTTAGGTTCACTGGCAGTGGATGGGTACGATGCTTAACGTTACCCATCTTCCCAGTCAAGCTAAATCTGACGGCCGCTTGGCATCTCGTTAGGTGAGTGGTGTTGAGGAATATCTGAAATAAGTAAGATTTATGTCGCACGCACGTCCTCATAACTCCCACAACGCTGTTCTGTATCCTGCAAATAAGTTGGCTATATTGACGTTAGCTAGAAACCAACCACCTCTCTGACCTGCTAGAATATATTAGCTGCATGCACCGCTCATATCGGACGCATTATGGTTGATGTTTGTTGCTGAGATTGGGCGACCTGTGGTAACCCCTATAAATGTTTGGTATTCATAAATAATATAACTGAATGCAAGTTGACGCTAACATCAGACGATCAGGGTGTCGATGCAGATATTCAGGCAAACGCCCGCTCCCAACGCCAGACAGGAAAAACACAAGGGTTGCGTTCATTTTACAGTTTAATGTTAGCTTATGGTTGCATCAGTTGAAAATGGGCACCCACAATTTTTCTAAATATTCTTCCATGCTGGAGCTTGATTTGGCTACCACAGAACACGGTAGACGTAAAGGCATAGTTCAAGGTTTGTATTATTTGTGATGTATAAAGTGTACATTACAGTGAAATGCTTGGTTTTGTTCTATAGTAGACTGCAACCCAAATCTTTGGCTATCTTGAAAGCTTTCCACTGTACTCACTATATTCAGTGTTTGAATGTGTGTTTCAATTCTCTATGAATTGAAAATGGAGGACCCTGATGTAAACAAGACGAAAGTCTTTTTCTGGTCTGCATCCTCTTAGCAGTTGTCTGTATTAATTGAGCCATACTGTATTGTACCCATTCTGCAATCTGTTTCAATCAATCAATGAATGAATCACCAATGAATATAGCTGTACCAATTTATTTACCCATTGCCATTGTTTTGTTCAAGTTATGTATGAAGACAAACATGCCATGACAGCTGTTTACTGTTATGGCATAACAAACATTTTAATGATTGTTCAGTTGTCCCCTAAAATGCAACATGACTCACTGACTCACTGAAATAGGGTTGATGGGGCAGATTAAACATCAATGTGTGAATCCCAGAAATTGGTTAGAATAGCTGCAGACTAATTAGTCATTCCTTTTGCTCCTCAATTTTGTAGTTAATCAAACCATGAGATTGTGCAGATCTGATGGGCTATATTACCAATGGGCCTCAAGATGACATGCTCATTTGGGGTTTAGCCTCAAAGTCGGGCATTGTTGAATAAGTCCCCACAGTCAAGAAAAAACACAAGTACAAGGTCACTGCATTTTTTTATTTTTTTTTTAATAAACCCCTTTATTTTAAACACTACACCATATTTGATCTATTTATTTAAAAAAATATTTGCACTACCTCATTTTTGCATTTTGTTCTGGCATTTTGTACATTTTAGTTTTGTATATATATATATTTTTTTTATCTACTTTTTCTCCCATTTTCTATTTTTCTCCCATCCCAATTTCATATTGTCCAATTCTATCCTCCCCTGTCTTGAACGCTGTTAGGCCATGCCTCCCACTGGCCGGCTGCAATGTGGATGAAGCCTTGCATCACGTGTCCCCTCCGGTACACGAGGAGGCAGCCGTCGCATCTTTTCACCTGCACAGCGCGATATCTCAGTGGCGAGGGTCTGCGTGGGAGGGACACGCCGCCCCCGTTGCTTCCTGATTCTGCTGCGCAGGCGCACCAACCGACCTGTAGGAGTCGCTGTCCACAACGTCCGATCCCCACCCACCAGCTTCCCACCCCTAACACTGCCAATTGTGTTAGTATGAACGACCAGCCAAGCTGGTAGCAATGCCGAGAGCTGGGCTCGAACCCAGCATCTCCTGCATTAGTGGCGAGCGCCTTGCCCACTGCGCCACTTAGCCGCCAGTTTTGTATATATATTGTATATTTTCTTCTTTTACTGTATGAAGCACAATCTCGGGTGGGTCATACAGAACCAAGCATTTCACTATAATGTACATGTACCTTATATGTGATAAATAAAACAACTTGAACTTGAAACAGCGGCACAAAACACTCAAAATGGGGGCGACTCACACAGTGACGTAAAACTAAGCTCAATTAAATCAAAATGTTATTTTCCAGCCAATGCAGAAGATACTACTACATACCCAGGGCTTTGACAGTTTTTCTCAACTCCATCCTCGAGGAACACTCGCAGGGTGGATTTTGTTTCTAAAATACATTTTGAATGTGATTTAATTCAATGTGACCACTAGAGTGTTTTGTATTTTAAGAACAGAAGGTCTCAGCTCTTCACGAGCTGCAACCACCTTTGTCACTCTGTTTAATCCACATACTGCTGACATCGGGTGTTCTGAAGGATCAGATTAAACCGAATATATATATTTATTTATATATATATATTTAATTGTATTTGTATATCCCCTGATATCCCTTGTATATTCCTTGTACAATATGCATTGAATATCCCTTCTAGTCTACTGAACATCCCATAATAGTCTCCATTCTACCATTGGACGAGACCTTGGTGCTTGGTCGCTATACCCCTCAGACCAGGTTCAATCGTACCGCTCAACATGTATGGACAAGTCCTAGTTCCGCGTAGGAATATGTCTACCGCACCACTAATGGTACTATTTGTTCATAGTGCGTATATATACTGCGCTATTAAAGTAGAGCTTTCTTTTAGTCCAGTTCCTTACCCTCCAACAGAGTGACAGACGCAAAAGCCTCCCCACGAACCACGTGGGGGCAGTAAGGCCAATTCGGCCCAGTATCGGCATTGAGACATCGTGTATATTAATATTTGAATAGTCATATTTGGCACTATATCGTCGAGTTGGACGTATTCTATTAAGCTAATAATAGTCTATTCATATATAGTGCCTCGTGCGGTAAGAGTTCTATAGTAATCAGCACCCCCATCGTTTCGGGCATCAGCTGGACGCTTATCCAGGGTGGTTGACCCCACGTGAAGCTGCACCCGAGGAGCTCCAGGCCAAAGAGCGAGTGGACCTGTATATTGGATTATTCTACCGACGACGGCTAGCCTTCCACGGCTTGGATTATGCTTTGAGTACTTTGATTATTCTATGGATAAAGGCCAACACTGCGGTGTGTTGGAAATACCCCCCACGGAGAGGACGACAGGTGAGAAGACGCTCTACACGACGAGGTCGCCTCACGTCTCTCCATCGTGGACCGGAGGACGCCGGCCACAGAGAGTCCAACTGCTTTCATCTGTGGATCGAGGATCGCTGGGCACCGGGTCGCACGACTGTGGGCTCTCCCAGGATACCCTCGGCCAGACGGGATACAGCCAGACTCTACCCCCCCCCCCCCCCCTCCAGCTGTCCTACAAGCAGTCGGAACCTTCCCCTAGTGTATCCAGCTATATAATCATTCAAGTATCATTGCTATTGTTCCCTAAATATTCCAGGTTGTATATTTGCTTCCTGCGCAATCAGAGATTGGACATTCGATATTGATCTACCTACGAATACTCATTTGCCATAAAAGTGCATACTATTTCAAATCATAAATGTAATTAAGTGATCGTTGTACATACCTTTTGCTATGTATTAAAACTCAAACTTTCGATTTGGTACATTTGTGTTGGATCCGTTTATCAGGTGGGAGTGTTCAACATATTCATACCTAGTACTGGGTGGCCAGAGTCTAAAGTACAAGAGGTAGTGGTAGTAAGTATCATATCTAACAATACAGTCAGGGAATTGTACCCCTCAGTTACATCGGGAGTTCAATGATGGAAACTAACCAAAATCCATCAGAGCATGTGCAAGAAACTAGTATTCAACTCTAGGAAAGGTCTGGGAAAGGTTTAGTTGAAGCCATAGGTGCCAGCAGAACTGGATCCCAAGGGTTCACATACTTATGCACACAAGGATATTTCATGTTTCATGATTGTCATCATTGTATTTAGTAAATCATCTAAATATATTCAAACTATTTGTTTTTCTTCAAGCATGACATGCTTTATCAGAAAATGTAGCTTAGATGAAGATATAATAAAGATTAATGTGTGAAATATTTGAAAAACTCACTACATACTTTCGAGCAACACTATATATATATTTATTTGTTGTGACATTTGGACGCTGCGTCCAGGCTATAGACGCAGAGCTTACAGGTGAAGCTCTGTGAATAGTGGTATAAAACAAATCGAGAAACTGCTTTAACATATATTCCTTTATGCTGACGAGTTTGGCTTTCTTTGTATTAGTTGATTCTTGTTTGTTTTGCTTGGTTGGTTTTGTTTAGCCCTATGATTTCAGGGAAGTCTTGCATTATATGAATCAGTGACTGTAAAAATTTGTTTCCCTCAGACACCTGAAGAAAAGATGTGCGAAGAGGAAGACTGCAGCCACAACCTGACGTCTAGACGGGAGTATGAGCCGGACGTGAAGGAAGCGACCCCACCCTCCTCTAACTGGCCTTCGTCATCGGGCTGTCAGAAGACTGACAACCTTGTTAATCCTAAAACCATAGACTCTTGTAAAGTGGAGCGGAAACCATAGACTCTGGTAAAGTGGAACGGAAACCATAGACTCTGGTAAAGTGGAGTGGAACACAATAGACTCTGGTAAAGTGGAGCGGAAACGCGGCATCACAACGCGAGAATGGAGAAGATGTCCGGAGATATGCCTGAGAATATCTTGACCTCTCCGGCAGACGTTAAGATGGATTCTGTGGAAGTCCATAGAAAACACGGACACCCCTTCAAGACGAAACCCACAGGGGCTGAGAAATACGAGTCTCCTTCTGGTCCCGAGGCAGCCGGGGAAAACGAGCCAAGCGATGTAAAACCTTGCACGGATAGTGCGATTCCTTTGCAAGCGGACATAAACCACAACAACAACGTTGGGATTTTTGAAACCGATAGCGCAAAAGGACCTGTAATCCACTGTCTGCCCCAAAATAACATATCTGGTCCTTGCGCCGTCGCTAACGGCGAACCGGCAGATGGTACCCCAGTCAAAAAGAAAAGAGGAAGGCCGAGGAAAATCAGACCTCTTACCGACAACTCTGTGAACTCTGTGAGCCCTGTGAACTCTGTGAACTTGGTGAACTCTGTGAGCCCTGTGAACTCTGTGAACTTGGTGAACTCTGTGATCTCTTGTGAAATGGACGTCTCTGATGCTGATAAGGACAGCGGCCCTGCGAGGAGACTGAGGAGCCGGAGGGAGCAACCCCCTACGGCGGCGTTGGATGGAAACGCAGCCACTCCTCCCTCTGTGTCGCCTGCAAGGAATACAAACGAAGCGAAGCAGCGAGGGTTCAAAAGGAGGCGCAGGATACCCGATCAGCACAATCTAGCTAAATTGTCCAAAGTCGGTGGGGATGTTTCGCCAGCGGCGGGCAGCGGAGTAGAGGGCGATGTAGGGAAACTGAACACTATCAAACGGGAGGCGGATGGAAACAGGGAAGGACAGTCGACCTCCCGGCCCGGAGAAGGGCCGAGGACCACAGTGAGACAGGTAGCGTTGGGACACAGGAAGTTACTTCCCAGGCCCCCGGTGATCCCCGCACAGCCTAGTCCGAGCGGCGAGCCCGAACACAGGAAGTTACTTCCCAGGCCCCCGGTGATCCCCGCACAGCTTAGTCCGAGCCGCAGAGCGAGCGGCGAGCCCGGAGCCGACCAGTTGCCGAACGCGAGCCGCGAACCACAGTCGCTGATTGGCGCCGCGGCTCCGCAGACTCTGGATCCTTCCGGCTCGAGTGCGAGAGGCTCGGAGGGAGACGGAAACCCATCGAGGACAGTTGACATCCTGTCCAATGTCAAGGATGAGGATGTTGAGATGGAGCTGGATAATTTCGATTCCATGTCGCAATCAAACAGTCTCGCGCGTTCGCAATATCATGCCAACGCTGCGGTGAAGTCCGAGAGTCCCAGTTGGAATTACGAACGCGACGAAGGCCAGACAAAGCGGCGGAGAAAGGTTACATTTAATGAACAAGGCGTGCCCAAAGTCCCCAGAAAACGACGAAGCCTTTTTGGATACAGGAGAAGCAAGCAAGAGAAGAGAAAGAGACCTTTGTTACCGGGAGAACCGGTTCCGGTGCCGATAAAGCGGAACCGTAGAAGTAAAAATACATCTCCAGCGAGAGACGACTCCGGCGACTCAGATAATCAGGAGGATGACGGCCAGATAACGGAGAGTGGCTCCACTAGAGGAAAGGAAAAGGTCCTGTTGAAATGTAAGGACTGTGGGCGTTCGTTTAAATTTCTGTCTCAGTACGTCATCCACCGCCGCATTCACACAGGAGAGAGACCCTACGAGTGCAACGAATGCGGTAAATCCTTCAGCAAGAACTCTAACTTAAATCTTCACCTGAAGACGCATAAAACCTACCACCGTGCGAGCCACGAGTATCCTTCCCACATGAAGATGCATTCGCACGTGCCCAAGCAGGACCCCAAGGAGGAGAAGCCCGAGAGACTCAGGAGACGACGTAACGACGATTACGGCAAACAAAACTCTCATATGCCGGTTTTGGTGCGTAAAAACAGTAAACCAACGTGCCAATATTGTGGGAAACAATTCCCGTTTCAGTCTGCGCTAGTAAGACATGTGCGCGTACACACTGGGGAGAAACCGTACACATGTGATATATGTGGGAGGGGCTTTGGTCAGGCATATTTTCTCCGTGTTCATGAGTTGACACACTGGTCCGTCAAACGCTACAATTGCACACTCTGCGGCAAGTCATTCACTCATTATAGTAATGCGAAAAACCATCCCTGCAGATTTGTAAAGGACAACCGGGAGCCTAAGAAGCGTTTCAAGCCGTCGCTGTCCTACACTTGCCACATCTGCAAGAACACTTACTACCAACTACAAGACTTCAACAGTCACATGAAAGACCACACCGGCGCAAAGCTCTACCGCTGTTTATTCTGCGACAAGCTCTTTGGCGTGTTGTCAGAGTTCAACATACATCGCCAGCAGTGCGTCAGAGCCAGAGGGGACCGCGGTGGTAACGAGGCGAGGCGGGGAACGTTCGAGCTGTCGCTGCCCAGAAACAGGAGGAACTCCTCGGGACAGATCACGGCTCCCGTCGTCCCGTCCGTGAGCGGCGGAAGACGGAGGCTGACGAGTCACGAGACTTTGCACCTCCGCCACGAGAGACCCTCGACGAAGCCGTTCCAGGCTGCCGGCGTGCCTCCCGAGCGTCTCACGCACCTCGCATCGACCTTAAACAAGCTGGACAACGGGTCGGACCCCAGGAGATACTCGTGCCCGAGCTGCGGCCGACTCTTCCGGCACATGGGGAGGCTCCGGGCCCACATGCTCACTCACGCCCGCGGCCAGAGTTACACGTGCGGCTCCTGCGGCAAAACCCTGGCGAGCTGGCAGAAACTGTGGCACCACCAGAGGATCCACCGGCAGCGGCGGGGGCGCTTCACGTGTCCCCAGTGCGGCCAGGGCTTCCGCTTCGTCGGGCCCTACAAGAGACACATGACGGAGCACCCGGAGTATCGCTGGATTCAGGGGAGGCCGAATAAAGTGTCACTCCCTTATCAGTGTGACGAGTGCAACGCCAGCTTTAAGACCCTGGATTTGCTCTTCAGTCACCAACTTTGCCATTCCTCGTCGCAAGACGCAAGCAAGGCCTCCGATTACCACGTATCCCTAGACGCTCATACCGCACACTCTATCGGGAATGTGGTCACCGCTCAAGCGAACACTGGTCCAACGGACCTCCCCCCTGAAACTCGCCACGCCGGCTACTACCTTCCCCTCCAAGTGGACGCCTCGCCGGAGGTTTCTGTTCCCTCACTGCCGCCGCCTGCGGTTCCCTTAGCCCAGAATCGGTGTCTCGAGTCGCGGAAAACCGCGGAGGAGCGGCCCGGCGGCACGCCGTGGCGCCCGGAGGGAGAATCCACCCCCGGCCGTGACGAAACGAACGCGTTGGGTGCGCAGGCCGAGACGTTGAAAAGTCCGGAAAAGCGGGTTACCGGTGGCGGTGTGAAGTTAAAGGATTGTGAAGAGCCTTCCGAGGGCTTGCAGTGTGTCGTGTGTGGCACCACAAGCCCTACCGTCTCACACCTGTACCAGCATTACTTGCACCATGCGAGAGGATTCTAATGGGGAAACCGTGATCTATACCGGTATGTACAGGTGCATCTCAATCAATTAGAATATCGAGGAAAAGTTGATTTATTTCAGTAATTCAATTCAAAAAGTGAACATTATATAGATTCATTACACACAGAGTGAAATATTTCAAGCCTTTATTTCTTTCATTTTTGATGATTATGGCTTACAGCTAATGAAAACCCAAAATTCAGTATCTGAGAAAATTAGAACATTACATAAGACCAGTACAATATAGAATATATATATATTACAGAAATGTCGGCCTTCTGAAAAGTATATGCTTGGTTGGGGCTCCTTTTGCATGAATCAATCAGTGCGGCGTGGCATGCAGGAGGCAACCAATATATTTCCTCAATATTCAAATTGATTGAGATGTGCCTGTATATACATCCGCTCTCGTGTCCAGACCACACAGGCTATTGTGACGACTGAGGCGTTTGCATTTGACTTGTGTTGTTGCCTTACAGTGTGTGTGTGTGTGTGGGACGTCCCACTTTCTAAGATGTTTTACTCCTCAAAACAAACAATTATGTAGATGTTGAATATGTTTTTCTTTTTTTATATAAAAACATAATGCATTATTTTACTTTTTACTTACTTAAACATTGAATCACTGTATGGCCAATATTGTTTTTGTATTGTAGTTAATGGCGTGTTTTCTGGCAAAAGCATAGATCTACATCTATATTACAACCTCCACCGCCCTCTGAAATGATGTGTTAATAAAATATGATTCCTGTTTACACCATGAGCATGTTGGCCTTTTAACACTTGGTTCTGCGCACTTAGATCCATGCAAGTTTCTTTTTAATGAATTAAGAACCAGGCTTTCGGCCAGAAGACCATCGTCAGGGCCCGGGAGTTAAAAACCTGTAATCCCTATCTGATTGGATCAGATTTGTATTCATTCATTTCAACTCATTATGAATTGAAAATGGGGGACCCTGATGTAAACAAGACGAAAGTCTTTCTCTGGTCTGCATCCCCTTTAACAATTGTGTGTATTGAGTTGTACTGTACTGTACTGTACCCATTCTGCAATCTGTTAATAACTTTTTTCAATCAATCAATAGGGATTCAATGTTTTGAACTCCTGGGCCCAGGGCATAGCCTTTTAACACTTATTAAATGTTTTTGATAACAAACCGTTTAAAGGCTTGTGTCAATAAGTCATAGCGGTAATTTGATTGATGAATTTGGGGAAGTCAGACGATGCCACACGATGTTACAACAATGACCGGACAGTTTCTCCTCCCCCTCACAGATGATGCTTAGAAAATCTGTATGAAACACGGATGTTTTCAGAATAAATTATATTGGGAGTGCTATGTACATCCTGAGTAAAATACTGCAAGTATGTGGATTGTATACGAACCGTTTTCAAAACGGATATATGTACTGTATGAAGGTGTCCACTAAGAGTGCCAATACACGAGGAAGTCTGATTTCTGGCAGATTTTAGTGTCTGTTTGCATTTGAAAACCTGTTACTCTGATGGAAACCCAGTTGTATATACCGGTATTTTATGTTCATAATTATGCATTGTGTAATTCAACAATAAAAGTACCTTTTTATGTTCATGTATTTCTTATGTTTTCCCCTCCATGGTTTATAGATTGAATATTCTGTTCATAATGTTTAATTTGGCTATTATATCACAACATAATTATCTTATTAATTATTATTTTCTCATGATTTTGTTGATATATTGTACAATGAGATGAGAGGCACCTTTGTGTGACGCAAAACAAAAACATGTTATTTGATGCTAAGAAATACATCTAATGGCTGCTTTTTAAAAATTAGATACAGGCTACAGTACCTATGGCTGATGTCTTGCACAATTGTTTAGGCTGACATGAATGGGAACTATTTTACAATTTCTTTCACTATTTGGGCACTTTTACACAATTCATGTGAGTCTATGGAACACCTCTGTTTTTTTTTTTTTTTTTTTTTTTTTTTGTATCAAGTCCTCAAAAACAGCATTTTTCTACCTCAAGATCTTAAGCCGTTTTGAGCCTGGGCAGCAGGCTGGGCTCCAACCACAATGGGAACTGTGTGGAGTGTGTGAGTCTCAACATGCAGCGGTGTCTCTCTGACATCACAAATCATCACATTTTCAGATGACTCAGTTCAGTGAGGGTGAATATTGTGAGAGGAGAATTGGAAGAATGCGCCAATATGAGAATTAGAGACATAGATCATATTAATATAAGTCCACATAGCTAGGAAACAATGCTAAACAATCAAAAAGGCCATTTATAAGATAGTTCCCCTTTAACAATGAATGATCACCAAGATAAAACAAGTTTAAATAGGCCCTTTTTGAAAGGCACAGAGAGGGATTGAACCCATGATCTTCGGTTTACGAGACTGACGCCTTACCACTTGGCCACCATGCCTGCAAAATAACTATTACAATTTTGTTTTCTATAGTTATAATTCTTCTGAACTTTGCCAAGCATTCTGTCTTTAGTAATGTAGGGGATGACTAAATAACCTAATTCATGTGAAGTTAGTTCTGTACTGGAGCCACTGATTTAAATTACCTGAGGGAGGCAAGGACCCCAACATTTAGGAGACCTAGAAATACTCTAATCATATTCAATTGCTTATGTTAACCTGTCACACATTTTCTTTATGATATGATGGTTATTGTCAAGTGTTTTTCTCATAGAATGGTATATCTTACAATGAATGATAACCAAGATGGACCAAGTTTAAATAGGCCATTCTTGAAAGGCACGGATGGGGATTGAACCCATGATCTTCGGTTTACGAGACCGACGCCTTACCACTTGGCCACCATGCCTGCAAAATAACTATTACAATTTTGTTTTCTATAGTTATAATTCTTCTAAACTGTGCCAAGCATTCTGTCTTTAGTAATGTAGGGGATGACTAAATAACATAATTCATGTGAAGTTAGTTCTGTACTGGTACCACTGATCTAGATTACCGGAGGGTGGTAAGGACGCCAACATTTAGGAGATCTAAAAATACTCTGCAATAATATTCAATTGCTTATGTTGTCAGACATTTCTTTATGGTTAGAATCACATTGTCTATTGAGTGTTTTCCTCATAGACTGGTATATCCTCAATATCTTAACAATGAATGATCACCAAGATAAAACAAGTTTAAATAGGCCCTTTTTGAAAGGCACAGAGAGGGATTGAACCCATGATCTTTGGTTTACGAGACTGACGCCTTACCACTTGGCCACCATGCCTACAAAATAAGTATTACAATTTTGTTTTCTATAGTTATAATTCTTCTGAACTTTGCCAAGCATTCTGTCTTTAGTAATGTAGGGGATGACTAAATAACCTAATTCATGTGAAGTTAGTTCTGTACTGGAGCCACTGATTTAAATTACCTGAGGGAGGCAAGGACCCCAACATTTAGGAGACCTAGAAATACTCTACTCATATTCAATTGCTTATGTTAACCTGTCACACATTTTCTTTATGATATGATGGTTATTGTCGAGTGTTTTTCTCATAGAATGGTATATCTTCAAAAACTTCACAATGAATGATAACCAAGATGGACCAAGTTTAAATAGGCCATTCTTGAAAGGCACGGATTGGGATTGAACCCATGATCTTCGGTTTACGAGACCGACGCCTTACCACTTGGCCACCATGCCTGCAAAATAACTATTACAATTTTGTTTTCTATAGTTATAATTCTTCTAAACTGTGCCAAGCATTCTGTCTTTAGTAATGTAGGGGATGACTAAATAACATAATTCATGTGAAGTTAGTTCTGTACTGGTACCACTGATCTAGATTACCGGAGGGTGGTAAGGACGCCAACATTTAGGAGATCTAAAAATACTCTGCAATAATATTCAATTGCTTATGTTGTCAGACATTTCTTTATGATATGATGGTTAGAATCACATTGTCTATTGAGTGTTTTCCTCATAGACGGGTATATCCTCAATATCTTAAAGGGGAACTATTTTACTATTTCTTTCACTATTTGGGCACTTTTACACAATTCCTGTGAGTCTATGGAACACCTCTGTAATTATTATTTTTTTTTATTCATTGTTTTGTATTTCTAATCAAGTCTTCAAAAACAGCATTTTTCTACCTCAAGATCTTAAGCCGTTTTGAGCCTGGGCAGCAGGCTGGGCTCCAACCACAATGGGAACTGTGTGGAGTGTGTGAGTCTCAACATGCAGCAGTGTCTCTCTGACATCACAAATCATCACATTTTCAGATGACTCAGTTCAGTGAGGGTGAATATTGTGAGAGGAGAATTGGAAGAATGCGCCAATATGAGAATTAGAGACATAGATCATATTAATATAAGTCCACATAGCTAGGAAACAATGCTAAACAATCAAAAAGGCCATTTATAAGATAGTTCCCCTTTAAGAAGTTAAATAGTAGCTTTTTATATATATATATATATATATATATATATATATATATATATATATATATATATATTAGGGCTGTCAAAATTAATGCTTTAACTTTGGAGATTAATTTAAATGAATTAAAGCATTAAAATAAATTAATCTATGCAGTGAAAAATCAAGTTCAAGTTTCAAGTTTCTTTAATAGTTGTCATACAGAAGTACAGAATACTTTTATACAAAATGCTTCTTACTGTTTTTTTTTTTTGATCCACTTTTTCTCCCATTTTCTATATTTTCTCCCATCCCAATTTCGTATCATCCAATTCAACCCTCCCCTGTCACGAACGCTGTTTCTTGCCTCCCACAAGCCGGCTGCAGTGAGGACTAAGTCATACATAGCACAAGTCCCCTCCGGTACTTGAGGTAACAGCAGTCGCATCTTTTCACCTGCGCAGCTCGACCTCTCAGTGTCGAGGAGTAACGCGTGGGAGGCTCACGCTGCCCCCGACACTTCCTGATTCTACTGCGCAGGCGCACCAACCGACTTGTAGGAGTCGCTTGTTCACAACGTTCGATCCCCACCCTTCAGTTTTTCCCTCCCCGTAATACGGCCAATGTGTATTACTGCGGACGACCAGCCAAACTGAAAAACAATGTGGAGAGCTGGATTCGAACACGCGAATCCTAGCGTCTCCACACTGGTGGCGAGTGCCTTAGACCACTACACCACCTAGCCGCCCAAATGCTTCTTACTGTTACGCTCCAGAGACTGTGCAAGACAAGATAAGTATGAAATAAAATAACATAGTAAAATTAGAAGTAAAAAAATGAGGTCACAGTGTTCAGTTTAGACATATGTACAATGTTCGATGCAGAAGACGTAACTGAGTTACCATACAATATACAATACTGTGCAGTGTACTAATATACAATACTATATAGTGCAAGGCAGAAATGGGACGAGGTGCAATTTAGGTACAATTCACAGTAGGTGTACGAGTTGTAGTGCAAATCCTTTATCAATAAATATAAAGTGTAAAGTGTGTTTGTGTGATCTAAAGTGTGGAGAGTGGGTGCTGCAGTGTGTTGTTTGTTTGAGTGAGTGTGTGGGTGTGTGTGCTGTGTGCATTTGATGGTTGTTGCATAGTGTTTATTGTTCGTTTAGCAGCCTGATGGCCTGGGGATAGAAGCTTCTTCTGAGTCTTTCTGTGCTCGCCTTAAGACTCCGGTATCGCTTGCCTGACCGCAGCAGTTCAAAGAGGCAGTTGTTCGGGTGGCTCGAGTCCTTAATAATTCTCTTAGCCTTCCCCTTGCACCGCTTGTTGTAAATGTTCTGGAGGGTGGGAAGCCCCCCTCCAATTGTGCGTTCGGCTGAACGTGTCACTCTTTGTAGTCTGCTACGGTCTTGTGCAGTGCTATTCCCAAACCAGGAGGTGATGTTGCCGGTCAGGATGCTCTCTATTGTACATGAGTAGAAGTTCCTAAGGATCTTCTGACTGACTTGGAACTTCCTTAGGCGCCTGAGGAAGTAGAGGCGTTGTCGTGCCTTCTTCACAACACTGTCAATGTGTGTGGTCCATGTCAAGTCCTCGGATATGTGGGCTCCGAGGTACTTGAAACTGTTCACTCTCTCAACCGGTGCCCCGTCGATGCTGAGGGGGCTGTAGTCCTTGACCCCCGACCTCCTGAAGTCCACAATCATCTCTCTTGTTTTGCTGACGTTCAGGGAGAGGCAGTTCTCCTGACACCACTGTGACAGGTTCTCTACCTCTTCCAGGTAGGCCCTTTCGTCGTTGGCAGAGATCAGGCCCACCACTACTGTGTCATCAGCAAATTTGATGATGGTGTTGTTGTTCCGCTGTGCTACGCAGTCATGTGTGTACAGGGAGTAGAGGAGGGGGCTCAGAACACAGCCCTGGGGGGCCCCTATGTTGAGCGTGATGGATGAGGAGGTGCAGTTGCCGGCTCTTACCACCTGGGGTCTGCCCGTCAGGAAGTCCAAGACCCACTGGCAGAGGTCATAGTTCAAGCCCAGGTCCCTGAGCTTGGCTATGAGTTTGGAGGGGACTATGGTATTGAATGCTGAGCTGTAGTCGATGAACAGCATTCTCACATAGTTCCCCTGCCTCTTGTCCAGGTGTGATGCTGCTGTGTGCAGCACATGGGCTATGGCGTCCTCCGTGGACCTGTTGGGGCGATATGCAAATTGCAGAGGGTCCAGGTTGATGGGGAGGGAGGAACAGATGTAGCCCTTCACTAGCTTCTCAAAGCACTTCATGGCTATGGAGGTGAGGGCTACAGGGCGGTAGTCGTTGAGGCAAGCGGGCGTAGATTTTTTGGGTACAGGGATGATGGTGGACTTCTTCAGACAGGTGGGGATGACAGCCTGTTCCAAGGACAGGTTGAAGATGTCAGTGAATACCGGGGCCAGTTGGTCGGCACAGACTTTTAGGACGCGGCCGGGGATGCCGTCCGGTCCTGCTGCCTTCCTGATATTCACTTTTTTAAAGATCCGTCTCACCTCATGCTCTGTTACCCTGAACACTGAGTCTCCATCAGCAGACCCCCCCCCCCCCCCATTGCCGTGGTTTGTAGGCTGGTGTTGTTATTCACAGCCTCAAACCTCGCATAGAAGGAATTGAGATCATTTGCTAAGGAGATGTCACTGTTCAGCTTGAGGGGGGTGCCTTTGTAATCTGTCATTGTTCTGAGGCCCTGCCACATGCCTCTAGAGTCAGCCTGTTCAAACTGAAGTTCAACTTTATCCCTGTAACGCCGTTTTGCCTCTATTACTGCTCTCCTGACGTTGTATCTTGCCATCTTGTGTTCTTCCATGTTGCCTGTCACCAGCCCGGTGTTGTATGCTGATGTGCGCACTTTCAGAGCCTCACGGACGGATTTGTCTACCCAGGGCTTTTGATTTGGGTAGATTTTAATTTTGGTGGAGGGGATTGTTTCTTCTACCAGAGTACAGACATAGTCAAGCACCGTTTCGGTGTATTCGTTAATATTGGCTGTGTTATCACGGAATACACTCCAGTCTGTGCATTCAAGTGCAGCTTGGAGTGACTCCTCTGACGTCACGGTCCAACGCTTAACCTCTCGCGAGACCACCGGCGTTCGCTTGAGACTTTGTTTGTACTTCGGCAAAAGAAAGATGGCGGCGTGATCGGACTTACCGAATGGACTAAGAGCCTGTGACTTGTACCCATTCTTAAATTGCGAGTATACATCTTCAACGTTAGTATATTTATATATATATATTTGCTTTTCTATCATATAATAGAAAAATATTATTCTATTATATGATGAATTGAAAATGGGGGACCCTGATGTAAACAAGACGAAAGTCTTTCTCTGGTCTGCATCCCCTTAACAATTGTATGTATTGAGCTGTACTGTACTGTACCCATTCTGCAATCTGTTAATAAACTTTTCAATCAATCAATCAAAGACGGCACTAATACCGGTAGATGCGGTCATTCACTCACACTTTGCCACTCTGCCCCTAGTGGTGGCTCACCGGCAGGGCACTTTGTGTAAGATGAGTTTTGGGTGAATGCTTTGCATCTATGATACCGACCGTGTCCTTGTTTTAAAACTTTTTAATACATAGATGAATTCATAGATGACATTTTCTTTTATAGATATAGCAATGGTCCAACGTTGATGAATGAGGAAACTAGACAATAGTTGGCAAAGAATTATCTCTTTATTATGTTAAATTTTCTTCATTCCTGTCCTTAAAGCAAATGCTCCGTCCAGTGAAGATGAGTTAGTTGTTGGACATGGTGCTTCGGATCCAGGAGGTGTACCTGCAGACCCTGGCGTAGACGCCGGGCCTGTTCCTCTCGGCACACCCGTAACCCCAGGACACCACACCCTGGAGCTGGTTGTTGCAGACCAGGGGGCCACCGGAGTCACCCTGAGAGAGAGAGAGAGACGTGAGGTGTGAGGTGTGTGAGGAGCAGGGGTGTAAAAAGTACCCATAAATTATACTTAAGTGAAAGTATGGGTATACCGTCTCAAAATCTTACTCAAGTAAAAGTCAGAGTATCTGGCTAAAAACACACTTGAGTAAAAGTCAAAAGGTTTCTACTTTTAAATGTACTTAAAAGTAAAAACCTTTTTTCTGACTATTCTTCTGATAGCAGGTGTTTAATCAAAGATCCCCGCTTTCTAGTCTTGCACAAGGACCAATCAGCATGGGTATGGGCGGGTTCATTTTCCATTGATGGGGATTTGATTGGCTGTTTTTAAATAAAGTGCGGCCGCAGGATTAATAAGGTTAATGTTAGTTTGGCCAGAGAAACAAATATACTCATTAAAATAGTTGGACCTGCGAGATTTTTACTTTGTACTTTGTAGGTCTGCATTTTAAATGTAAGGAGTCAAAAGTATGTTTTTTTTTCTCTGAAATGTAATCGAGTAAAAGTACAAGTATACAAACCTAATAATACTCGAGTAAAGTACAAATCCCCAAAAACGTAAGTATTGTAACAAAGTACAATTACTCGAGTACTTTACACCCCTGGTGAGGAGGTGCACTCTGAAACGATGGCTTTTGATTCCTACCTGGCAAGAGTCCTTTCCTCCCTCGAGGTAACCGGCACAAAACATGTTGGAGGTGATCTGTCCAGGGTAGGACTTCGAGCAGCTGCTGTCACTCAGGATGGGCATTTGCAGACACATCAGGCGGTCTGGGTAGTTGCCTATATAGAGGGGGGGGGGGGACGAGACGATAATATAACTTGTTTTTTGTTCAATTATCTTTTTATTGATTATTTTTACAATAATACAAATATAATTCAATTTAAAATAAAAACATCTATGTATTAATGTACAGTCCCCTCCCCATCATATGTATATACTCTGTCAGGATCTAGGGGTAACAGTACTGTATATTTGAATACCGTTTATGTCACAAATGTATCAGTACTAAATACCTCTATGTCCCTATGCCATAAATGTCATGTATGTTGTGTATGTCATAAATGTCTATATGAATTGAAAATGGGGGACCCTGATGGAAACAAGACAAAAGTCTTTCTCTGGTCTGCATCCCCTTAACAATTGTGTGTATTGAGCCGTACTGTATTGTACCCATTCTGCAATCTGTTAAATAAAGTTTTCATTCATTCATTCATTCATTCATTCATTCATTCATTCATTCACATATTTCAGTATAAGTAATCGAGGCATAACACAATGATGTTGGTGGATAGTCGGAGGTCCATGACGGGTTCCCAAGTTCTAAGAAAGACGTCCTCCTTGTTCTTCAGAGTATATTGTTCCAGTTGCAAAGTGTCATGAGAGTCTTTGTAAAGAGGTCAAGTGTTGGAGGTCTTTGTTTGTTCCAGTTGAGCAGGATCAATTCTTTAGCTATATGATATTATCCCAATTCTCTTCACAGATATGGGATCTAATGTCTCGTCTAAATCAGTAACATTTTGATGATTTCGTAGAAGTTGCTTAATGTCATAGTTCTACTGTACTTAACACGTTTCGCAAATTATGCCACATCAATGTGGAACGCCCTACCCACAGCCCTACCCACAGCCGTAAGAAAATGTGAATCCTTACCCACCTTCAAAACCGCTCTCAAAGAGCACCTACGGGTGGCTGCAATTAGAAACTGGCCCCGGTAAATGTCCGAACACCCTCCTAATGTACATTTCCCTCCCCCTTATCTGTTAGGATCTCTGTTTAACAGTACTGTATATTTGCATATCTTGTATGTCACAAATGTAACCGTACTGTATGTCATGTATGTCATAAATGTCATGATTAGATTCGATTTTTATATCTGTATGTCGTGTATGTCATAAATGTCATGATGAATTGAAAATGGGGGACCCTGATGTAAACAAGACGAAAGTCTTTCTCTGGTTTGCATCCCCTTAGCAATTGTGAGTATTGAGCCGTACTGTACCCATTCTGCAATCTGTTCATTAAAATGTTCAATCAATCAATCAATCAATACTTACTGCCAGAGCCGCTGGTGTTGCCCCACCCGGAGACCAGGCAGCGGGTACCGGAGCTGGCACAGCTGCTGGGCAGAGACACGGTGCGGACGCTGCTGTTCAGCGTGGCGGGCTTGCTCAGCTTTATCAGCATGATGTCGTTGTCCATGTTGCTGCTGCTGTACCGAGGGTGCCTGATGATCTTCGCAGTGCTGATGAACTGCTCGGTGCCCTCGTTGACGGCGATGTTGTGCTCGCCCAAACGCACCTGGATGCGGCTGTGTCGAGAGAGGGATATATGGGGGTTGCATATGTATGTAAATTTGTAATAAAGCAATCAGTAGATCTGTTTTACAGGTATGAAGTATCCATGAGTAGCAGAGTAGCATTGCCTGTAGCCTGGTAAGCCTAATACCTGGAGGTTTGCCGTTGGCCTAAAGTGTATATACCTCAAATTAATCTGTGATTATAAATGTTGGCCTAAAGTGTATATACCTCAAATTAATCTGTGATTATAAATGTTGGCCTAAGGTGTTTAAATACCTCAAATGAATCTGTGATTATAAATGTTGGCCTAAGGTGTATATACCTCAAATTAATCTGTGATTATAAATGTTGGCCTAAGGTGTTTATATACCTCAAATTAATCTGTGATTATAAATGTTGGCCTAATGTGTTTAAATACCTCAAATTAATCTGTCATTATAAATGTTGGCCTAATGTGTTTAAATACCTCAAATTAATCTGTCATTATAAATGTTGGCCTAATGTGTTTAAATACCTCAAGTTAATCTGTCATTATAAATGTTGGCCTAAGGTGTTTAAATACCTCAAGTTAATCTGTCATTATAATGTCAAAATGTATCTGTCATTATAAATGTTGGCCTATGGTGTTTAAATACCTACAATTAATCTGTGATTATAAATGTCGGCCTAAGGTGTATATATACCAAAATGTATCTGTCATTATAAATGTTGGCCTAAGGTGTTTAAATACCTCAAATGTATCTGTCATTATAAATGTTGGCCTAAGTTGTATACCTAGGTAGCCTATAGGTATACCTAAGATTCTTTAAAATTGAAAATCGATCAGCCAATGCTTATGGGAGTCTTCTTAAAGTTAACTGAATGTAAAAATGGAATCTAATCTACAGCACTTACGACTTGTAGCAGTGAGCAGCAGACACCACCCAGGTGCTGGAGATCAGGGAGGCGCCGCAGAAGTGGTAGCCAGAGCTCAGAGACACCTGGTAGGGCGCAGAGTTCTTTCTGCACTCATAGCCTCCAACGATCTTGTCATCCTCATCCTCAATAGGTGCGGCATCTAAGAGAAGACAAAATATAAACGGTTATAGGGTGCATTTATCTCTAGAGCTTTTATCCAAAGCGCTTTTACAATTTTGCACTCCTCACATTCACCCATTCACTCACACATTCACACACCGACGGCAGAGGCGACCATGCAAGGTGCCTACCTGTTCATCATTTTAGCATTTTCTTTTAAGTTAGCATTTTGTACGTCATTGTTTGCATTTTGTACTTTAGTTTGTACTTTAGTTGTATATTGTGTGTATAGTGTTTGGACTTTATTCTTTTAACTTTTTTACTGTATGAAGCACAATCTCAGGGGGCTCATACAGAACCAAGCATTTCACTGTAACCTTACTGTATATGTGACAAATAAAACAAAACTTGAACTTGGGAGCAGTTAGGGGTTAGGTGTCTTGCTCAAGGACATTTCGACACACTGCCCAGGAGGAGCGGGAATCAAAACCGGGAACCTCTGGATTACCAGACGACCACTCTACCTCTCGAGCCACTGTATTGTTTGGTTTATACATGGTAGAATATGTCAAAGAAATGTCTTCAGATCTTTTGTCTGGCTTGTCTGAGTTATGGATACGTCCTCGACTATGGTCACTTTGGTCACTCAAAATTGCTCTGTGAATATACATTACCACAGGCACGTGCACACATAGAGGCCAAGGGGTGCTTGAGCACCTGCCTTTTTGAGCCTCATCAAAAAAGTGCCCTTTTTGAAAAGATTAAAAATAATTTTTTACCGTTACGCATAGCCTATAGACTGCCCTTCCAACTGAAAAATTTCAGGATAGAATCAAAATATTAGGTAAAGAGAGAGAGATGCCCCATATTCCATTGCAGTTTGCACGGCCTCCTCACCGTGCCTCTCCGCGGATCTATATATTTTATGCATAGCGTGGGTGGTGATGATGATGATGATAGAAACCGCTGTGGCGCATACAGTTGAATGCTGGTATTACACTCATTGAGGGACACGAAGAAGTCAAGTCCGATGGGATTTGGGAATCTCAAATACAAATCGGGATTGGAATAAAAAATGCATTTATATTAAACAATACAGAATATACACTTCTTGGGGTCTGTAGGTTAAGCACTTATTCCCTCCCCCCTGAACATTTATGGAGATGTATGGGCCTTTTAAGTCAGTGATAAAAGTGTCTTTCAAGGATAAGTGAGCTCCTGCACTGATTATTATAGTTCAATATTCAATATTTGATCACCAAAACCCCCCAAGAAACATAAAAAGCCCCCCCCCCCCCCCCCCCCCCGAAAAGGGCCCTTGAAAATCGGGCTTAATATATACACACAAGTGTAGTGCCCTTTTCAGCCTTTGAGCACCTGCCCCTCTAAAGTCCTGTGCACGTCCCTGCATTACCACCACCAGTAGCATTATCTCAAGTCGTTATACTCACATGCTGCTGCGAACAGAGCCAGGAGAATGAAAGCCTTCATGGTTGCTGTGGTGACACTCCCAACTACTGGAGGCCCTTTTATATCCTCCATGTCGCTCTGGTATCTGATCGGCCAAGGGCGCATATTTCTATATTTATCCATCTATCAAACATATGCGTGTGAATAATGCACATGTGGTAGATGAGGGCACGGCTACCGATAATGGGCTTTTAGCCCATTTTCTCTCTTTCTCTCTCTCTCTCTCTCTCTCTCTCTCTCTCTCTCTCTCTCTCTCTCTCTCTCTCTCTCTCTCTCTCTCTCTCTCTCTCTCTCTCTCTCTCTCTCTCTCTCTCTTTTACGAATAAGGTTTGTGCAACACCCTTGTGCAACTGTACATCATATGTATATACTCTGTCAGGATCTAAGGGTAACAGTATACTGTATATTTGCATATCGCATATGTCACAAATGTAACAGTACTAAATACCTGTATGTCATGTATGTCCCAATGCCATAAATGTCATGTATGTCATAAATGTCACTATGAATTGAAAATGGGGGACCCTGATGTAAACAAGACAAACGTCTTTCTCTGGTCTGCATCCCCTTAACAATTGTGTGTATTGAGCCGTACTGTATTGTACCCATTCTGCAATCTGTTAAATAAAGTTTTCATTCATTCATTCATTCATTCATTCATTCATTCACGTGTAACAAATAGAGAATAATCCTAGAATAAACATTTTCTCATAATAATATACTTTATATTTTCTCTTTCCCTGGAGATGTTGGTTGCTATGTTGATATATTCTGGGATGGAACCATATGGCCATTTTCCTGGTTCAGTTCTAAACCCGCACGGATAGAAACCAATGAGAAAGGTAACATTTGGTGTTTTCACTTATCCTATTACATAAACCTTTCAATGACGTTTATAATGCATTGCATTATATTCGTAACCACTGATGGTGTCTATAATAGTTGGAAATATCTTACTGAAAAAATCCAGATGAGCTAACATGGAAGTACAAACCAAAACACCCAAACAACTGCCTCTTTGCACTGCTGCGGTCAGGCAAGCGCTACCGGAGTCTCATGGCCGGTAGAGAGACTCAAAAGGAGCTTCTATCCCAAGGCCATCAGGATGCTCAATGACTCTATGCAAAACTAATAACCCACCCATCTACACTCATTGCACACACATCCACATGCACACACTTTTAACATTCACTTTAGACACTTTTTAACACTACACCATATTTGATCTATTTATTAATACACATTAATTGCACTACCTCTCTACCTAATTTTTGCATTTTGTTTAGCATTTTGTAAATTCTTTGCTTTGTATATTGTATATTTTGTATAATGTTTGGTCTTTATTCTTTTACTTTTTACTGTATGAAGCACAATCTCAGGAGGCTCATACAGAACCAAGCATTTCACTATATACATTTACATTACATTACATTACATAGTCATTTAGCTGACGCTTTTATCCAAAGCTACTTACAAGTTCTGTATGACAAGTCATCAGGAAGGGCACAACTCTATCAGCTGAGTAACAATGTTCATCCAAGTGTTGAGTGCTACAGTGTAGGTTAGTTTATTAGGACAAGTGCATGACAGTACTGTCTTGCGTTGCTGGTAGGGTTAGCTCGCCTAGTGCAGCTTTCAATACACAGTAGCAGGAGTTGGTTGGGCTTGACGTGCCGAGACAGCTTGTACACAACCCTCAGCCTGTCTGGCCTCACGTGGTATGAGGCTGCAATCCATCACCTGGAAGACAATAGGCGTGGGAAGAGGACTAACAAGCCAACTCCAAAAGCCCTCCAGGGGGTTGGGCGAGGGGCTAACATCCCCACCCCGTAAAACACTATATTGTTACAGAAACGCCAACAAGAGATAAACAAGACATCAACACCTTGGCCCAGGGAAGAGAAGGGTCTTCGATAAGAAGGTCTATGACACCATGTGGTGAAAGCCAGAAGTCTCTGGAAGCCACACGGCCGATCACCCTTCTTTCATCCAGGGCTGCCCATATCGGTACGTGGAACGTGAGAACCATGTATGAGACGGTTAAGACATTTCAAGTAGCAGCAGCGATGAGGAACTATAATCTCACGCTGCTCGGAATAAGTGAGACAAGATGGACACAGTCCGGACAGAAACGACTGGCCTCAGGAGAGTTACTGCTGTACTCCGGACACGAAGAGGACAATGCCTCCCACACCCAAGGAGTAGCACTGATGCTATCTAAAACAGCACAGACAGCGCTCATAGGATGGGAAGCCCATGGTCCAAGGATCATCACCGCATCCTTTCGAACCAAGAAGAAGAGGATCAATATGAACATCATACAGTGCTATGCTCCTACCAATGACAGCGAGGAAGCAGACAAAGACCAGTTCTACAACAGACTGCAGTCCATTATAGAAAAGCACCCAGAGAGAGACATCACAATCCTGATGGGAGACCTTAATGCCAAGATCGGAAGTGACAACAGGGGGTACGAAGATATAATGGGAAGACACGGATTGGGGGCCATGAATGAAAATGGGGAGAGGCTGGCGGACCTGTGCGCTATGAACAACTTGGTCATTGGCGGCAGTGTTTTTCCCCATAAGAACATCCACAAGGCCACTTGGGTATCGCCAGACCACATAACCGAGAACCAGATTGACCACGTCTGTATCAGCAAGAAATTCATGAGGTCCATGCAGGATATAAGAGTAAAGAGAGGAGCAGATGTGGCTTCAGACCACCACCTTGTCGTAGCTAGCCTGAAGCTGAAGCTGAGAAAGAACTGGATGTCGGCACATACAACACGACACAGGTACAACACAGCTTCCTTGAGAGACGCCAGTAAGCTGGAAGAGTTTAGAGCAGGGGTAGGCAACCCTAGGCACGGGGGCATTTGCATAGGCACAGGGGGCAGCAGTAAAAAAAAAAAAAAAAAAAATTTGCTTTGAAATATTATAGTGAAATATTTTGCACTGTTGTCGCATCTTGTTGAAATCCTCCCACAGGTTCTTTTTACTACCACATATTTAATTGAGACCCTTTATTTGTTTATTATTTCAATTTAGCTGGAAATACATTGCTACATCATTCAGTAACATTTGCAGAGCCTTATAACAAAAACATTATTACGGTCACCATTGTGACCAGTGGAATTAATCAACACATTTTATTATTTATTTTTCTATTTCATTGAACATTGCACATGTTAAAAGCAATTTTTTGTACTCAAAATGTGAGTATTACCAAGTCAACTTGTGTTCTTAAAACAATGACAATAAACATAGTTTTATTAGGTTGAAATAATGTGGTTGTGTACTTATTTTTCTGTTAACTTATTATGGATTGAAAACTGAAAACCTTAATGCACAGTAACTGAACTCAATATTTTTAAGTTTTGGTAACTTATTATTATTATTTTTTTTACAGTGTAGTCTTGCGATCAATCAAAACTTATTTACACGATATACCTCACATTCACCCTCCATTCACATCCTGGTGTTCTCCTGGTGTTCTCCATTAGGCCTGTAGGTGGAGCTATGACAGCACACGTACAGTACACACACCGGTGTGTGATGTGTCCAAAAATGAATGGGCAAATGTGAGTGAAATTGTCGCACTGTATGCAGCTGTTTGTCTGCATTGATTTAGGGTTGATACAACCATCATAATAATATTGTTAATAATAACAATAACAATAATGATGTAATAATGTAAAAATTATCATAGAAAATACCTGATTATGAGAAAAAAATTATTACGATGCATGGAATATTGTTGAGGCACACTAGTTACAACTATATTTCAAACAGGCACTCCATGTCAAAAAGGTTGCTGACCCCTGGTTTAGAGTAACACTCAGCAACAAGTTCCAAGTTTTACAGGAGCTGTTGGAAGAGGACGAGTGCACCCTGGAGAACAGTTGGAAGGAGATAAAAGAGGCAGTGTTTCCGTTAGAAAAAATTGTTGCCGGTCTCCGTGACCTGCAAGATTTCAACTACCGGACAAATGAGATTAATTCCGGTCATAGTTTATTGAGCTTTAAAACAATTGATAGGCAGGCTCATGTCATCCTCAAGGCATGTAGATTTATAATATTATTACTTAAAACTAGGCTACTTTTGCGTATACAGTCATTAATATATTCCAAATAAAATAAGTCCCTCGATACTCCGTCTCCGTGCTGCTGCTGACTTGAAATAAAATAGACCGCGTATGTGGCAGTCGGTCCGACACTGAACAGCAGTCTGTTATAATCACATTTTTATGAGCTAACGAATTCCGTTATATTGGACATTTGTATTAATTATATCAAGCGAAGAACTGAGAAAGCAGAGAGACTGCAACATTATCGTGGTTTGCGTGACTACTCTCTCCACCTCAATGTCACGCGGTCGAAAAGGGCGCTTGTCTATTGGACAGTGGAAATGTGTGTGTGGCTGCGATCCTGTGTGTGCGCGCGCGCGTGTGTGTGTGTCTGTGTGTGTACTGCGGAGCCCAGATCAGCGGAGCCGAGTTTTGACATGGCATTGATCCATTGTTCTATTGAAGCACATTACCTACCACCATCCTCTCGCTAAACAACTTGTAGACCACGGTGTTTTTATGAGTGCCCACAAGTAGCCGTTTTAATAATATAATAAGCCGCGCGCCTCGGTAATAATAATAAGCCGCGTTTTTTCTTCCTTCTTCCCAAGATGCACAGACATAGAGAGAGAGAGAGAGAGAGATAGATAGATAGATAGATAGATAGATAGAGAGATTAGATGCAGTGTGCTTGTTTTGCAGTGAGTGCTGCGAGCAGTGGTAATAATAATCACTTCCTATATTTGGTTCGCGTTTGGTCCGATGAAGCGAACCGAGACCTACGTTTTTAAAGCTCTCGCTGACAACGTCGTTGTCATTATTAGAAGCAACGAGGAAACAAATGTAATGATCGTTTCGTTCATCGCATAGGCTATTTAATTTTAGCCTATTTTAATACAATTCAAATAATCAAATTGTGCTTAGACTCAGGGAATTATTTTCACCGGACATTAAGACCGGAGAAATTAAATATGTCGGACTTCAGGAGATTTTGCCGGACAAATACCGGTAATTACCGGCTAACGGAAACGCTCTACCTGCCAGGAAGTTCTTGGCCCCAAGAAGCACCAGCACAAGGAGTGGATCTCAGGGGACAGTCTGCGAAAGATCCAAGAGAGGAGGGAGAAGAAGGCGGCAGTGAACAACAGCCGGACAAGAGCAGAGAAGGCCAAGGCACAAGAAAGGTATGCAGAAGGAAACAAGCTAGTAAAGAAGAGCATCAGAGCAGACAAGCGAAGGTATATGGATGACCTGGCAACAGAGGCAGAGCAAGCAGCAAGAGAGGGGAATATGAGAGAACTGTACAACATCACCAAGAAGCTGGCAGGAAAGTACAGCAAACCAGAACGACCTGTGAAGGACAAAGAGGGAAGACCGATAACAACGGGAGAGGAGCAACAGAAGAACAGATGGATGGAGTATTTTGAAGAACTTCTAAACCGGCCAGCACCACAGAACCCACCAGACATCGCACAGGCTGACACAGACCTACCCATAGCCTGCAACGCACCAACCAGGGAAGAAATTAGGAAGACTATCAAGCAGCTGAGGAACGGAAAGGCTGCAGGACCAGACAACATCCCTGCGGAGGCACTGAAGTCAGATATAGAAACCACGGTGAAGATGCTCCACCCACTCTTCATGAAGATATGGGAGGAAGAAGACGTGCCAGGAGATTGGAAAGAGGGCTATCTCATCAAGATCCCAAAGAAAGGCGATGTATTATTTTAAAAATAATCAATAAAAAGATAATTGAACAAAAAACAAGTTATATTATCGTCTCGTCCCCCCCCCCCCCCCCCCGCTCTATATAGGCAACTACCCAGACCGCCTGATGTGTCTGCAAATGCCCATCCTGAGTGACAGCAGCTGCTCGAAGTCCTACCCTGGACAGATCACCTCCAACATGTTTTGTGCCGGTTACCTCGAGGGAGGAAAGGACTCTTGCCAGGTAGGAATCAAAAGCCATCGTTTCAGAGTGCACCAGGGGTGTAAAGTACTCGAGTAATTGTACTTTGTTACAATACTTACGTTTTTGGGGATTTGTAGTTTACTCGAGTATTATTAGGTTTGTATACTTGTACTTTTACTCGATTACATTTCAGAGAAAAAAAAACATACTTTTGACTCCTTACATTTAAAATGCAGACCTACAAAGTACAAAGTAAAAATCTCGCAGGTCCAACTATTTTAATTAGTATATTTGTTTCTCTGGCCAAACTAACATTAACGTTATTGATCCTGCGGCCGCACTTTATTTAAAAACAGCCAATCAAATCCCCATCAATGGAAAATGAAACTGCCCATACCCATGCTGATTGGTCCTTGTGCAAGACTAGAAAGCGGGGATCTTTGATTAAACACCTGCTATCAGAAGAATAGTCTGAAAAAAAGTTTTTACTTTTAAGTACATTTAAAAGTAGAAACGTTTTGACTTTTACTCAAGTGTGTTTTTAGCCAGATACTCTGACTTTTACTGAGTACGATTTTGAGACGGTACCCATACTTTCACTTAAGTATAATTTATGGGTACTTTTTACACCCCTGCTCCTCACACACCTCACGTCTCTCTCTCTCTCTCAGGGTGACTCCGGTGGCCCCCTGGTCTGCAACAACCAGCTCCAGGGTGTGGTGTCCTGGGGTTACGGGTGTGCCGAGAGGAACAGGCCCGGCGTCTACGCCAGGGTCTGCAGGTACACCTCCTGGATCCGAAGAACCATGGCCAACAACTAACTCATCTTTACTGGACGGAGCATTTGCTTTAAGGACAGGAATGAAGAAAATGTAACATAATAAAGAGATAATTCTTTGCCAACTATTGTCTAGTTTCCTCATTCATCAACGTTGGACCATTGCTATATCTATAAAAGAAAATGTCATCTATGAATTCATCTATGTATTAAAGGTTTTAAAACAAGGACACGGTCGGTATCATAGATGCAAAGCATTCACCCAAAACTCATCTTACACAAAGTGCCCTGCCTGTGAGCCACCACTAGGGGCAGAGTGGCAAAGTGTGAGTGAATGACCGCATCTACCGGTATATATTAGTGCAGTCAATAGATTTTTTTTTTTTTTACTAATTAATCTCACAATTTTCTGTAATTAATCTAGATTAAAAATATTTTTCGATTTAAGACCGAAGCTTGTAACAGATATTTACTTGAGTAAAATCATGGAATTAATGTAAGATCAACACAAAGTACATTTAGATTCAAATACTATTTTAATAGTAATATAAATCATATTAACAAAAATGTGTTCCATCTTCATGTCAGATGATTGTCAAAAAGGTGCATGAGTCGATGCGAAAAAAGAACAAGCAAATATATATATATATAAATATACTAACGTTGAAGATTTTTCACTGCATAGATTAATTTATTTTAATGCTTTAATTCATTTAAATTAATCTCCAAAGTTAAAGCATTAATTTTGACAGCCCTAATATATATATATATATATATATATATATATATATATATATATATATATATATATATATATATATATATATAAAAAAAGCTACTATTTAACTTCTTAAATATTCATGTCAGCCTAAACAATTGTGCAAGACATCAGCCATAGGTACTGTAGCCTGTATCTAATTTTTAAAAAGCAGCCATTAGATGTATTTCTTCAGAAGGATAGCATCAAATAAGATGTTTTTGTTTTGCGTCACACAAAGGTGTTAGGGTTTGACACCGACCCCAAACGCACGACACAAGAGAGTAGGAATTCAGAGTTGCCAAATACAAGGGCTTGTTTATTTGAATACTAAATATAAAGAGTACAGGATAGGCAAGTCAACAAGACAGGTACATAGGCCAGGGGGCAAAAGTTCTGCTGCTCTGCAGCTTCTCCCATGGTGGTAGTCTGGGAATAGCAGATGTTGACGTCAGAACCGCTCTGCAGAATTCTCTCGTCAGAATCTCCGATGTGTTGCGAGACCGAGAGAGGGAGAGAGGGAACGAGTCAACAACAGTGCAGGTTGAACGAGCAGGAGAACAGGGTGAACTAATCTTCGTGTAATTAAACACAGTGAGCACAATTCCAAAACAAATCCCAAGTGAAACTCTTCGTGTAAAACACACAGTGAGCAAAATTCCAAACACAGTCCCAAGTGAATATCTTCGTGTAATATACACACAGAAGTGAAGTCCAAAAACAATCCAAATGTGAATAATATCTTCGGTGTGAGCAACACACAGAGGGAGATGAAAAAGTCCCAAAAATATTATCCCAGAGGGAACAAACAAAAGGGAACGCTGGGTGAGTGACTGTCTGACAAAAAGGTGGTAATCTTTAGTGTAATAGTAACACACGAAAAACGGAATAGATCAAGACAGTCAATAAAAACTCACCCAGACGTAATGCGTAATGGTGCTGGAACAACAGCGGAGCGAGCGCGCGCCACGGGAACAGGTGTCCAAGGGGAAGGCTTCTTGGAAAAATCCTGGAGATAGCACAGAGAGCAAAAGCAGCAGCAGCAGCAAAACGGAGAATGCAACCAGAGAAAAATCAAGACGATCCAACAAACTTAGAGTGGAGAAACGGGGTATAAATAATAAGGGATTGATTGATTGACAAGCAGTGACAGCTGGGGAATGTGATTGAAAAGCGTGCGGACCTGAGAGAACCAATCAGCGACGTCTCTGATGACGTCACTGGGGAGAAGCGTGTGAATGAGGGAATTGAAATAATTAACAGAAAAAACAAATGAAAACAGAGCGAGGTGGTTAAAGGAACAGAACGAGTGAGAGAGCAAGGACAGAAACCTCACAGTACCCCCCCCTCCACGGGAGCCACCCGGCGACCAGGCCGACCCGGCTCGTCAGGATGGGCTCGATGGAAGTCGGTGATCAAGCCGGGATCCACGATGAGCTGCCGGGAGACCCAGCTACGCTCCTCAGGGCCGTAACCCTCCCAGTCCACCAGGTATTGGAACCCCCGGCCCCGCCGACGAACGCCCATCAACCGGCGGACCTGCCACTGGGGGTGACCATCCACCAACACGGGAGGCGGCGGATCAGGAGCTGGAGGCATAAGGGGACTGAGGGAGACGGGCTTAACCCGGGAGACATGGAACACGGGGTGGATGTGCATGGATGCAGGAAGCTTCAGGCGCAGGGCCGCCGGACTGAGTACCTTCAGGACCTCGAAAGGCCCGACGAAACGGGGGTTGAGCTTCTTGGCCGAGGACCGTAGCGGGAGGTCCTTCGCGGAGAGCCACACCCTCTGCCCAGGGCGGTAAGTCGGCGCAGGAACCCGGCGCCGGTCGGCACCACGACAGGCGCGCTCAGATGTCCGGAGCAGGAGCGAGCGGGAGAGCAGCGGACCAATCATCACAGTACTTCAAGAAGCCCGTGGTGGGGAAAGAGCCAAACCTTACAGCACCCGGCGACCCACACGGCTCGGGCCTGCCCGGACGGGACCCAAGGAAGCCGGCGATCAGGGGCACTGGAGAGGGGGACAAAGACAGAGGCCCGGAGAGGGGGACCGGAGACGTGGACAGAGGACCGGCGAGGGAGGCCGGAGACGGGGACTGGGACCCGACAGCGGAGGCCGGGCACAGGGACAGAGAACCGGCGAGGGAGGCCGGAGACGAGGACTGGGACCCGGTGAGGGGGCTGGACGGCACCTGAAGACACCGGGCACGACAGGAGGAGCTCCACCCCTTGATGGCACCGGAGGACCAGGCGATGTGGGGCTCGTGCAGCGCGAGCCAGGGCCTGCCCAGGACCACAGGGACAAGAGGAGAGCTGGTGACGAAAAACTGGAGCCTCTCAACGTGGTCACCAGCAACGGTGAGAAGGACTGGACAGGTGCGTTGAGTGACGTCAGCCAGGCGGCGATGATCCATTGCGAAGACCTCCAAGGGCCTCTCGAGGTCCTCAAGAGGAATGTTGGCCCGGGTGGCAAACCCAACGTCCATGAAACTCCCATCAGCACCAGAGTCCATGAGTGCACCCACCGTTGCCCGCTGGTCCGCCCAGGCTAGGGTGACGTCCGCCAGACGGTTGGGTGGTGCACGGGTGGGTATGGACGAGAGGTCCGGAGGCGACTCACCAGCGGGCCTCCGGGGCGGGGGACAGGAAAGACGGCTCACCAGGATCTCCCGGGGTCTTGGCGAGCCTGGTCCTCTTGGCCGGGCACGGCAATTGGAGACACGGTGTCCACCCCGGCCACAGTAGAGGCAACGGCCGGAGAAGAGCCTGGACTCCCGTTCGGCCGGGCTAAGGCGGTTGCGTCCCAGCTGCATGGGTTCCTCCCCGGTCACGGCTCGGGAGGGAACAAACCCACCAGTCACGGAGGGGGCAGGGCGGTCAGCACCGTAGAGGCGGCCGCCGGGAAAGGGAGCCCCTGAGCGGCGGTCGATGGCACAGTCGTAAGGCCGGCGAGGCGGAAAGACCTGAGCCCTGGACTCCCTGAAAACCCCCTTGGGGTCGTAGTAATCGGGGGGTACGTCTGGGGTAAAGAAAACCTCCTCGAGGTCGTGGTCCTCGGGGGGTACGTCTGGGGTACAGAAAACCTCCTCGAGGTCGTGGTCCTCGGGGGGTACGTCTGGGGTACCGAAATCCTCCTCGAGGTCGTGGTCCTCGGGGGGCGCGTCTGGGGGTCCCCGTCGGGTTCTCTCTCGTCTCCTCTCCTGGAGGCGTCCGTCGATGCGGATGGCGAGGCAGAACAGGTCCTCGAGGGAATCAGGTTCCTCCCGGGTCGCGAGCTGGTCCCTGACTGCGTCACTGAGCCCACTCATGAAGGTTAGGCGAAGTGCTGGGTCGTTCCATCCACTCTCCACCGCCGCCAGTCGAAACTCCAGGACGTAGTCAGTTACCCGGCTGCTCCCCTGTCGGAAGGTCCCCAACCGGGCTCCAGGGTCCAGACCTCGGGCTGGATGGTGGAACACTCTGCGGAGCTCCGCCACGAAGTCTGGATAGGAAAACAAAAAATCTGCTTCCATTGCCCAGGAGGAAGTGACCCACTGGGCAGCATGGCCTGAAAGCAAGTTCGTTATATAAGCCACTTGGGACCCACGAGCAGAAAAACGGCTTGGTTGATGACGGAAAACCAACTCACATTGCATGATGAATGTGGCACACTCCTCGGGATTACCGTCGAACAGCCGTGGGACGGAGAGACGGGGTTCCCGAGATGCGAGATCTGCTGGGGCTGCGGGGAATGCTCCTGAAGGTTGTGAGAGATGAAAGGCATTAACGGTGTCGCCCAGCGAGTGAAGCTGAGCGAGAATGTCGGACTGTTGTCCTGCCAGAGCGGCCAGGGACCCTTGAATAAGCAGGACCTGCTCTCGGAGTCCCTGTACAGCAGCTGCAGCCGCATCCAGCTGTAGGGCGTGTTCCTTGGCTGACTCTAACTGGACTGCCGCTGCTGTGCTGACTCTCTTGCGGGCGCAGACTGCGCAGGCCAGTACGAACCCCTTGACGTCGTTCCTCATGGTGGGCCACCAGAATCGACGAGCCAGGAAGGAGAACGTGCGATGAACGCCCGGGTGGCAGGCGAACCGGCTGGTATGGCCCCACTGAAGGACCCGGGACCGGACTGAGTTGGGGACAAAGAGACGATTAACAGGTACATTGCCTGGAGCGCGATGGAAGCGTAGGGCACGCCTTACCACCCCCTCGATGCCCAAGGTGACTACTCTCTCTGTGTCGGCTGGGGTCGTCATTGGTTGGATCGTAATGTTAGGGTTTGACACCGACCCCAAACGCACGACACAAGAGAGTAGGAATTCAGAGTTGCCAAATACAAGGGCTTGTTTATTTGAATACTAAATATAAAGAGTACAGGATAGGCAAGTCAACAAGACAGGTACATAGGCCAGGGGGCAAAAGTTCTGCTGCTCTGCAGCTTCTCCCGTGGTGGTAGTCTGGGAATAGCAGATGTTGACGTCAGAACCGCTCTGCAGAATTCTCTCGGCAGAATCTCCGATGTGTTGCGAGACCGAGAGAGGGAGAGAGGGAACGAGTCAACAACAGTGCAGGTTGAACGAGCAGGAGAACAGGGTGAACTAATCTTCGTGTAATTAAACACAGTGAGCACAATTCCAAAACAAATCCCAAGTGAAACTCTTCGTGTAAAACACACAGTGAGCAAAATTCCAAACACAGTCCCAAGTGAATATCTTCGTGTAATATACACACAGAAGTGAAGTCCAAAAACAATCCAAATGTGAATAATATCTTCGGTGTGAGCAACACACAGAGGGAGATGAAAAAGTCCCAAAAATATTATCCCAGAGGGAACAAACAAAAGGGAACGCTGGGTGAGTGACTGTCTGACAAAAAGGTGGTAATCTTCAGTGTAATAGTAACACACGAAAAACGGAATAGATCAAGACAGTCAATAAAAACTCACCCAGACGTAATGCGTAATGGTGCTGGAACAACAGCGGAGCGAGCGCGCGCCACGGGAACAGGTGTCCAAGGGGAAGGCTTCTTGGAAAAATCCTGGAGATAGCACAGAGAGCAAAAGCAGCAGCAGCAGCAAAACGGAGAATGCAACCAGAGAAAAATCAAGACAATCCAACAAACTTAGAGTGGAGAAACGGGGTATAAATAATAAGGGATTGATTGACAAGCAGTGACAGCTGGGGAATGTGATTGAAAAGCGTGCGGACCTGAGAGAACCAATCAGCGACGTCTCTGATGACGTCACTGGGGAGAAGCGTGTGAATGAGGGAATTGAAATAATTAACAGAAAAAACAAATGAAAACAGAGCGAGGTGGTTAAAGGAACAGAACGAGTGAGAGAGCAAGGACAGAAACCTCACAAAAGGTGCCTCTCATCTCATTGTACAATATATCAACAAAATCATGAGAAAATAATAATTAATAAGATAATTATGTTGTGATATAATAGCCAAATTAAACATTATGAACAGAATATTCAATCTATAAACCATGGAGGGGAAAAAATAAGAAATACATGAACATAAAAGGTACTTTTATTGTTGAATTACACAATGCATAATTATGAACATAAAATACCGGTATATACAACTGGGTTTCCATCAGAGTAACAGGTTTTCAAATGCAAACGGACACTAAAATCTGCCAGAAATCAGACTTCCTCGTGTATTGGCACTCTTAGTGGACACCTTCATACCGTACATATATCCGTTTTGAAAACGGTTCGTACAATCCACATACTTGCAGTATTTTACTCAGGATGTACATAGCACTCCCAATATAATTTATTCTGAAAACATCCGTGTTTCATACAGATTTTTTAAGCATCATCTGTGAGGGGGAGGAGAAACTGTCCGGTCATTGTTGTAACATCGTGTGGCATCGTCTGACTTCCCCAAATTCATCAATCAAATTACCGCTATGACTTATTGACACAAGCCTTTAAACAGTTTGTTAGCAAAAACATTTAATACATGTGTTAAAAGGCTATGCCCTGGGCCCAGGAATTCAAAACATTGAATCCCTATTGATTGATTGAAATAAGTTATTAACAGATTGCAGAATGGGTACAGTACAATACAGTACGGCTCAATACACACAATTGTTAAGGGGATGCAGACCAGAGAAAGACGTTAGTCTTGTTTACATCAGGGTCCCCCATTTTCAATTCATAGTGACATTTATGACATACACAACATACATGACATTTATGGCATTGGGACATACATGACATAATACAGGTATTTAGTACTGTTACATTTGTGACATATGCGATATGCAAATATACAGTATACTGTTACCCTATATGATGTACAGTTGCACAAGGGTGTTGCACAAACCTTATTCGTAAAAGAGCGAGAGAGAGAGAGAGAGAGAGAGAGAGAGAGAGAGAGAGAGAGAGAGAGAAAATGGGCTAAAAGCCCATTATCGGTAGCCATGCCCTCATACCACATGTGCATTATTCACACACATATGTTTGATAGATGGATAAATATAGAAATATGCGCCCTTGGCCGATCAGATACCAGAGCGACATGGAGGATATAAAAGGGCCTCCAGTAGTTGGGAGTGTCACCACAGCAACCATGAAGGCTTTCATTCTCCTGGCTCTGTTCGCAGCAGCATGTGAGTATAACGACTTGAGATAATGCTACTGGTGGTGGTAATGTATATTCACAGAGCAATTTTGAGTGACCAAAGTGACCATAGTCGAGGACGTATCCATAACTCAGACAAGCCAGACAAAAGATCTGAAGACATTTCTTTGACATATTCTACCATGTATAAACCAAACAATACAGTGGCTCGAGAGGTAGAGTGGTCGTCTGGTAATCCAGAGGTTCCCGGTTTTGATTCTATATATTGATTCTATATGAATTGAAAATGGGGGACCCTGATGGAAACAAGACAAACGTCTTTCTCAGGTCTGCATCCCCTTAACAATTGTATGTATTGAGCCGTACTGTATTGTACCCATTCTGCAATCTGTTAAATAAAGTTTTCATTCATTCATTCATTCATTCCCGCTCCTCCTGGGCAGTGTGTCGAAATGTCCTTGAGCGAGACACCTAACCCCTGACTGCTCCCAAGTTCAAGTTTTGTTTTATTTGTCACATATACAGTAAGGTTACAGTGAAATGCTTGGTTCTGTATGAGCCCCCTGAGATTGTGCTTCATACAGTAAAAAAGTTAAAATAATAAAGTCCAAACACTATACACAATATACAACTAAAGTACAAACTAAAGTACAAAATGCAAACAATGACGTACAAAATGCTAACTTAAAAGAAAATGCTAAAATGATGAACAGGTAGGCACCTTGCATGTTCAAGTTCAAGTTCAAGTTCTTTAATAGTTGTCATACAGAAGTACAGAATACTTTCATACAAAATGCTTCTTACTGTTACGCTCCAGAGACTGTGCTAGACAAGATAGTATCAAATAACATAATAACATAATATAGCATGAATTTAGAAGAAGAAAATGAGGTCACAGTGTTCGGTATAGACATATGTACAATGTTCTGAGTTACCATATAATATACAATACACAATACTATGCAGTGTACTAATGTACAGTACTATCTAGTGCAAAGCAGAAATGGGATGAGGTACAATTTTAGGTACAATTTACAGTAAGGTGTACGAGTTGTAGTGCAATCCTTCATCCATAAATATAAAGTGTGGGGAGTGGGTGCTACAGTGTGTTTGTTTAAAGTGGGTGTGTGCTATAAGTGTGTGGAGTGGGTGCTACAGTGTGTTTGTTTAAAGTGAGTGTGTGCGTGTGGATGTGTGTGCTATGTGCGTTTGGTGGTTGTTGTTGTGTAGTGTTCATTCATTGTTCGTTTAGCAGCCTGATGGCCTGGGGATAGAAGCTTCTTCTGAGTCTTTCTGTGCTCGCCTTGAGACTCCTGTATCGCTTGCCTGACCGCAGCAGTTCAAAGAGGCAGTTGTTCGGGTGACTGGAGTCTTTAATGATTCTCTTAGCCTTGCCCTTGCAACGCTTGTAGTAAATGTTCTGGAGGGTGGGGAGCCCCCCTCCAATTGTGCGTTCGGCTGAACGTGTCACTCTTTGTAGTCTGCTTTGGTCTTGTGCAGTGCTATTCAGGATGCTCTCTATTGTACATGAGTAGAAGTTCTTAAGGATCTTCTGGCTGACTTGGAACTTCCTTAGGCGCCTGAGGAAGTAGAGGCGTTGTCGTGCCTTCTTCACAACACTGTTAATGTGTGTGGTCCATGTCAAGTCCTCGGATATGTAGGCTCCGAGGTACTTAAAGCTGTTGACTCTCTCAACCGGTGCCCCGTCGATGCTGAGGGGGCTGTAGTCCTTGACCCCCGACCTCCTGAAGTCCACAATCATCTCCTTTGTTTTGCTGACGTTCAGGGAGAGGCTGTTTTCCTGGCACCATCCCGCCAGGACCTTGACCTCTTCCAGGTAGGCCCTCTCGTCGTTGGCAGAGATCAGGCCCACCACCACTGTGTCGTCAGCAAATTTGACGATTGTATTGCTACTCCGCTGAGCCACACAGTCGTGTGTGTACAGGGAGTAGAGGAGGGGACTCAGAACACAGCCCTGGGGGGCCCCTATGTTGAGGGTGATGGATGAGGAGGTGCAGTTGCCTGCTCTCACCACCTGGGGTCTGCCAGTCAGGAAGTCCAAGACCCACTGGCAGAGGTCATAGCCCAAGCCCAGGTCCCTGAGCTTGGCTATGAGTATGGAGGGGACTATGGTATTGAATGCCGAGCTGTAGTCGATGAATAGCATTCTCACATAGTTCCCCTGCCTCTTGTCCAGGTGTGATGCTGCTGTGTGCAGCACATGGGATATGGCGTCCTCCGTGGACCTGTTGGGGCGGTATGCAAATTGCAGGGGGTCCATGTTGATGGGGAGGGAGGAGCAGATGTAGCCCTTTACTAGCTTCTCGAAGCACTTCATGGCTATGGAGGTGAGAGCTACAGGGCGGTAGTCGTTGAGGCAAGCAGGCTTGGATTTTTTGGGTACAGGGATAATAGTGGACTTCTTCAGGCAGGTGGGGATGACAGCCTGTTCTAAGGACAGGTTAAATATGTCAGTGAATACTGGGGCCAGTTGGTCGGCACAGACTTTTAGGACTGGTCGCCTCTGCCGTCGGTGTGTGAATGTGTGAGTGAATGGGTGAATGTGAGGAGTGCAAAATTGTAAAAGCGCTTTGGATAAAAGCTCTAGAGATAAATGCACCCTATAACCGTTTATATTTTGTCTTCTCTTAGATGCCGCACCTATTGAGGATGAGGATGACAAGATCGTTGGAGGCTATGAGTGCAGAAAGAACTCTGCGCCCTACCAGGTGTCTCTGAGCTCTGGCTACCACTTCTGCGGCGCCTCCCTGATCTCCAGCACCTGGGTGGTGTCTGCTGCTCACTGCTACAAGTCGTAAGTGCTGTAGATTAGATTGCATTTTTACATTCAGTTAACTTTAAGAAGACTCCCATAAGCATTGGCTGATCGATTTTCAATTTTAAAGAATCTTAGGTATACCTATAGGCTACCTAGGTATACAACTTAGGCCAACATTTATAATGACAGATACATTTGATTTGATTTTGATTTGAAGTCTTTATTTTGAACATGCAATGAATACAACAAACAATAACAAAAAAGAAAAACAACTCAATCTGCATGTTCGAAAAGGAGTAGGAAGAAGTATACACTTATTTAATCCTACCCCTTTTCCACTACTCAAATGAGTGTACTATTTTAAACATAAAAAAAAAAAGAAAAAAAAATATATATATATATATATATATATATATATATATATATATATATATATATATGCAAAACAAAAAACAAAAACTATATATGTATAAAATAAAATAAAATAGAAACAAAATAAAAATGTAAACACCTGTGAATATCAAGTCCCTTCTTCATCCCTGTACCTTGTGAACATAATTTCCTTATACATCAGTTTGAATTGTCTCATGTTTGGACATTGCTTTAACACCACATTAAGACTGTTCCACAGTTTCACTCCACATATTGAGATGCAGTGTTTTCTCATGTTAGTGCGTACGTTTAGCACCTTTAAATTGTGTTCTCCCCTCAGATTATAACCCCCCTCCCTATCAAAGAACAATTCTTGAATGTTTCTTGGAAGTGCATGACTTTTTGCTTTATACATTAATTGTGCCGTTTTAAATTCCACAAGATCATTTAACTTCAATGTCTTTGACTCCAGAAACAATATGTTAGTGTGATCACGATAACCTGCAATGTGAACTATCCTTATGGCCCTTTTTTGGAGTATAAAAAGTGGTTGTAGTGTAGACTTATAATTGTTTCCCCAGACTTCAGCACATTTTTGTATATATACAACTTAGGCCAACATTTATAATGACAGATACATTTTTGTATATATACAACTTAGGCCAACATTTATAATGACAGATACATTTTGGTATATATACACCTTAGGCCGATATTTATAATCACAGATTAATTGTAAGTATTTAAACACCACAGGCCAACATTTATAATGACAGATACATTTGAGGTATTTAAACACCTTAGGCCAACATTTATAATGACAGATACATTTAGGTATATATACACTTTAGGCCAACATTTATAATGAGTTTAATTTGAGGTATATATACACTTTAGGCCAACATTTATAATGACAGATTAACTTGAGGTATTTAAACACATTAGGCCAACATTTATAATCACAGATTAATTTGAGGTATTTAAACACATTAGGCCAACATTTATAATCACAGATTAATTTGAGGTATTTAAACACATTCGGCCAACATTTATAATGACAGATTAATTTGAGGTATTTAAACACATTAGGCCAACATTTATAATGACAGATTAATTTGAGGTATATAAACACATTAGGCCAACATTTATAATCACAGATTAATTTGAGGTATATACACCTTAGGCCAACATTTATAATCACAGATTAATTTGAGGTATTTAAACACCTTAGGCCAACATTTATAATCACAGATTAATTTGAGGTATATAAACACATTAGGCCAACATTTATAATCACAGATTAATTTGAGGTATATACACCTTAGGCCAACATTTCTAATCACAGATTAATTTGAGGTATATACACCTTAGGCCAACGGCAAACCTCCAGGTATTAGGCTTACCAGGCTACAGGCAATGCTACTCTGCTACTCATGGATACTTCATACCTGTAAAACAGATCTACTGATTGCTTTATTACAAATTTACATTACACCGTATATGCAACCCCCATATATCCCTCTCTCAACACAGCCGCATCCAGGTGCGTTTGGGCGAGCACAACATCGCCGTCAACGAGGGCACCGAGCAGTTCATCAGCACTGCGAAGGTCATCAGGCACCCGCGGTACAGCAGCAGCAACATGGACAACGACATCATGCTGATCAAGCTGAGCAAGCCCGCCACGCTGAACAGCAGCGTGCGCACCGTGTCTCTGCCCAGCAGCTGTGCCAGCTCCGGTACCCGCTGCCTGGTCTCCGGGTGGGGCAACACCAGCGGCTCTGGCAGTAAGTATTGATTGATTGATTGATTGATTGAACATTTTAATTAACAGATTGCAGAATGGGTACAGTACGGCTCAATACTCACAATTGTTAAGGGGATGCAGACCAGAGAAAGACTTTCGTCTTGTTTACATCAGGGTCCCCCATTTTCAATTCATCAAGACATTTATGACATACACGACATGCAGATATAAAAATCTAATCTAATCATGACATTTATGACATACATAGATAGATAGATCTTTATTTGTCATTGTTGGTACAACGAAATTTGTTAGGAACATCACCACTGGCATACAACATAAGATATAACATGTGCAAAATAATAATGTCAATAATAGTAGTAATATAGTAATAAGTAATAAAGTATCAATGTCCCAATGTCCCAATATATAACATACCATCATTGTCCCAAGTGCATTTAGTGCTTGTGCAAATAAATTAATAAATATAAATATAAATATTTCAGTCCAGTGAGTTGATGGAAGGAGGGGGGGGGGGGGCGTTGACTTGCAAAGGATGAAGTATTGTATAGTGCATCAATGCAAGTCCGGTTCACAGTTATTGTTGTAATGTGGGAGTGGGAGTTATGTCACCGGGGGTGGGATGCGGGGGGGGGCAAGTTGATGTTCGTCGTTGAGCAGCCTGACAGCCCGTGGGTAGAGGCTGTTGGTCAGTCTGCTGGTTCCGGACTGGATGGATCTGTACCTTCGACCAGAGGGCAGCAGTTGAAAGAGATGGTTTGCTGGGTGGTACTGGTCTAGTAAGATGTTATTTATACGCCGTAGGCAGCGGGAGGTAAAGACTGTGGAGATATCTGGGAGGCTAGCTCCAGTGATCCTCCTCGCAGCCTTGACCACTCTGTGGAGGGCCTCCTTCTCTGCCCTGGTACAGCCAGTAAACCACACCAGTAGTCCGTACGTGAGTACACTCTCTACTGCGCAGTGGTAGAAGTTGGCCATCAGTCCCTGTGGGAGTTTAGCCCATTTAAGCTTCCTAAGGTAGAAAAGGCGCTGCTGTGCTTTGCCCACAGCAGAGGCAATGCTGACCCCCCAGGACAGGTCATCAGACATTGTCACGCCCAGAAACTTAAATTTTGAAACCCTCTCCACCTCCTCATTTCCAATGAGGAGTGGAGAGTGGCTGAGGTCACCAGTCCTGCGGAAATCGATGATCATCTCCTTGGTCTTCGTGGGGTTGAGAGCAAGGTTATGACCATCGCACCACTCCACTAGTTGCTCAACCTCCCTCCTGTATGAGGTCTCATCATTCCCTCTGATGAGGCCAAGCACTGTTGTGTCGTCTGCAAATTTTACTATGAGGTTAGATGGAGAGGAGGAACAACAGTCGTGTGTAAAAAGAGTGTAGAGAAGTGGGCTGAGTACACACCCCTGAGGGGCCCCGGTGCTAATGGGCAGGGTGGGGGATGTGTGCTTGCCAATCCTAACATGTTGTGTGCGATTTGTGAGAAAGTCCAAGATCCAGTTGCATAGTGTGGTGTACATACATGACATACAGTACTGTTACATTTGTGACATACAAGATATGCAAATATACAGTACTGTTAAACAGAGATCCTAACAGATAAGGGGGAGGGAAATGTACATTAGGAGGGTGTTCGGACATTTACCGGGGCCAGTTTCTAATTGCAGCCACCCGTAGGTGCTCTTTGAGAGCGGTTTTGAAGGTGGGTAGGGATTCACATTTTCTTACGGCTGTGGGTAGGGCGTTCCACATTGATGTGGCATAATTGCGAAACGTGTTAAGTACAGTAGAACTATGACATTAAGCAACTTCTACGAAATCATCAAAATGTTACTGATTTAGACAAGACATTAGATCCCATATCTGTGAAGAGAATTGGGATAATATCATATAGCTAAAGAATTGATCCTGCTCAACTGGAACAAACAAAGACCTCCAACACTTGACCTCTTCAAAAAGACTCTCATGACACTTTGCAACTGGAACAATATACTCTGAAGAACAAGGAGGACGTCTTTCTTAGAACTTGGGAACCCGTCATGGACCTCCGACTATCCACCAACATCATTGTGTTATGCCTCGATTACTTATACTGAAATACGTGAACATAGATGTTTTTATTTTAAATTTAATTATATTTGTATTATTGTAAAAATAATCAATAAAAAGATAATTGAACAAAAAAACAAGTTATATTATCGTCTCTAGAGGTATTTAGTACTGATACATTTGTGACATAAACGGTATTCAAATATACAGTACTGTTACCCCTAGATCCTGACAGAGTATATACATATGATGGGGAGGGGACTGTACATTAATACATAGATGTTTTTATTTTAAATTGAATTATATTTGTATTATTGTAAAAATAATCAATAAAAAGATAATTGAACAAAAAACAAGTTATATTATCGTCTCCGTCCCCCCCCCCCCCCCCCCCCCCCCCCTCTATATAGGCAACTACCCAGACCGCCTGATGTGTCTGCAAATGCCCATCCTGAGTGACAGCAGCTGCTCGAAGTCCTACCCTGGACAGATCACCTCCAACATGTTTTGTGCCGGTTACCTCGAGGGAGGAAAGGACTCTTGCCAGGTAGGAATCAAAAGCCATCGTTTCAGAGTGCACCTCCTCACCAGGGGTGTAAAGTACTCGAGTAATTGTACTTTGTTACAATACTTACGTTTTTGGGGATTTGTACTTTACTCGAGTATTATTAGGTTTGTATACTTGTACTTTTACTCGATTACATTTCAGAGAAAAAAAAACATACTTTTGACTCCTTACATTTAAAATGCAGACCTACAAAGTACAAAGTAAAAATCTCGCAGGTCCAACTATTTTAATGAGTATATTTGTTTCTCTGGCCAAACTAACATTAACCTTATTAATCCTGCGGCCGCACTTTATTTAAAAACAGCCAATCAAATCCCCATCAATGGAAAATGAACCCGCCCATACCCATGCTGATTGGTCCTTGTGCAAGACTAGAAAGCGGGGATCTTTGATTAAACACCTGCTATCAGAAGAATAGTCAGAAAAAAGGTTTTTACTTTTAAGTACATTTAAAAGTAGAAACCTTTTGACTTTACTCAAGTGTGTTTTTAGCCAGATACTCTGACTTTTACTTGAGTACGATTTTGAGACGGTATACCCATACTTTCACTTAAGTATAATTTATGGGTACTTTTTACACCCCTGCTCCTCACACACCTCACACCTCACGTCTCTCTCTCTCTCTCAGGGTGACTCCGGTGGCCCCCTGGTCTGCAACAACCAGCTCCAGGGTGTGGTGTCCTGGGGTTACGGGTGTGCCGAGAGGAACAGGCCCGGCGTCTACGCCAGGGTCTGCAGGTACACCTCCTGGATCCGAAGCACCATGTCCAACAACTAACTCATCTTCACTGGACGGAGCATTTGCTTTAAGGACAGGAATGAAGAAAATTTAACATAATAAAGAGATAATTCTTTGCCAACTATTGTCTAGTTTCCTCATTCATCAACGTTGGACCATTGCTATATCTATAAAAGAAAATGTCATCTATGAATTCATCTATGTATTAAAAAGTTTTAAAACAAGGACACGGTCGGTATCATAGATGCAAAGCATTCACCCAAAACTCATCTTACACAAAGTGCCCTGCCGGTGAGCCACCACTAGGGGCAGAGTGGCAAAGTGTGAGTGAATGACCGCATCTACCGGTATTAGTGCCGTCTTTGATTGATTGATTGAAAAGTTTATTAACAGATTGCAGAATGGGTACAGTACAGTACAGCTCAATACATACAATTGTTAAGGGGATGCAGACCAGAGAAAGACTTTCGTCTTGTTTACATCAGGGTCCCCCATTTTCAATTCATCATATAATAGAATAATATTTTTCTATTATATGATAGAAAAGCAAATATATATATATAAATATACTAACGTTGAAGATGTATACTCGCAATTTAAGAATGGGTACAAGTCACAGGCTCTTAGTCCATTCGGTAAGTCCGATCACGCCGCCATCTTTCTTTTGCCGAAGTACAAACAAAGTCTCAAGCGAACGCCGGTGGTCTCGCGAGAGGTTAAGCGTTGGACCGTGACGTCAGAGGAGTCACTCCAAGCTGCACTTGAATGCACAGACTGGAGTGTATTCCGTGATAACACAGCCAATATTAACGAATACACCGAAACGGTGCTTGACTATGTCTGTACTCTGGTAGAAGAAACAATCCCCTCCACCAAAATTAAAATCTACCCAAATCAAAAGCCCTGGGTAGACAAATCCGTCCGTGAGGCTCTGAAAGTGCGCACATCAGCATACAACACCGGGCTGGTGACAGGCAACATGGAAGAACACAAGATGGCAAGATACAACGTCAGGAGAGCAGTAATAGAGGCAAAACGGCGTTACAGGGATAAAGTTGAACTTCAGTTTGAACAGGCTGACTCTAGAGGCATGTGGCAGGGCCTCAGAACAATGACAGATTACAAAGGCACCCCCCTCAAGCTGAACAGTGACATCTCCTTAGCAAATGATCTCAATTCCTTCTATGCGAGGTTTGAGGCTGTGAATAACAACACCAGCCTACAAACCACGGCAATGGGGGGGGGGGGGGGGGGGGGTCTGCTGATGGAGACTCAGTGTTCAGGGTAACAGAGCATGAGGTGAGACGGATCTTTAAAAAAGTGAATATCAGGAAGGCAGCAGGACCGGACGGCATCCCCGGCCGCGTCCTAAAAGTCTGTGCCGACCAACTGGCCCCGGTATTCACTGACATCTTCAACCTGTCCTTGGAACAGGCTGTCATCCCCACCTGTCTGAAGAAGTCCACCATCATCCCTGTACCCAAAAAATCTACGCCCGCTTGCCTCAACGACTACCGCCCTGTAGCCCTCACCTCCATAGCCATGAAGTGCTTTGAGAAGCTAGTGAAGGGCTACATCTGTTCCTCCCTCCCCATCAACCTGGACCCTCTGCAATTTGCATATCGCCCCAACAGGTCCACGGAGGACGCCATAGCCCATGTGCTGCACACAGCAGCATCACACCTGGACAAGAGGCAGGGGAACTATGTGAGAATGCTGTTCATCGACTACAGCTCAGCATTCAATACCATAGTCCCCTCCAAACTCATAGCCAAGCTCAGGGACCTGGGCTTGAACTATGACCTCTGCCAGTGGGTCTTGGACTTCCTGACGGGCAGACCCCAGGTGGTAAGAGCCGGCAACTGCACCTCCTCATCCATCACGCTCAACATAGGGGCCCCCCAGGGCTGTGTTCTGAGCCCCCTCCTCTACTCCCTGTACACACATGACTGCGTAGCACAGCGGAACAACAACACCATCATCAAATTTGCTGATGACACAGTAGTGGTGGGCCTGATCTCTGCCAACGACGAAAGGGCCTACCTGGAAGAGGTAGAGAACCTGTCACAGTGGTGTCAGGAGAACTGCCTCTCCCTGAACGTCAGCAAAACAAGAGAGATGATTGTGGACTTCAGGAGGTCGGGGGTCAAGGACTACAGCCCCCTCAGCATCGACGGGGCACCGGTTGAGAGAGTGAACAGTTTCAAGTACCTCGGAGCCCACATATCCGAGGACTTGACATGGACCACACACATTGACAGTGTTGTGAAGAAGGCACGACAACGCCTCTACTTCCTCAGGCGCCTAAGGAAGTTCCAAGTCAGTCAGAAGATCCTTAGGAACTTCTACTCATGTACAATAGAGAGCATCCTGACCGGCAACATCACCTCCTGGTTTGGGAATAGCACTGCACAAGACCGTAGCAGACTACAAAGAGTGACACGTTCAGCCGAACGCACAATTGGAGGGGGGCTTCCCACCCTCCAGAACATTTACAACAAGCGGTGCAAGGGGAAGGCTAAGAGAATTATTAAGGACTCGAGCCACCCGAACAACTGCCTCTTTGAACTGCTGCGGTCAGGCAAGCGATACCGGAGTCTTAAGGCGAGCACAGAAAGACTCAGAAGAAGCTTCTATCCCCAGGCCATCAGGCTGCTAAACGAACAATAAACACTATGCAACAACCATCAAATGCACACAGCACACACACCCACACACTCACTCAAACAAACAACACACTGCAGCACCCACTCTCCACACTTTAGATCACACAAACACACTTTACACTTTATATTTATTGATAAAGGATTTGCACTACAACTCGTACACCTACTGTGAATTGTACCTAAATTGCACCTCGTCCCATTTCTGCCTTGCACTATATAGTATTGTATATTAGTACACTGCACAGTATTGTATATTGTATGGTAACTCAGTTACGTCTTCTGCATCGAACATTGTACATATGTCTAAACTGAACACTGTGACCTCATTTTTTTACTTCTAATTTTACTATGTTATTTTATTTCATACTTATCTTGTCTTGCACAGTCTCTGGAGCGTAACAGTAAGAAGCATTTTGTATAAAAGTATTCTGTACTTCTGTATGACAACTATTAAAGAAACTTGAAACTTGAACTTGATTTTTCACTGCATAGATTAATTTATTTTAATGCTTTAATTCATTTAAATTAATCTCCAAAGTTAAAGCATTAATTTTGACAGCCCTAATATATATATATATATATATATATATATATATATATATATATATATATATATATATATATATATATATATATATATATATATATATATATAAAGCTACTATTTAACTTCTTAAAGGGGAACTATCTTATAAATGGCCTTTTTGATTGTTTAGCATTGTTTCCTAGCTATGTGGACTTATATTAATATGATCTATGTCTCTAATTCTCATATTGGCGCATTCTTCCAATTCTCCTCTCACAATATTCACCCTCACTGAACTGAGTCATCTGAAAATGTGATGATTTGTGATGTCAGAGAGACACTGCTGCATGTTGAGACTCACACACTCCACACAGTTCCCATTGTGGTTGGAGCCCAGCCTGCTGCCCAGGCTCAAAACGGCTTAAGATCTTGAGGTAGAAAAATGCTGTTTTTGAAGACTTGATTAGAAATACAAAACAATGAATAAAAAAAAATTATAATTACAGAGGTGTTCCATAGACTCACAGGAATTGTGTAAAAGTGCCCAAATAGTGAAAGAAATAGTAAAATAGTTCCCCTTTAAGATATTGAGGATATACCCGTCTATGAGGAAAACACTCAATAGACAATGTGATTCTAACCATCATATCATAAAGAAATGTCTGACAACATAAGCAATTGAATATTATTGCAGAGTATTTTTAGATCTCCTAAATGTTGGCGTCCTTACCACCCTCCGGTAATCTAGATCAGTGGTACCAGTACAGAACTAACTTCACATGAATTATGTTATTTAGTCATCCCCTACATTACTAAAGACAGAATGCTTGGCACAGTTTAGAAGAATTATAACTATAGAAAACAAAATTGTAATAGTTATTTTGCAGGCATGGTGGCCAAGTGGTAAGGCGTCGGTCTCGTAAACCGAAGATCATGGGTTCAATCCCAATCCGTGCCTTTCAAGAATGGCCTATTTAAACTTGGTCCATCTTGGTTATCATTCATTGTGAAGTTTTTGAAGATATACCATTCTATGAGAAAAACACTCGACAATAACCATCATATCATAAAGAAAATGTGTGACAGGTTAACATAAGCAATTGAATATGAGTAGAGTATTTCTAGGTCTCCTAAATGTTGGGGTCCTTGCCTCCCTCAGGTAATTTAAATCAGTGGCTCCAGTACAGAACTAACTTCACATGAATTAGGTTATTTAGTCATCCCCTACATTACTAAAGACAGAATGCTTGGCAAAGTTCAGAAGAATTATAACTATAGAAAACAAAATTGTAATACTTATTTTGTAGGCATGGTGGCCAAGTGGTAAGGCGTCAGTCTCGTAAACCAAAGATCATGGGTTCAATCCCTCTCTGTGCCTTTCAAAAAGGGCCTATTTAAACTTGTTTTATCTTGGTGATCATTCATTGTTAAGATATTGAGGATATACCAGTCTATGAGGAAAACACTCAATAGACAATGTGATTCTAACCATAAAGAAATGTCTGACAACATAAGCAATTGAATATTATTGCAGAGTATTTTTAGATCTCCTAAATGTTGGCGTCCTTACCACCCTCCGGTAATCTAGATCAGTGGTACCAGTACAGAACTAACTTCACATGAATTATGTTATTTAGTCATCCCCTACATTACTAAAGACAGAATGCTTGGCACAGTTTAGAAGAATTATAACTATAGAAAACAAAATTGTAATAGTTATTTTGCAGGCATGGTGGCCAAGTGGTAAGGCGTCGGTCTCGTAAACCGAAGATCATGGGTTCAATCCCCATCCGTGCCTTTCAAGAATGGCCTATTTAAACTTGGTCCATCTTGGTTATCATTCATTGTAAGATATACCATTCTATGAGAAAAACACTCGACAATAACCATCATATCATAAAGAAAATGTGTGACAGGTTAACATAAGCAATTGAATATGATTAGAGTATTTCTAGGTCTCCTAAATGTTGGGGTCCTTGCCTCCCTCAGGTAATTTAAATCAGTGGCTCCAGTACAGAACTAACTTCACATGAATTAGGTTATTTAGTCATCCCCTACATTACTAAAGACAGAATGCTTGGCAAAGTTCAGAAGAATTATAACTATAGAAAACAAAATTGTAATAGTTATTTTGCAGGCATGGTGGCCAAGTGGTAAGGCGTCAGTCTCGTAAACCGAAGATCATGGGTTCAATCCCTCTCTGTGCCTTTCAAAAAGGGCCTATTTAAACTTGTTTTATCTTGGTGATCATTCATTGTTAAAGGGGAACTATCTTATAAATGGCCTTTTTGATTGTTTAGCATTGTTTCCTAGCTATGTGGACTTATATTAATATGATCTATGTCTCTAATTCTCATATTGGCGCATTCTTCCAATTCTCCTCTCACAATATTCACCCTCACTGAACTGAGTCATCTGAAAATGTGATGATTTGTGATGTCAGAGAGACACCGCTGCATGTTGAGACTCACACACTCCACACAGTTCCCATTGTGGTTGGAGCCCAGCCTGCTGCCCAGGCTCAAAACGGCTTAAGATCTTGAGGTAGAAAAATGCTGTTTTTGAGGACTTGATACAAAACAATAAAAAAAAAAAAAAAAAAAAAAAACAGAGGTGTTCCATAGACTCACATGAATTGTGTAAAAGTGCCCAAATAGTGAAAGAAATTGTAAAATAGTTCCCATTCATGTCAGCCTAAACAATTGTGCAAGACATCAGCCATAGGTACTGTAGCCTGTATCTAATTTTTAAAAAGCAGCCATTAGATGTATTTCTTAGCATCAAATAACATGTTTTTGTTTTGCGTCACACAAAGGTGCCTCTCATCTCATTGTACAATATATCAACAAAATCATGAGAAAATAATAATTAATAAGATAATTATGTTGTGATATAATAGCCAAATTAAACATTATGAACAGAATATTCAATCTATAAACCATGGAGGGGAAAACATAAGAAATACATGAACATAAAAAGGTACTTTTATTGTTGAATTACACAATGCATAATTATGAACATAAAATACCGGTATATACAACTGGGTTTCCATCAGAGTAACAGGTTTTCAAATGCAAACAGACACTAAAATCTGCCAGAAATCAGACTTCCTCGTGTATTGGCACTCTTAGTGGACACCTTCATACAGTACATATATCCGTTTTGAAAACGGTTCGTATACAATCCACATACTTGCAGTATTTTACTCAGGATGTACATAGCACTCCCAATATAATTTATTCTGAAAACATCCGTGTTTCATACAGATTTTCTAAGCATCATCTGTGAGGGGGAGGAGAAACTGTCCGGTCATTGTTGTAACATCGTGTGGCATCGTCTGACTTCCCCAAATTCATCAATCAAATTACCGCTATGACTTATTGACACAAGCCTTTAAACGGTTTGTTATCAAAAACATTTAATAAGTGTTAAAAGGCTATGCCCTGGGCCCAGGAGTTCAAAACATTGAATCCCTATTGATTGATTGAAAAAAGTTATTAACAGATTGCAGAATGGGTACAGTACAGTACAGTACAACTCAATACACACAATTGTTAAAGGGGATGCAGACCAGAGAAAGACTTTCGTCTTGTTTACATCAGGGTCCCCCATTTTCAATTCATAATGAGTTGAAATGAATGAATACAAATCTGATCCAATCAGATAGGGATTACAGGTTTTTAACTCCCGGGCCCTGACGATGGTCTTCTGGCCGAAAGCCTGGTTCTTAATTCATTAAAAAGAAACTTGCATGGATCTAAGTGCGCAGAACCAAGTGTTAAAAGGCCAACATGCTCATGGTGTAAACAGGAATCATATTTTATTAACACATCATTTCAGAGGGCGGTGGAGGTTGTAATATAGATGTAGATCTATGCTTTTGCCAGAAAACACGCCATTAACTACAATACAAAAACAATATTGGCCATACAGTGATTCAATGTTTAAGTAAGTAAAAAGTAAAATAATGCATTATGTTTTTATATAAAAAAAGAAAAACATATTCAACATCTACATAATTGTTTGTTTTGAGGAGTAAAACATCTTAGAAAGTGGGACGTCCCACACACACACACACACTGTAAGGCAACAACACAAGTCAAATGCAAACGCCTCAGTCGTCACAATAGCCTGTGTGGTCTGGACACGAGAGCGGATGTATATACAGGCACATCTCAATCAATTTGAATATTGAGGAAATATATTGGTTGCCTCCTGCATGCCACGCCGCACTGATTGATTCATGCAAAAGGAGCCCCAACCAAGCATATACTTTTCAGAAGGCCGACATTTCTGTAATATATATATATTCTATATTGTACTGGTCTTATGTAATGTTCTAATTTTCTCAGATACTGAATTTTGGGTTTTCATTAGCTGTAAGCCATAATCATCAAAAATGAAAGAAATAAAGGCTTGAAATATTTCACTCTGTGTGTAATGAATCTATATAATGTTCACTTTTTGAATTGAATTACTGAAATAAATCAACTTTTCCTCGATATTCTAATTGATTGAGATGCACCTGTACATACCGGTATAGATCACGGTTTCCCCATTAGAATCCTCTCGCATGGTGCAAGTAATGCTGGTACAGGTGTGAGACGGTAGGGCTTGTGGTGCCACACACGACACACTGCAAGCCCTCGGAAGGCTCTTCACAATCCTTTAACTTCACACCGCCACCGGTAACCCGCTTTTCCGGACTTTTCAACGTCTCGGCCTGCGCACCCAACGCGTTCGTTTCGTCACGGCCGGGGGTGGATTCTCCCTCCGGGCGCCACGGCGTGCCGCCGGGCCGCTCCTCCGCGGTTTTCCGCGACTCGAGACACCGATTCTGGGCTAAGGGAACCGCAGGCGGCGGCAGTGAGGGAACAGAAACCTCCGGCGAGGCGTCCACTTGGAGGGGAAGGTAGTAGCCGGCGTGGCGAGTTTCAGGGGGGAGGTCCGTTGGACCAGTGTTCGCTTGAGCGGTGACCACATTCCCGATAGAGTGTGCGGTATGAGCGTCTAGGGATACGTGGTAATCGGAGGCCTTGCTTGCGTCTTGCGACGAGGAATGGCAAAGTTGGTGACTGAAGAGCAAATCCAGGGTCTTAAAGCTGGCGTTGCACTCGTCACACTGATAAGGGAGTGACACTTTATTCGGCCTCCCCTGAATCCAGCGATACTCCGGGTGCTCCGTCATGTGTCTCTTGTAGGGCGCGACGAAGCGGAAGCCCTGGCCGCACTGGGGACACGTGAAGCGCCCCCGCCGCTGCCGGTGGATCCTCTGGTGGTGCCACAGTTTCTGCCAGCTCGCCAGGGTTTTGCCGCAGGAGCCGCACGTGTAACTCTGGCCGCGGGCGTGAGTGAGCATGTGGGCCCGGAGCCTCCCCATGTGCCGGAAGAGTCGGCCGCAGCTCGGGCACGAGTATCTCCTGGGGTCCGACCCGTTGTCCAGCTTGTTTAAGGTCGATGCGAGGTGCGTGAGACGCTCGGGAGGCACGCCGGCAGCCTGGAACGGCTTCGTCGAGGGTCTCTCGTGGCGGAGGTGCAAAGTCTCGTGACTCGTCAGCCTCCGTCTTCCGCCGCTCACGGACGGGACGACGGGAGCCGTGATCTGTCCCGAGGAGTTCCTCCTGTTTCTGGGCAGCGACAGCTCGAACGTTCCCCGCCTCGCCTCGTTACCACCGCGGTCCCCTCTGGCTCTGACGCACTGCTGGCGATGTATGTTGAACTCTGACAACACGCCAAAGAGCTTGTCGCAGAATAAACAGCGGTAGAGCTTTGCGCCGGTGTGGTCTTTCATGTGACTGTTGAAGTCTTGTAGTTGGTAGTAAGTGTTCTTGCAGATGTGGCAAGTGTAGGACAGCGACGGCTTGAAACGCTTCTTAGGCTCCCGGTTGTCCTTTACAAATCTGCAGGGATGGTTTTTCGCATTACTATAATGAGTGAATGACTTGCCGCAGAGTGTGCAATTGTAGCGTTTGACGGACCAGTGTGTCAACTCATGAACACGGAGAAAATATGCCTGACCAAAGCCCCTCCCACATATATCACATGTGTACGGTTTCTCCCCAGTGTGTACGCGCACATGTCTTACTAGCGCAGACTGAAACGGGAATTGTTTCCCACAATATTGGCACGTTGGTTTACTGTTTTTACGCACCAAAACCGGCATATGAGAGTTTTGTTTGCCGTAATCGTCGTTACGTCGTCTCCTGAGTCTCTCGGGCTTCTCCTCCTTGGGGTCCTGCTTGGGCACGTGCGAATGCATCTTCATGTGGGAAGGATACTCGTGGCTCGCACGGTGGTAGGTTTTATGCGTCTTCAGGTGAAGATTTAAGTTAGAGTTCTTGCTGAAGGATTTACCGCATTCGTTGCACTCGTAGGGTCTCTCTCCTGTGTGAATGCGGCGGTGGATGACGTACTGAGACAGAAATTTAAACGAACGCCCACAGTCCTTACATTTCAACAGGACCTTTTCCTTTCCTCTAGTGGAGCCACTCTCCGTTATCTGGCCGTCATCCTCCTGATTATCTGAGTCGCCGGAGTCGTCTCTCGCTGGAGATTTATTTTTACTTCTACGGTTCCGCTTTATCGGCACCGGAACCGGTTCTCCCGGTAACAAAGGTCTCTTTCTCTTCTCTTGCTTGCTTCTCCTGTATCCAAAAAGGCTTCGTCGTTTTCTGGGGACTTTGGGCACGCCTTGTTCATTAAATGTAACCTTTCTCCGCCGCTTTGTCTGGCCTTCGTCGCGTTCGTAATTCCAACTGGGACTCTCGGACTTCACCGCAGCGTTGGCATGATATTGCGAACGCGCGAGACTGTTTGATTGCGACATGGAATCGAAATTATCCAGCTCCATCTCAACATCCTCATCCTTGACATTGGACAGGATGTCAACTGTCCTCGATGGGTTTCCGTCTCCCTCCGAGCCTCTCGCACTCGAGCCGGAAGGATCCAGAGTCTGCGGAGCCGCGGCGCCAATCAGCGACTGTGGTTCGCGGCTCGCGTTCGGCAACTGGTCGGCTCCGGGCTCGCCGCTCGCTCTGCGGCTCGGACTAAGCTGTGCGGGGATCACCGGGGGCCTGGGAAGTAACTTCCTGTGTTCGGGCTCGCCGCTCGGACTAGGCTGTGCGGGGATCACCGGGGGCCTGGGAAGTAACTTCCTGTGTCCCAACGCTACCTGTCTCACTGTGGTCCTCGGCCCTTCTCCGGGCCGGGAGGTCGACTGTCCTTCCCTGTTTCCATCCGCCTCCCGTTTGATAGTGTTCAGTTTCCCTACATCGCCCTCTACTCCGCTGCCCGCCGCTGGCGAAACATCCCCACCGACTTTGGACAATTTAGCTAGATTGTGCTGATCGGGTATCCTGCGCCTCCTTTTGAACCCTCGCTGCTTCGCTTCGTTTGTATTCCTTGCAGGCGACACAGAGGGAGGAGTGGCTGCGTTTCCATCCAACGCCGCCGTAGGGGGTTGCTCCCTCCGGCTCCTCAGTCTCCTCGCAGGGCCGCTGTCCTTATCAGCATCAGAGACGTCCATTTCACAAGAGATCACAGAGTTCACCAAGTTCACAGGGCTCACAGAGTTCACCAAGTTCACAGAGTTCACAGGGCTCACAGAGTTCACAGAGTTGTCGGTAAGAGGTCTGATTTTCCTCGGCCTTCCTCTTTTCTTTTTGACTGGGGTACCATCTGCCGGTTCGCCGTTAGCGACGGCGCAAGGACCAGATATGTTATTTTGGGGCAGACAGTGGATTACAGGTCCTTTTGCGCTATCGGTTTCAAAAATCCCAACGTTGTTGTTGTGGTTTATGTCCGCTTGCAAAGGAATCGCACTATCCGTGCAAGGTTTTACATCGCTTGGCTCGTTTTCCCCGGCTGCCTCGGGACCAGAAGGAGACTCGTATTTCTCAGCCCCTGTGGGTTTCGTCTTGAAGGGGTGTCCGTGTTTTCTATGGACTTCCACAGAATCCATCTTAACGTCTGCCGGAGAGGTCAAGATATTCTCAGGCATATCTCCGGACATCTTCTCCATTCTCGCGTTGTGATGCCGCGTTTCCGCTCCACTTTACCAGAGTCTATTGTGTTCCACTCCACTTTACCAGAGTCTATGGTTTCCGTTCCACTTTACCAGAGTCTATGGTTTCCGCTCCACTTTACAAGAGTCTATGGTTTTAGGATTAACAAGGTTGTCAGTCTTCTGACAGCCCGATGACGAAGGCCAGTTAGAGGAGGGTGGGGTCGCTTCCTTCACGTCCGGCTCATACTCCCGTCTAGACGTCAGGTTGTGGCTGCAGTCTTCCTCTTCGCACATCTTTTCTTCAGGTGTCTGAGGGAAACAAATTTTTACAGTCACTGATTCATATAATGCAAGACTTCCCTGAAATCATAGGGCTAAACAAAACCAACCAAGCAAAACAAACAAGAATCAACTAATACAAAGAAAGCCAAACTCGTCAGCATAAAGGAATATATGTTAAAGCAGTTTCTCGATTTGTTTTATACCACTATTCACAGAGCTTCACCTGTAAGCTCTGCGTCTATAGCCTGGACGCAGCGTCCAAATGTCACAACAAATAAATATATATATAGTGTTGCTCGAAAGTATGTAGTGAGTTTTTCAAATATTTCACACATTAATCTTTATTATATCTTCATCTAAGCTACATTTTCTGATAAAGCATGTCATGCTTGAAGAAAAACAAATAGTTTGAATATATTTAGATGATTTACTAAATACAATGATGACAATCATGAAACATGAAATATCCTTGTGTGCATAAGTATGTGAACCCTTGGGATCCAGTTCTGCTGGCACCTATGGCTTCAACTAAACCTTTCCCAGACCTTTCCTAGAGTTGAATACTAGTTTCTTGCACATGCTCTGATGGATTTTGGTTAGTTTCCATCATTGAACTCCCGATGTAACTGAGGGGTACAATTCCCTGACTGTATTGTTAGATATGATACTTACTACCACTACCTCTTGTACTTTAGACTCTGGCCACCCAGTACTAGGTATGAATATGTTGAACACTCCCACCTGATAAACGGATCCAACACAAATGTACCAAATCGAAAGTTTGAGTTTTAATACATAGCAAAAGGTATGTACAACGATCACTTAATTACATTTATGATTTGAAATAGTATGCACTTTTATGGCAAATGAGTATTCGTAGGTAGATCAATATCGAATGTCCAATCTCTGATTGCGCAGGAAGCAAATATACAACCTGGAATATTTAGGGAACAATAGCAATGATACTTGAATGATTATATAGCTGGATACACTAGGGGAAGGTTCCGACTGCTTGTAGGACAGCTGGAGGGGGGGGGGTAGAGTCTGGCTGTATCCCGTCTGGCCGAGGGTATCCTGGGAGAGCCCACAGTCGTGCGACCCGGTGCCCAGCGATCCTCGATCCACAGATGAAAGCAGTTGGACTCTCTGTGGCCTGTCGTCCTCTCCGGGGGGGGTATTTCCAACACACCGCAGTGTTGGCCTTTATCCATAGAATAATCAAAGTACTCAAAGCATAATCCAAGCCGTGGAAGGCTAGCCGTCGTCGGTAGAATAATCCAATATACAGGTCCACTCGCTCTTTGGCCTGGAGCTCCTCGGGTGCAGCTTCACGTGGGGTCAACCACCCTGGATAAGCGTCCAGCTGATGCCCGAAACGATGGGGGTGCTGATTACTATAGAACTCTTACCGCACGAGGCACTATATATGAATAGACTATTATTAGCTTAATAGAATACGTCCAACTCGACGATATAGTGCCAAATATGACTATTCAAATATTAATATACACGATGTCTCAATGCCGATACTGGGCCGAATTGGCCTTACTGCCCACACGTGGTTCGTGGGGAGGCTTTTGCGTCTGTCACTCTGTTGGAGGGTAAGGAACTGGACTAAAAGAAAGCTCTACTTTAATAGCGCAGTATATATACGCACTATGAACAAATAGTACCATTAGTGGTGCGGTAGACATATTCCTACGCGGAACTAGGACTTGTCCATACATGTTGAGCGGTACGATTGAACCTGGTCTGAGGGGTATGGCGACCTGGCACCAAGGTCTCGTCCAATGGTAGAATGGAGACTATTATGGGATGTTCAGTAGACTAGAAGGGATATTCAATGCATATTGTACAAGGAATATACAAGGGATATCAGGGGATATACAAATACAATTAAATATATATATATAAATAAATATATATATTCGGTTTAATCTGATCCTTCAGAACAGCCGCCCCCTAATTGGTCCCAACCCAATTAGTTAAGCAGAGACAGATTAACCGCACTGTCTACCACTCAAGGGTTCGCTGTAAGGGTCAGTCAACTCACAAAGTCATAGGGTCATGGTCATCATCGATTGTGTCTGGGAGTCGGGGCAGTTCTATGAGCCTCGCCACAGGACGGGTGTAAATGCGCCCCTGGACGAGTACTTCAGCTGCTCGGACCTTGCCATCGGCACCGGTGATCACTTTGCTTACGCGGCCAGCCGGCCACATAGCTCTGGGTAGTGACTGGTCAATAATCATGACGACTGTTCCTTCCGTCAAATTGTCTCTCTCTTTTACCCACTTCTGGCGGGTCTGTAGAGACGGTAGGTAGTGCAGTAGGAAACTGCTCCAAAACTTGTCGGCTAATACTTGGCTGTACCTCCACATTCGTCGGCCGTTCGCTTCTTCAGGCCGGTACATTGTCTGGGGTAACGCGGGATCTAGCCGCCCCATCAGGAGGGTGTTGGGGGTGACTGGGTCGACATCTGCTACATCACTGGAGACGTAACCGAGGGGCTTTGAGTTCAATACTCCCTCAATCTCCGTGAGAACTGTCATTAGGACTTCTTCCGCCAGTCTGGGCCCCAAGTACTGCGTACCGGGCTGTCTTTATAGAACGTACTTCTCGTTCCCAAGTTCCACCGAAGTGGGGTGCGTTTGGGGGGTTGAATTGGAAGTCAATCTGGGCTGGAGCGAGGTGGGTCTTAAGTTCTGGGCCCATAGCTTGGAAGCTCTCCCTCAGCTCTCTTTCTCCGCCTTTGAAGTTTGTCCCGTGATCGGACAATAATGTAGACGGTTTTCCTTTCCGTGATGTGAATCTTCGGAAGGCCATAAGGAATGAGTCTGCGCTCATGGTCGGAAGGAGCTCGATATGTATCGCTCTGGTGGTCATGCATTTGAATACAATACCCCACCGCTTCTCGGTGCCTCTTCCTTTCTTTATGTGCAGCGGGCCAAAACAGTCCATGCCTGTTGAGTGGAATGGCTTGTCGCCGAGTCGGAGGCGACATGGAGGTAGGTCAGCCATCCGTGGTATGCTGGGCTGCGCGCGCCACTTTCGGCAGTCTAGACAGGTTCGCTGGAAGCGTCGCACCGCCTCTCTTCCTTGAAGTATCCAGTAACGACGTCTGATTTCCGCGAAGACTCTCTCTGCTCCTGCGTGGTGTACATCCTCGTCGTATTTCTTTATAATCAGCTCTGTGACCTTGTGTCGGCTGTTCAATACGATCGGGTACTTAATGTCATCCGGTAAATTGGGGGCTCTCCGCAGGCGACCACCCACTCTGATGAGGGTATGTGTGTCACTCTCGGGGGCCAGATGAATCAATCTGCTGTCTGATGGGACGGGCTTTCCTCCCTGTAGACAGTCTAGTTCATCGGGGAACGAGTCTCTCTGGGCTCGTTGCAGTAGAAGCAGTTCTGCTTCCTCGTAGTCAGCTGCTGACATATCAGCGGGGGACTTAATCTCTGGGTGGTGCCGCAGGAATGTCCGTTGCTGCGCACTCTCTATGGTAATGCAATCGTCTATGTTGGGGTCTGCGGAGACAACAGTGCTCAATCCACAGAACATGGGTTTCTTATTCTCAGCCTCCTCGTCACTTGCTTCCCTCGTGGTGGGCGTGGGCCAATCTCCTTCCGGGAGCTTGAGGAATGCTGGTCCGTCACTGTAGATGTTATGACGGGTTAAGTCATCTAGGGACATTCCCCGGGTGATGATGTCAGCTGGGTTGTGTTTTGTATCAACATAGCGCCAGTTTGCTTCTCCGGTTAACTCTCCGGTTAACTCTTGAATCTCAGTGACTCTGACTCCCACGAAGACTTTGTATTTGCATGAATCCGATTTGATCCAGGCGAGTACTGTCGTGGAATCTGACCACAGGATTGTTCTATGCACCGGAATGGTGAGCTCACGTTGGATGAGCGTGGCTAGATGCGCTCCTGCGAGGGCTGCGCAGAGCTCTAGACGTGGGATAGACTGTTGCTTGCGTGGGGCTATTCTCGAGCGGGCGAGGATGAATGCTGTGTAGATCTCTCCCCCCTCTTCTTGGGCCCGCAAGTAGGCTACTGATCCGTAGGCGACCTCGGAGGCGTCACTGAAGACGTGTAAATCCATTTTACATGTCTCTGGCCTCGCCGTGGGTGGGAAGTAGCTTCGGCGTATATTAACGCCTGGGAGTGAGTGGAGTTCCATCTCCCACTCTCTCCAGGTGGATGCAAGGTGTGCGGGAATGGGGTCGTCCCAGCCCTGGTCCTTGTCCCACAATGCTCGTACAATCATCTTTGCCCTGGTGGTGTACGGTAGTATACATCCTAACGGGTCATATTGTCGGGCGAGTGTTCTGTACACACTCCGTCTGGTGGTCGGTATTGCCGTCGACCTTCCCTGCTCCGTGGTCAGGGGTTTGTGTCTATAGTGGAGCGAATCTGTTTTGAAGCGCCACACTAGTCCTAGTGTCATCTCTTGGGCTTCTCCTGGGATTGTGGCCATCCAGGTCTCGCTGCTCGCTGCCTTGTCCTCGGAGGAGAGGCTGCGCAGTACGTGCGGATCGCTGCTGGCCCACTGCCTGAGATCAAAGCCGCCTTTGATCAGAGAGGCGCGGAGTTTATGTAGGAGAGCCTCGGCTTCTTCCTGGGTCGAAACGCTTTGTAGACAGTTATCTACGTAGAAGCTGTTCTTCACACTGTGTCGGACCTCTTCGTCCGCTGCTGGGTCCTCTGCGACATGTCTCTGTAGTGCAAATGTAGCACAGCATGGGCTGCATGTAGTTCCGAAAGGGAGGACTTCCCATTGGTAGATGGCTGGGTGCTCATCTCCTGGCCTCTCTCTCCATAGGAACCGCAACAGGGGCTTGTCCTCTACTAATCTCACCTGCAGGAACATCCCTTTGATATCCCCGCTGATAGCCACCTTGTCCTGGCGGAAGCGGAGTAGTACGCCTAGTAGGGAGGGGCCGAGTGTAGGACCGGGCAATAGCTCTTTATTCAGATTTTGGGATCCGATCTGGTAGCTGCAGTTAAACACGATGCGGTCTTTGCCGTTGTGATGAACCTTGTGGTGGGGCACGTACCACGATTCAGTCGTCTGGTCGGCCTCTTTAATGTCAATCTTTGTGACGTGTCCCGCTGTGATGAGCTTCTCAATCTCAGCGCGGTATACACTTTCTTGGGCGGGGTCCTTGGCTAAGCGCCGCTCTGTGTTTAGTAGGTACCGCTCTGTGGCGTCTTTCTTTGCGTGAAAGGTAGGCATCCCTTCCCGCCGCAGGAGTGGCGTGGCGTATCTCAACACGCCGCTGACTGGGACTCTCTTTGTTCCCGTCTCGAGGAGGTTAATGGCGTAGATGTCGTCTTTAGAGCGAATGTCTTTCTTTTCGTTCTTAAAGGGCATTTGTTCTAAGGTCCATAGCCTCTCTACATGCTGCAGGAGTGCAGTGTCTCCCTCTGTGACTCGGGAGTGGAGACAGCTAGTGGCTGTGGTTCGGTTGAGAGATTTGGCGAGTGGGCCTTGGAGAGTCCATCCTAGGCGGGTCTCGACTGCTGCAGGACAGCCTCTGGGTCCGGTATGAACCCGGTCTATCGGGACAATGAGGTCTGCATGGTCGGAGCCTATCAACAGTGTCGGGGTAGCACCGTCTATGAGTGGGATCGGTAGCTTGCGTAGATGTACATATTTCTCCATCAGCTTGGCTACGGGGTATGTGTACCGCGAGAGTCCTATTTCTTGGCTGGTGAAAGCGTCTGTAATCCTGTACCGTCGCTCGGGCTGGCCGCTTGCTGCGATAGAGAATGAGACATTCTCGCCCTTTATCGTTTTCAAATCTCTTCTTATTGTCCGAATTGTCATTTGGTTTTCGCTCCCCCGCAGCCCTAGCTGGGCCGCAGCGGACGCGAGCAGGAGGGTCTTCTCTGACCCGTCATCAAGGACGGCGTAAGTGTCCATGACTTTATTCTGGTAGCTCAATGTCACACGGACTACCTTTAAGAGCACTCTGGCTCCGCTGCTGCTGGCGGGGTCGATGTACATGACGCTTGCTTTGCTGCTTGATGGTGCGGGTGGAGGCCGCCGTCTGTTACTGTCGTGGAGTATGTCCAGATGGGCTCCATCGCACCGACTGCACTTTTTCTTTAAGCGGCATTCGGCTGCCATGTGTGATCGCGCACAGCGAAAACAGCGTCTGTTGGACTTTATCCATTGACTCGCTTCCTCCGCATTCATCTTGGGGAATGAGTCACATTGTGACAGCCAGTGTTCTTTCTCACAGTAGGGGCACACTATCTTCCACTTCTCCTTTCTTGGGGGGGTACTGTGGCTCCTACTGCTTGGCACTGACTCCGATTGGTGCATGACAGTCACCGATCTTCTTCCATCATTTAGTCTCCTGGTTCCTTCTCTGGAGCCAGGGGTGCTCCGTCCGAATGTATCTAGCCGTAAGCTGCTGACTTCTCTCGCCAGGAAGTCGGCTAGATCGAGGAGGTTCGGTTCGGGGCCATTAGGGTCTCGGTGGTCTCTCTGCCGCCTAAAGCGCTCCTGTCGGGCGGGCGGTAGCTTCTCCAAGATCCTCTCTACATTTGAGTTGGCGTATAGTTCATGCCTACCCTTTTCCCTCTGCGCTCCCAGCATCCCTACCAGGGACTGCACTCTGATGGACAGGTCGTCCAGTGCTCGATTGTCTGTTGCTGGGGGTAGGCGGTCGATGTGCCTGATCTCCTGGATCACGTAATCCCATATACGTCCATATCTCTGGTCCAACGCTACCAGCGCTGCGGTGTATGGGGTCGTGGAAGTGGCGTAGGCGAGCGCTATGTTGTGCGCGCGGGGTACCTTTAAATGCTTCAGTAGTATCGCGTATTTATGGCGTTCATCAATGACATCCACCAACATTGTCTCCAGACACATGCGGAGCTCCGTATACTGGGCCCGGTTCTCCTGAGTGAAGTCTGGTACCATAGGTGTGCCAATGTATGACGCGGATTGTTGATACATCGGCGAGCGTTGGGGGAGAGGCCTCCTAGGCGAGTCTCCTCCTGCTCCTTGGCGTGGGCTGGTACCGGCTGTGTACCATGGCCCGCTGGTCCAGGTGCTGTTCCTCGGTGCGGGTCGTGCGTCGTGCTCACCCGTGAATAGCGTCGGGGGTCTGTAGCGCAGCTCCGCGGGGGTATAGCCTGGGCTGTACTGGACCTCCTGGTCCGGTAGAGTACTGTGCTGTCGTCGGGCGTGGTTCTCCTCCTCTTCCTCTTCGTCTTCCGTTAGGTCATCCAGGGCTTGTAGTCTCTGATTTAGCCTCTCCGCAGTGTATGCTGCTCCTTCCTGGTGGCTGGGTCTCGCTTGGACCGGTTGGGGAAGGGGGTCTGCGGGGGGTATAAACCTCGTCTGTTGGTCAAGTTCAGGGTCGCTTACTCGGCTAGGGGATGCCGCCCTGGAGTGATGTCTAGACGAGTTCCTGGAGCCTCTGGTGGAGGGAGGGGGTGTTGTCCTTCTGATCAGCTGTTCTATTAGTTGCGCTTGTGCTCTGTCGCGCTCGGCTTCGCGCTTGGTGAGATCCGATTCTCTCTGGGCACCGGTGGCGGCGCGCTGGGCGTCGGCCCGGTCTCTTGCCATGTTCTCTTCCATCTGAATGCGTCTTATTTCCAGGCGTATGTGCTCTTCTTCGCTCCGTTGCTGTATCTGCAATCGATCGCGTTCACCCTGGAGTCTATCGCGTTCAGTAGAGGCTTTCAGGCTGACGAGGAATGCCTGCTGTAGTGTCCTCTCTGCCTCGCTGGGAGAAGACGGTTGTATAGGGGAGCCGTCCCTTGGGGTACTCCGTGCGGAGTCTTGGAGCTCTATCTCCACGGTGCTCTCCTCATCTTCTTCCGTGCCGAGTTCTCTCTCGGTAGTGTTGTCTTCCTCCCGGGACTCGTCGGGGACTACTTCTTCGGTATTGGCGGGGTGTAAAGTCATGTCTGGTTCCCCCTGGTCCCCACCGTGAGCTGGGTCAGTTACGTTAGAACCCATAGGGGCCTCTATGGTCGGGGTAGCCTGGTCGTTAGGGTTAGACATAATTTTACTTTCTAGTTTTACCGCGTTTACTGTTGGTAGAAGACTAGGTTGTTGACTGACAGCGTAAGCCTCTAGGTACTGAGGGAGCTGTCGTTTGCGCCGCGGGCGTTGTTGGTTAGGAGGATCGTTTCGTGGAGTGTTCATCATAGGCCATTTTAATATTAATAACACTATATTAATATTACACTGATTACCCTCCGGCTCGAAGGACCAATTGTAACTGAGGGGTACAATTCCCTGACTGTATTGTTAGATATGATACTTACTACCACTACCTCTTGTACTTTAGACTCTGGCCACCCAGTACTAGGTATGAATATGTTGAACACTCCCACCTGATAAACGGATCCAACACAAATGTACCAAATCGAAAGTTTGAGTTTTAATACATAGCAAAAGGTATGTACAACGATCACTTAATTACATTTATGATTTGAAATAGTATGCACTTTTATGGCAAATGAGTATTCGTAGGTAGATCAATATCGAATGTCCAATCTCTGATTGCGCAGGAAGCAAATATACAACCTGGAATATTTAGGGAACAATAGCAATGATACTTGAATGATTATATAGCTGGATACACTAGGGGAAGGTTCCGACTGCTTGTAGGACAGCTGGAGGGGGGGGGGGGGGTAGAGTCTGGCTGTATCCCGTCTGGCCGAGGGTATCCTGGGAGAGCCCACAGTCGTGCGACCCGGTGCCCAGCGATCCTCGATCCACAGATGAAAGCAGTTGGACTCTCTGTGGCCGGCGTCCTCCGGTCCACGATGGAGAGACGTGAGGCGACCTCGTCGTGTAGAGCGTCTTCTCACCTGTCGTCCTCTCCGTGGGGGGTATTTCCAACACACCGCAGTGTTGGCCTTTATCCATAGAATAATCAAAGTACTCAAAGCATAATCCAAGCCGTGGAAGGCTAGCCGTCGTCGGTAGAATAATCCAATATACAGGTCCACTCGCTCTTTGGCCTGGAGCTCCTCGGGTGCAGCTTCACGTGGGGTCAACCACCCTGGATAAGCGTCCAGCTGATGCCCGAAACGATGGGGGTGCTGATTACTATAGAACTCTTACCGCACGAGGCACTATATATGAATAGACTATTATTAGCTTAATAGAATACGTCCAACTCGACGATATAGTGCCAAATATGACTATTCAAATATTAATATACACGATGTCTCAATGCCGATACTGGGCCGAATTGGCCTTACTGCCCCCACGTGGTTCGTGGGGAGGCTTTTGCGTCTGTCACTCTGTTGGAGGGTAAGGAACTGGACTAAAAGAAAGCTCTACTTTAATAGCGCAGTATATATACGCACTATGAACAAATAGTACCATTAGTGGTGCGGTAGACATATTCCTACGCGGAACTAGGACTTGTCCATACATGTTGAGCGGTACGATTGAACCTGGTCTGAGGGGTATAGCGACCAAGCACCAAGGTCTCGTCCAATGGTAGAATGGAGACTATTATGGGATGTTCAGTAGACTAGAAGGGATATTCAATGCATATTGTACAAGGAATATACAAGGGATATCAGGGGATATACAAATACAATTAAATATATATATATAAATAAATATATATATTCGGTTTAATCTGATCCTTCAGAACACCCGATGTCAGCAGTATGTGGATTAAACAGAGTGACAAAGGTGGTTGCAGCTCGTGAAGAGCTGAGACCTTCTGTTCTTAAAATACAAAACACTCTAGTGGTCACATTGAATTAAATCACATTCAAAATGTATTTTAGAAACAAAATCCACCCTGCGAGTGTTCCTCGAGGATGGAGTTGAGAAAAACTGTCAAAGCCCTGGGTATGTAGTAGTATCTTCTGCATTGGCTCGAAAATAACATTTTGATTTAATTGAGCTTAGTTTTACGTCACTGTGTGAGTCGCCCCCATTTTGAGTGTTTTGTGCCGCTGTTTCAAGTTCAAGTTGTTTTATTTATCACATATAAGGTACATGTACATTATAGTGAAATGCTTGGTTCTGTATGACCCATCCGAGATTGTGCTTCATACAGTAAAAGAAGAAAATATACAATATATATACAAAACTGGCGGCTAAGTGGCGCAGTGGGCAAGGCGCTCGCCACTAATGCAGGAGATGCTGGGTTCGAGCCCAGCTCTCGGCATTGCTACCAGCTTGGCTGGTCGTTCATACTAACACAATTGGCAGTGTTAGGGGTGGGAAGCTGGTGGGTGGGGATCGGACGTTGTGGACAGCGACTCCTACAGGTCGGTTGGTGCGCCTGCGCAGCAGAATCAGGAAGCAACGGGGGCGGCGTGTCCCTCCCACGCAGACCCTCGCCACTGAGATATCGCGCTGTGCAGGTGAAAAGATGCGACGGCTGCCTCCTCGTGTACCGGAGGGGACACGTGATGCAAGGCTTCATCCACATTGCAGCCGGCCAGTGGGAGGCATGGCCTAACAGCGTTCAAGACAGGGGAGGATAGAATTGGACAATATGAAATTGGGATGGGAGAAAAATAGAAAATGGGAGAAAAAGTAGATAAAAAAAATATATATATATACAAAACTAAAATGTACAAAATGCCAGAACAAAATGCAAAAATGAGGTAGTGCAAATATTTTTTTAAATAAATAGATCAAATATGGTGTAGTGTTTAAAATAAAGGGGTTTATTAAATAAAAAAATAAAAAAATGCAGTGACCTTGTACTTGTGTTTTTTCTTGACTGTGGGGACTTATTCAACAATGCCCGACTTTGAGGCTAAACCCCAAATGAGCATGTCATCTTGAGGCCCATTGGTAATATAGCCCATCAGATCTGCACAATCTCATGGTTTGATTAACTACAAAATTGAGGAGCAAAAGGAATGACTAATTAGTCTGCAGCTATTCTAACCAATTTCTGGGATTCACACATTGATGTTTAATCTGCCCCATCAACCCTATTTCAGTGAGTCAGTGAGTCATGTTGCATTTTAGGGGACAACTGAACAATCATTAAAATGTTTGTTATGCCATAACAGTAAACAGCTGTCATGGCATGTTTGTCTTCATACATAACTTGAACAAAACAATGGCAATGGGTAAATAAATTGGTACAGCTATATTCATTGGTGATTCATTCATTGATTGATTGAAACAGATTGCAGAATGGGTACAATACAGTATGGCTCAATTAATACAGACAACTGCTAAGAGGATGCAGACCAGAAAAAGACTTTCGTCTTGTTTACATCAGGGTCCTCCATTTTCAATTCATAGAGAATTGAAACACACATTCAAACACTGAATATAGTGAGTACAGTGGAAAGCTTTCAAGATAGCCAAAGATTTGGGTTGCAGTCTACTATAGAACAAAACCAAGCATTTCACTGTAATGTACACTTTATACATCACAAATAATACAAACCTTGAACTATGCCTTTACGTCTACCGTGTTCTGTGGTAGCCAAATCAAGCTCCAGCATGGAAGAATATTTAGAAAAATTGTGGGTGCCCATTTTCAACTGATGCAACCATAAGCTAACATTAGACTGTAAAATGAACGCAACCCTTGTGTTTTTCCTGTCTGGCGTTGGGAGCGGGCGTTTGCCTGAATATCTGCATCGACACCCTGATCGTCTGATGTTAGCGTCAACTTGCATTCAGTTATATTATTTATGAATACTAGGCCTGCCACGATAACAAATTTTGCTGGGCGATTAATTGCCCCCGAAAATATCGCGATAAGCGATATTATTGCGACCGGTTAAAAAAAAAATTGAGAAATTTATTTCCCAAAACTTTTATTTTGAAGCCCACCGCTCCGTCTCTTCCGGTTTAAGACTTTTATTTTGAAGCCCACCGACCGGACCGGAAGTAATGTTGCGATTATCCTAGCCGACAACTTGTCTCGTCTGGTTGTGTTTTTTAGTTTTAACGTTAGCTACTAACGTTAGATGCAGCTACTACAGGCAATCAACGATGAGGAGGACGCGTCAAAGCCGTATATAATAGAATAGCTGTGGTGCGTAGGCACTGCAGCACGACTCGAAAACGACCCGTTATAATAAATTAATTCATGTTTAACTTGTCCCCGTCTCCAGTGCTTTGACTAGCCCCACCCGTTCATTGTAAACAATGATGCATGTAATTGTATTAACGTTATTCTGTGTTATTCTAACGTTACACTACAAATAACGCTACTTGGTTAAAAGGAGCAACACTATTGAGAAATGTAGGTAAGCTAAATATGTGGCGTTGCTACTGCCCCACGGAGCTCCGTAGTGCTCTGTAGTAACGCCAGCGGCCAACCCACACGGAGAGTGACTGACAAGGGGCACTGGTTCCGCCTCATTAAAACAAACGCGCAAATAGCAATTAATCGCGCCCGTCAAAATCATTGCATTCATTTTAATTATCGCGGCAATTAATCGATTTATTGCTTATCGCGGCAGGCCTAATGAATACCAAACATTTATAGGGGTTACCACAGGTCGCCCAATCTCAGCAACAAACATCAACCATAATGCGTCCGATATGAGCGGTGCATGCAGCTAATATATTCTAGCAGGTCAGAGAGGTGGTTGGTTTCTAGCTAACGTCAATATAGCCAACTTATTTGCAGGATACAGAACAGCGTTGTGGGAGTTATGAGGACGTGCGTGCGACATAAATCTTACTTATTTCAGATATTCCTCAACACCACTCACCTAACGAGATGCCAAGCGGCCGTCAGATTTAGCTTGACTGGGAAGATGGGTAACGTTAAGCATCGTACCCATCCACTGCCAGTGAACCTAACTCAGCTGAGTTAGCTAATTGATTGAAATTGATTGATTGAAAATTGTATTAACAGATTGCAGAATGGGTACAATACAGTACGGCTCAATACACACTTAATTGTTAAGGGGATGCAGACCAGAGAAAGACTTTCGTCTTGTTTACATCAGGGTCCCCCATTTTCAATACATCATAATATATATGACATACACGACATACAGATAGACTTGAATGTATAGAAATACAGCCGTTTGTCATATCATGCCTTAAATTGCCCCTTGCGGGGACTAATAAAGTTTTTTTTAATTGAATTGAAGCACACCACCATCTCAACAGGTTCATTATTGATGCAGGTGGGCTTGTGGGCTATGCTGTGGGTACAGTGTGATCAGACCAGAATACTACATTATTGTAGCGACCCTGGGATTTGGGTCGTTGGTCGGCCGGGCTGTCGCTCTGCGCTCTACCAACCTGGGGCTGGCAGGCGACGCTGTTGGTTGTGCGGGCCCGGGGTTGGTAGAGGGGAGGGGGCAGGGGCTGACCTGGGAAAGGTATAAGAGGGTGTGGCACCTAGGGTGCGCTCTCTTGATGCATGGGAAAGTTATAGCAATGAGTCTTCCGGTTACGTGCAGAGGTGCTGCATCCAGTCAATTGTACCGAAGCCATATCTGATGTTTGCAATAAAGACATAAAGTGAGAAATAACAACAGCCTTGAGAGTCATCAATAACTAACAACCCAAGTTTGTTACAGTATGATCAGACCAGAATACTGCAGTATGATCAGATCAGAATACTACAGTATAATCAGACCAGAATACTGGAAGTTCTAATGAACAGTTCTGTTGTCTTTGTGAGATTCAGCTTCTTCTTGCACCACTGTGTGAAGCTAGCTATACGGTGTTGATAGCCTAAAACCGAGTAAAGAATGCAAGTATGACAGCGGTCATCTGAGTATTTGAAGTACATGGTGATGGGTGTAGAGGAAGGGGCTCGGAGACAACGTTGTCCAGTGTTGGTGATTGAGGATGTTTCTGTGCCCATTTAATGTTAGCTGCTTTATTACATGGATAGCCCACGCTGTTGTTAAGCCTATCTGTCTTGTTTGTGTGTCCTTATTCAAATTATTTGCATATAATTAGGTTATGTGGTCATGTGTATATTGGTCCTCATTCCAAATGAATTGGAATTGAAAATCCTACATTGATTGATTGAAAACTTTATTAACAGATTGCAGAATGGGTACAGTACAGCTCAATACATACAATTGTTAAGGGGATGCAGACCAGAGAAAGACTTTCGTCTTGTTTACATCAGGGTCCCCCATTTTCAATTCATCATAACATATATGACATACATGACATACAGATAGACAGTACTGCTACATCTATACATTTATGACATACCAGATTTACAAATACAGTACTGTTTCTTTGTGATACAAAAAGAGTTCAAACGTACCGTTTATTTTATTTGCAAACGGGCACACATCCACAACTGTGTTCTAATAACCAAGAGCAGTGGTTAGTTAGTTAGCAACCGGCCTCGCGATAATATCCACACACACAAGGAAAGGCAGCCATTCTCATTTATCAGCCTACGTCATCATCAGTGGACAACTGGCGCTTTGTTTGCTTTGAGGAGCCTCCTCTGCTGGTGATTTGAGTTATATCCGAGTAATAGTTCATAAATGGGCTAACGTTGAGGTATACTAAGAACCTAGTTAAATAATGCCAAGAATCGACACTCCGTTACTTTTTATATTCATATATCACGTGTCGGCAACAAGAAACCGAAAACATTTTTTTTGGACGAGAGCAAAGTGCAGCCATATTATAGACCACCGCAACACTTCCGTTCCGGTATGTTGAGCTCGTGGTAGCCCCTTTCGTGACTGATGCACCGAGTGAACCCACAGTCACTTGCTCCTCAATAGAAAACCAACATATGTTGACCATGAGGGACTGGTTCTGGCCGAACCGTTCGTTATACAAATATCACAGAGACATTTCAAAGGTACTGCATCATGCACCCAACGCCGGAAATAATGCAGGGTTGAGCAGTTTATAAAAAATATTTAAAATGTTTATTAGCAACGCCGAGCTTTCAAACCATCCCGTATCTCTGTCCGAAACCCTCGTGCAACTGTGAGTACCTTTGACATGTCTGCGATTCTTGTATAACGAACGGTTCGGCCAGAACCAGTCCTTCATGGTCAACATTCGTTGGAGGAGCAAGTGACTGTGGATTCACTCGGTGCATCACAGTCACGAAAGGGACTAGGTTCGTGGGAGAGCGGGGGGGGGAGCGCGTGAGTTAACGTTGATTAGAGCCTTGTGACGTCACTGGTTGTGTAACTTGTAACTACGGCTAGTCGGCAAGGCTCTCTAATCAACATTCACTCACGCGCTCCCTTCACGAGCTCCACGGGACGCGGAAGTGCAGCAGCGACAACGTACATCGAAGCGCGCAGAGTTTATTTTTCGCCTGCTGCTTTTTTTTTTTTTTTTTTTTTTTTTTTTATAGCCACGTTTATTTTAATGAACCCCTAAAGCGAATCTCAGCCTATGTCTTTCTCGTGCTCACTCCTTGCAGCAGTCAGTGGCACTGACATTGACGTTGTATAATCACAGCCTTTAATTCTACATGCCAAACGTTTTTACATCTTTAGTACTTTACCCTGTTTTTCCGTGGTGTCCATTGTCAGATAACTGCTACTAGCATCTACGTCGACGTCATTCTCTTTCCTGTCCGTTCGCCTCTCTTCACAAATAAAAGTTCAGGGACGCCTCGTTATCTCGGGAAGCGGCGCACACGCACAGTCTATCATAATTCCGACAATTATATTACAGCTAATACGTTAATTAATATTCATATATTGACTACAGGTTCGAACAGATAATTACTTGTTATTCGTTAGTATGAAATTATACACATTATTCCGGTATTTCCGAAAACTGTGCGCTACCCAGAACTTTTATTGTGAAGAGGCAGGAAGGAGAATGACGTTGCTGCAGATGCAGACGGTTTCTGTCTCCATGTGTTTATTATAGGCTACTGCTGCATAACATCTGATCTATATCGACCAATAAAATACTAAATATTTTAAATAATGTGGAACTATATGAATGTATGCAAAGTGTTCCCAGTTTGTACGATTTTCAATTCTGTTAATAAAACTTTCAATCAATCAATCTGCACGGTGATTGATTGAATGGAAATTTTATTAACAGATTACAGAATGGGTACAATACAGTACGGCTCAATACACACAATTGTTAAGGGGATGCAGACCAGGGAAAGACTTTCGTCTTGTTTACATCAGGGTCCCCCATTTTCAATTCGAAATGAATTGTAAGTAAGGGTGCAACTTGCTCCGTGCAATCCATTCTTTGTGGATCTAGCCCTTAGTTATACTTCAGAACATGCTTCAGAACATCCCACTCCACTGTCACATGCCTTCTCTATTTGAACGACAACATCAAACAAGAGGTGGACGCGGGCAAATACTGCAGCATGGTCATGCTGGACCTCCATAAGGCTTTCGACACTGTCAATCACTCCATTCTGATTGACAAGCTAAAAGCAATTGGTTTTGATAGTTCATCAGTGAGCTGGATGCAATCCTACCTGGAGGGGAGAGAACAGAAGGTGGAGGTAAACGGTACTCTATCCCCCCCCCTCCCAGTGAGCTGTTCCTAATTTATGCAAATGACATGTCATTAGCTTGTGATGACTGCAACTTGTTCCTGTTCGCGGACGACTCAGCCCTGCTGGTCTCTGACAGGGAGAAGTTGCAGGTTGAAAAAGCCCTCAGCTCTGAACTCGGCAGAATCTGCACCTGGCTCGCTGATAACAAACTATCATTACACCTGGGTAAAACAGAGTCCATCTCTTTGGATCAAATAACAAACTCTGCAAGGCCAACGGCTTCTCAGTTACAGTGGGTGACAATATTGTCACAAGGAAAGATGAAATTACCTACCTGGGTTCCATCCCACGTGAACATTGGAAATTACTCAATAACCAACTAGGCTGCAGTAAAAAACTTAAAACCAGATTCTCAAACATAAAGACGGACAACACGCTCATCACAGAAAAGCTGGATGTAGCCAATTACTTAAATAGTTTCTTCACAAACATAGCAACAACACTGGTAAACAAACTACCCTCCCACTCAGGGCATTATGGGGTAGAACACATAGTAGCATACTACAAGAACCTAGGGGTCCACAAAGACGACTTCAAACTGGAAATGGTAACAACAGATGAGGTACTCAAAAAAACTGAGCGCCCTCCAACCCAACAAGGCCACTGGCCATGACAACATCCCCTCCAAATTCCTCAGAGACTCAGCAGCCGCCATCACCCCAGTCATCACACACATAATAAACCTCTCCATAAAACAGGGACACGTCCCCAAGGACTTCAAAATTGCGAGAGTGACCCCTCTGCACAAAAAAGGCAGTAAATTAGACCCAGGCAACTACCGCCCTGTTTCTATCCTTACCTCCATCTCGAAAGTCATGGAAAAAATTGTATACGAACAGGTCGAAAAATACCTTGCGGAAAAAAATCGAATCTACGAATTCCAATCTGGCTTCAGAACATCCCACTCCACTGACACATGCCTTCTCTATTTAAACGACCACATCAAACAAGAGGTGGACGCGGGCAAATACTGCGGCATGGTCATGCTGGACCTACAAAAGGCCTTCGACACTGTCAATCACACCATTCTGATTGACAAGCTAAAAGCAATTGGTTTTGATAGTCTATCAGTGAGCTGGATGCAATCCTACCTGGAGGGGAGAGAGCAGATGGTGGAGGTAAACGGTACCCTATCCCCCCCCTCACAGTAAGCTGTGGTGTTCCACAAGGAAGCATACTAGGTCCGCTACTGTTCCTAATTTATGCAAATGACATGTCGTCAGCTTGTGACTGCAACTTGTTCCTGTTTGCGGACGACTCAGCCCTGCTGGTCTCTGACAAGAACAAGTTACAGGTTGAAAAAACCCTCAGCTCAGAACTAGGCAAAATCTGCATATGGCTCGCTGATAACAAACTATCATTACACATGGGCAAAACAGAGTCCATTCTCTTCGGTTCAAATAACAAACTCAGCAAGACCGACGGCTTCTCAGTTACAGTGGGTGACAATATTGTCACAAGGAAAGAAGATATTACCTACCTGGGTTCCATCCTAGAGGCAAATCTTTCCTGTGACAAAATGGCATCCAATGTAATAAAAAAAGTCAACCAACGAACTCGATTCTTGTACCGGATCTCCTTACTGGTAAACAAGAATACCCTGAAGACTCTAGCAGGAGCACTCATTCAAGGGTACTACGACTATGCTTGCACCTCATGGTACCAAAGCACCTCAAAGGCGCTAAAAACAAAATTACAAACATCTCAAAACAAACTGGTCAGACTACTGCTTGACCTTACTCCTAGAACCCACCTCACCCCTGCCCACTTTGACAACCTAGGATGGCTTAGAGTAGACGACAGAGTACAGCAACTTGCAATGGGCCTGGTCTACAAGATACACTACACGACCAAGGTACCCATGTACATGACAAAATACTTCCCAAAGGTCAGTGAATACCACGATCACAACACCAGAGGGAGCTCCACAAATCATGTTAAACCCAGATTCGGCTCAAACAAGGGACTAAACACGTTTCGCAATTATGCCACATCAATGTGGAACGCCCTACCCAAAGCTGTAAAGGAATGTGAATCACTACCCACTTTCAAAAACACTCTCAAAAAACACCTAAGGGAGACTGCAACTCGAAACTGGCCCCTGTAAATGTCCGAACACAACCCCCTCCAATGTACAGTAAATTACCAAGTATGGTCTTGTCAATAATCCAATGTACAGTTTTGTTTGTACAGTTGTACAGTGTCCCCCACCCACCCCTCCTACCCCCCCCCCCCCACTCCTACCCAACCACCCACCCAACCACCTCCAATGTACAGTCCCCCCCCACCCCCACCTAACCAATCCAATGTACAGTTTCTACGTCTAATGTATATACTTTTTTTTTTCTTTTTCTGGACTCTTTTTGTATCACAAACAGTACTGTAATTGCAAATCTGGTATGTCATAAATGTATAGATGTAGCAGTACTGTCTATCTGTATGTCATGTATGTCATATATGTTACGATGAATTGAAAATGGGGGACCCTGATGTAAACAAGACGAAAGTCTTTCTCTGGTCTGCATCCCCTTAACAATTGTATGTATTGAGCTGTACTGTACTGTACCCATTCTGCAATCTGTTAATAACGTTTTCAATCAATCAATCAATCCTAGAGGCAAATCTTTCCTGTCACAAAATGGCAACCAATGTAATCAAAAAAGTCAACCAACGAACAAGATTCTTGTACCGGATCTCCTCTCTGGTAAACAAGAATACCCTGAAGACTCTTAACAGGAGCACTCATTCAAGGGTACTACGAATATGCTTGCACCTCATGGTAGCAAAGCACCTCAAAAGCCATAAAAACAAGACTACAAACATCACAAAACAAACTGGTCAGACTACTGCTTGACCTTACTCCTAAAACCCACCACACCCCTGCCCATTTTGACAACCTAGGATGGCTTAGAGTAGACAACAGAGTACAGCAACTTGCAATGGGCCTGGTCTACAAGATACACTACACCACTAAGATACCCATGTACATGTCGAAATACTTCCCAAAAGTCAGTGAATTCCACGACCACAACACCAGAGGGAGTTCCACAAATCATGTTCAACCCAGATTCGGCTCAAACAAGGGACTAAACACGTTTAGCAATTATGCCACAATAATGTGGAACGCTCTACCCACAGCCGTAAAATAATGTGAATCCCTACTCTCCTTCAAAACCGCTCTCAAAGAGCACCTATGGATGGCTGCAATTAGAAACTGGCCCCGGTAAATGTTCAAATTCCCCCACCCAACCCCCTCCAATGTACAGTTTCTTCCCCCTCAAATGTATATATGTATATATTTTCTTTTAGGATCTCTGTCTCTTAAACAGTACTGTATATTTGTATATCTTGTATGTCATAAATGTCTGGATGTAACAGTACTGTATATCTGTATGTCGTGTATGTCATAAATGTCATGATGAATTGAAAATGGGGGACCCTGATGTAAACAAGACAAAAGTATTTTTCTGGTCTGCATCCCCTTAACAATTGTGTGCATTGAGCCGTACTGTATTGTACCCATTCTGCAATCTGTTTATAAAGTTTTCAATCAATCAATCAATCAATCAATCAATCAATACTACAATACTGAACGACGTAGGTTGGGTCGGGAAATACCTGACCTGTCATCTATCTATCTGAAAGATATCTGTGGCTAAAACCCAGAGTGCGCTCAGAACTTGTAGGTGTGGAGGCACAGGAATAGATCTTGACATATCTAAATATGCGTTATATGCGTACGGCCTGGGCGGCCAGAGCATCTAACTGTTCTAACAGCAATATATAATCCATTTCAGAAGCAGAACGCACACAATAAGTTATAATGATAATAATAATTATTGCAAGTTCTGGCTTTTTTTAGGTCGTATTTGGGGCTATTTGGGGGCAATTGACCAATGGTTTGCTTTCAACCCATGAACTCCTTCCTCTCTCGGCTTTTTATATAATTTTAAAATTGTCTCTACTAGAACTGTATTGCATTGTTTGCAAAGTGTCTTTGAGCATTAGGAAAAGTGCTATATAAATCTGATGTATTATTATTATTATTATTATTATTTAAAAAAAAAAATCTCATCTGGGTAAGAGTTTCTTATCTGGGTAAGAGTGCTCTCGACCACTCTTAGAATCTGGTCTTGCCTAAGAGAAAAGCAAAAATAAGAAAACATTGCTGAATCCCAGGTAAGAACAAAATAAGGGGGAGCTCCAGTAGCTCACCACGTACCGCGAGTGCTATTTCAGCGCCGTGGACAACCGTGCTCGTCATGGATCTGGGGCTGAGCGAGTTCGAATCCCGGACTGCAGCCGTGCCTTTCCCAGAGTGTCTTCCCCCCCATCTGAACCCTTTCAGCCTGCTTCTGTCGGTCGAACTTGACCAAGTATAAATGCGATAAACGTATAAAAGAGCCAGGGAAATGGCCAAAGTTAAAAAAAAAAAAAAAAAAAATAACAAAATAAGAAAAAATGCTAGTTAAGAACAAAATAAGAGGAAATCTGTTCTTATATCGCTTCGTGAATGAGGCCCAATGCCTCCAAAAGGCTTGGCCTCCCCACCCCCCACCCCCAACCTCTCAGACCTCAACAGCTAAAACTGCTGCTGTGACCCATTGTCACCTCCATATTTATATTGTAAACACTGTGAATCGGAACGTGCAATAACGTCAATGTTACTCACTGTGCCTTATATATCTTGTATATTTATATACAAGCACTCGCTTGTATTTAAATTGTTTATTTTTTAGCTAAGTATTGTGTGGTTTTCTGTGAATGGCAGACTAGCAAAGTAAGATTTTCATTGTATGGCAAACTGTCTGTTTAACTGTGCACATGACAATAAACAATCTTGAAAAGTCATCATATGCAAAGCACAACCTTTACCACATGACCCCAGGAACCCCCCCAACCCATTCTACACACTACTTCCATCTGGTTTCAGCAGTGGAACGGAGAAATCTCGGGTCTGGCGCTCAACCGCTGGCGAGTTAACCCGGGATATCTCGGGTCTGGCGCCGAATGTGTTAATGACCGATTAGTCCACTAATTTACTAAAAAGGACACTCACCGTGAATCTTTAAAGGGTAAAGGCTTTGCGGTGGATTTTACGGCGGTCGGGCCAATGTCCGCTGTTCCCACGGCCTTCACCTCAGCCACCATCTGGAGGTACATGGAACACATCTCTCCAAATGAGACTTGGAAACCACCCACTGTCAGTTTTGTTTGCCTGGCGGCGGGATGGCCTAGAGCAGCAGTTCTCAAACTACGGGTTGCGACCCAAAGTGGGGTCGTGGGTAGGTGACAGGTGGGGTCGTGCATTGAAAAGTAAAACATTTAAAAATCTATATTTCTTTGTTTTTTGGCAACATATTTTGGTTAAATATGCCTCGTTTTATAAATGTGTATTGATAACATAGTGCTGTAATTAAATGTTCTAATAAATATGCATGATCAAGTTCAACAACGTGTGGTTTTATTTTGATATTCCTTAATTCCACATTGAAATTACGCAATACATTAAAGAACAGAAATTATACAACTTTGATTTTAATCTGAATCCCCCCCCCCCCACAAACTAGATTATTGTACTGGATCTCCTCTCTGGTAAACAAGAATACCCTGAAGACTCTGGCAGGAGCACTCATTCAAGGGTACTACGACTATGCTTGCACCTCGTGGTACCAAAGCACCTCAAAGGCGCTAAAAACAAGATTACAAACATCACAAAACAAACTGGTCAGACTTCTACTTGACCTTACCCCTAGAACCCACCTCACCCCTGCCCACTTTGACAACCTAGGATGGCTTAGAGTAGACGACAGAGTACAGCAACTTGCAATGGGCCTGGTCTACAAGATACACTATACGACTAAGGTACCCATGTACATGTCAAAATACTTCCCAAAGGTCAGTGAATACCACGACCACAACACCAGAGGAAGCTCAACAAATCATGTTAAACCCAGATTCGGCTCAAACAAGGGACGCCCTACCCACAGCTGTAAAGGAATGTGAATCCCTACCTTAAAGAGCACCTACGGGAGGCTGCAATTCATGCTACACTTGAAAAAGGCCACAGGCCGAAACGTTGTGTTAAATTATATTAAACTTGGGAACACTGCAGACGGTGTGCTGACTTTTTTTCCACAACTTTGCAATTCGAAACTGGCCACCGTAAATGTCCAAACACCCCCACCCCACCCCCTCCTAAATAATAGACAGTCTCCTCCCCACCGCACATATATTCTCTCCCCACCGTATGTATATTTCTCTCCCACCCACCCACCCCCTCCTAATGTACAGTCTCCTCCCCACCGTATGTATATATTCTCTCCCCACCATATGTATATTTCTCTCCCACCCACCCACCCCCTCCTAATGTACAGTCCCCTCCCCATCATATGTATATACTCTGTCATGATCTATGGGTAACAGTACTGTATATTTGCATATCGTATATGTCACAAATGTAACAGTACTAAATACCTGTATGTCATGTATGTCCCTATGCCATAAATGTCATGTATGTTGTGTATGTCATAAATGTCGCTATAAATTGAAAATGGGGGACCCTGATGTAAACAAGACAAACGTCTTTCTCTGGTCTGCATCCCCTTAACAATTGTGTGTATTGAGCCGTACTGTATTGTACCCATTCTGCAATCTGTTAAATAAAGTTTTCATTCATTCATTCCTCGTATCCATCGGTTTCCAGGAATTGCCATGCAATCAGAGCCCCTGATTGGTTGCCATAGTTGTTGACCTAAAATGCAGCTGGCAAAACATAATGGTTTGATTGATTGAACATTTTATTAACAGAATGGGTACAGTACAGTACAGTACAGCTCAATACACACAATTGTTAAGGGGATGCAGACCAGAGAAAGACTTTCGTCTTGTTTACATCAGGGCGGGGGTGGGGGAAACTGTACAACTGTAAAGCAAAACTGTACATTGGAATATCGACTAACCCATACTTGGTTCTAAGAAGAGGGTCTCGTGTATTCTTGGGTTAGGTCATTTACTGTACATTGGAGGGGGTTGGGTTAGGACATTTAGAGGGGCTTTTGGTATCTCCCGAAGCAACGAGTGGTAATGTTAATATTAGTAGCATAAACACAACGAGTGGTAAAGAATACTACAGTATGATTAGATCAGAATACTACAGTATGATCAGATCAGAATACTACAGTATGATCAGATCAGAATACTACAGTATAATCAGATCAGAATACTCTGACATACACTGTACAACTATACAAGCAAAACTGTACATTTGGAATATTGACAAAACCATACTTGGTCATTTACTGTATATTGGGGGGGGTTGGGTTAGGACATTTATAGGGGCCAGTTTCGAATTGCAGTCTCCCGTAGGTGTTCTTTGAGAGTGGTTTTGAAAGTGGGTAGTGATTCACATTCCTTTACAGCTTTGGGTAGGGCGTTTCACATTGATGTGGCATAATTGCGAAACGTGTTTATGTAACGGGGAAGCCCGTGGGTATGTCCACAGTCACGGAAACAGGGGTGTTGATGAGTGACTGTGGCATTGCGGGCTGGTAAGTTAAACTCACTTCCTCATAACAGGGTTAACAGACGCATAGGTATGGTAGTTAGGAGTGAATTCACTTCTTAGTGCAGCGGCCTGTGTCGTTGCCCGCGGCGCGGGAGCCCCCTGTTCGACTCCCCCTCGGGACATTAACATTTAACATCAACACAACGCAGACCAATATGATCCGTCACAGTGGTGCCCAGTGACCCAGATGTCCTGAGGGAGGTGAGTGTAACGGGGAAGCCCGTGGGTATGTCCACAGTCACGGAAACAGGGGTGTTGACGAGTGACTGTGGCATTGCGGGCTGGTAAGTTAAACTCACTTCCTCATAACAGGGTTAACAGACGCATAGGTACGGTAGTTAGGAGTGAATTCACTTCTTAGTGCAGCGGCCTGTGTCGTTGCCCGCGGCGCGGGAGCCCCCTGTTCGACTCCCCCTCGGGACATTAACATTTAACATCAACACAACGCAGACCAATATGATCCGTCACATTTAGTCCCTTGTTTCAGCCGAATCTGGGTTTAACATGATTTGTGGAGCTCCCTCTGGTGTTGTGATTGTGGTATTCACTGACCTTTGGGAAGTATTTTGACATGTACATGGGTACCTTGGTCGTGTAGTGTATTTTGTAGACCAGGCCCATTGCAAGTTGTCTACTCTAAGCCATCCTAGTTTGTCAAACTGGGCAGGGGTGAGGTGGGTTTGATAAGTAGGTTTATAGAAGGATTATGTGCATGTATATTCAAACAGGTATATATATATGCAGTAAATACATAAATATAGATTGTCTTTGTGTAACGGAGGTACCGCGAGTATATCCGATGGACTTCAAGTGTTGTGAAGTGACTGTGGATGTTAGCGGTACTGCAAGTTAAACTCACTCCCCCTTAACCCTTTCACTGCCACACGACAGAAGGTTAACCCTTTACTATCACACAACCGACGGTCGGCTGTTGTGTGGCAGTGAAAGGGTTAACCTTCTGTGTATTGTCGCAGTGAAAGGGTTAACCGTTTGGTAGTGCGGCAGTGAAAGGGTTAAAAGGCAGGAGTTCACCTCTTGGTATAGTGGTCTGCGATGTCGCCCGCGGCGCGGGAGACCGGGGTTCAGCTCCCACTCGGGGCAATCCCTTAACAGGGGTTGAATCTGAAACACAACACAGAGCAATACGAGACCGGTTACATTTGCTTCTGTCTCATCCTTCCTCTCCCAGTAACCATCCCTCACCTCCTCTCTCCGTCCCTCCCCTTCCAGTGCCCCCCCCCCCCCCCCACACACAGATGGTGTTGACATTTATTTCAAGATGCCTGGGGGGCGACGACGGTGGCGAGCGCGCCAACTTCCTGCCTGCCAAAATGGACCCAGAGGAGAGCCGAGAGCAGACTATCCAAGAGGGGTGTAAAGGTACACGTATCCGTACCGAACCGTTTCAGTGTGTACCGTACCGTACGGCTGTGTACGGAACGAATACAACGGTATGTTAACCACTAACGACCGCCCACCGGGGGCTGTTTTTTTTCACAATCTAATATAATTATTATTATAATTTTTTTTTTTTATTAATTTCAATATAGAATATTCGTTGACAGCCCTACAAGTACAATTAGTTACTGCACACTACATCACCCCTGAGTGGAACATGTACCGAAAACCTGTACCGAACCTTGACTTCAAAACCGAGGTATGTACCGTACCGTGGTCTTTGTGTACCGTTACACGCCTACTATCCCATAATATGGGGCGTGACCCACCCTGTGTTACCGTCTCCTTCTCATTCCGGCAGAGGGACACTAGACCACAGTGACCTGCAGCACAGATAAAGAAGAATCCTATGTGGGGGGGGCAACAGTGGCTCGGGAGGTAGAGCAGTCGTCTGGCAATCCGGAGGTTCCCGGGTTCGATTCCCGCTCCTTCCGCCCAGCCACGTGTCGAAGTGTCCTTGAGCAAAACACTTCAAAAGAACACGCCAAAATTTTTGGGAAATTAGCTTATCGTCTTCTCCAGAGAGAGAGAGACAAGAAGATGGTTAACTTACCAGTTTCCTCTCTGTGTGCGTTCAGTAGAAAGCTATCTGGCTGCACGTTAGCCTAGCTTAGCACAATGAATGGAAGCGAACAGAGCCGGATAGCCTAGGCATTGTCCAACTAACACCTCTCCCGAAGGCTAACCGGCCATGTCCGCTTCCATTCATTGTGCTAAGCTAGGCTAACATGCAGCCAGATAGCTTTCTACTGAACGCACAGAGAGGAGACTGGTATCTATCTTCTTGTCTCTCGCTGGAGAAGACGATAAGCTAATAATTTTGTTGGGGAAAAAACCTAACTTCTCCCGGTGAGCAGGTCGGCACCTTGCGCGGTCGCCTCCGCCCATCGGTGTGTGAATGTGTGAGTGAAGGGGTCAAATGTGAGGAACAAATTGAAGTGCTTTGGATAAAAGCTGCTATATAAATGCACCATTTACCGTTTACCATTAGACCACAGGGCCTGTGTTGGCCTGCGTTCAGCACGACTGCAGAGGAGCACAGAGAAAGAAAGACCCACTGCAAAAGTGTCAAACTGCCCACATGCATGTAGTACTTTTTGAGTGTTTCATATAACATTTACATCTCTTATGTTTATTTGGGATCCCCATTAGTTGTTGCCTTAGAGACAACTATTCTTCCTGGGGTCTTTGTGTGTGAGACCAGTTGGATGGACACTACAGACTCGTGACTGTCGCTCTCCTGCTCCTCGGCCGGTGACAGTTCTGAGCAGGATGGATGCTTGTGTCGTGCAGGTCCACACAGTGGCCTGTTGGCCTGTGTTGAAATATGACACGTATATCATGTAAATTAATAGCAGAGACATACTCCCATCATTACACTATACAAAGTCTGTATCCTCCTAAAAGGACGTCTCCCAGCCAGAGGGCCACTCACAGATTCTTATCAGTGACCTGCTGACCCTTGGTGCAGGCCGTCCCTCTCACACACAAGCATACACACACACATACACACAGGACAGATACACACACACTTACACATAGGACAAGCACACACACACACACACTTCCACACCCCCACACTCTCAAAGCACACACACACACAAACCTACACACACGCACACATCTCCCCCACACACACACACACACACATACATACACCCTCGCTCTCAACGCGCACACAGTTACTCCTTTGGTGCTGAAATCCCACCAGACCACCGGATCAAATAATTCAACAAAATGCCACAAGCCAACTAATATACGACCAGGTCAAACACTGGTCACATACTCTAGTCTCCATTAGTTACAGATCGTTATCATAGAGACACACACGCACAAAATGCGCACGTAAGTGTGCGTACCACGCACTCATGCACGGCTGACATACAGGCTGACCAATACACAAGACACACGACGTGCACTGAGGAGAGACACCACACACACACACTGGACTAGGGGACTAATAAAGATCACCCTCACAGGGAAGGGGGGACTTCTTCTGCTTTGACTTCTACTGGACACTGACTGGACGGACTGACTGGACTCCACGGACGAGACTGCTGGACTGACCCACAAAGACTTGACTGTTTTTTATTTCTTTTATATACTCGACCGGCCGGTTGTAACAATCTAGATTTCAATTGTACCTTGCTATATTCACCTTGTATAAATACTTTGCTTATTCACTTTTATATTACATTGCTTGTTAACTTTTTATAATAAATACCTTCAAAAGTGTTTCATCTCTTATATTTTTAAATATTTTATTACAACTTTCACGATTGAGTCTAAAACGTGACACCTGCATTCAGTGCGACTGCAGAGGAGCACAGGTAAAGAAAGATACAATGCTAAAGTGTCAGACTGGGGCGACAGTCGTCTGGTAATCCGGACAGCGTGTCGATGTGTCCTTGAGCAAGACACTTAACCCCTAATTGCTCCCGATGAGCAGGTTGGCACCTTGCATGGTCGCCTCCGCCGTCGGTGTGTGAATGTGTGAGTGAACGGGTAAAATGTGAGGAACAAATTGTAAAGCGCTTTGGATAAAAGCTGCTATATGAATGCACCGTTTACCATTAGCCATTAAACTTTGCACAATGCATGTAGTACTTATTGGTACTAAGGGTGTTTCATGAATTGACATTATAACATTTACATCTCTTATGTTTATGTTTATTTAGGATCCCCATTAGTCGTTTCCTTAGAAACAACTATTGTTCCTGGGGTCCAGACGAAAGACACAATAAAACCCTCACGTCTTTGAGCATTTGATAAAGTGCTATATAAATCCGATGTATTATTATTATTACATTTACAACAGTTACAATTATCAAAAACGATTGAAAATAAATTCAAAAATAATAATAAGAATATAAGAAGTTATCTCACCAGAATAACAAACTCGTGACTCTCGCTCTCTTGCTCCTCTGCTGGTAACGGTCCTGAGCCGGATGGATGTTTGTGTTGTGCAGGTGATTGAAGAGAGGAGGAACCAGAGCTCTGCTGGACGTGGTCCCCGCCCTGTCGGAGGTCCCTGTGGTCCCTGTGGTCCCCGCCCTGTCGGAGGTCCCTGTGGTCCCTGTGGTCCCCGCCCCGTCGGAGGTCCCTGTGGTCCCCGCCCCGTCGGAGGGCCCTGTGGTCCCCGCCCTGTCGGAGGTCCCTGTGGTCCCTGTGGTCCCCGCCCCGTCGGAGGTCCCTGTGGTCCCTGTGGTCCCCGCCCTGTCGGAGGTCCCTGTGGTCCCTGTGGTCCCCGCCCCGTCGGAGGTCCCTGTGGTCCCCGCCCTGTCGGAGGTCCCTGTGGTCCCTGTGGTCCCCGCCCCGTCGGAGGTCCCTGTGGTCCCTGTGGTCCCCGCCCCGTCGGAGGTCCCTGTGGTCCCTGTGGTCCCCGCCCTGTCGGAGGTCCCTGTGGTCCCTGTGGTCCCCGCCCTGTCGGAGGTCCCTGTGGTCCCCGCCCTGTCGGAGGTCCCTGTGGTCCCCCCCCGTCAGAGGTCCCTGTGGTCACCGCCCTGTCGGAGGTCCCTGTGGTCCCCGCCCTGTCGGAGGTCCCTGTGGTCCCCGCCCTGTCGGAGGTCCCTGTGGTCCCCGCCCTGTCGGAGGTCCCTGTGGTCCCCGCCCTGTCGGAGGTCCCTGTGGTCCCCGCCCTGTCGGAGGTCCCTGTGGTCCCCGCCCTGTCGGAGGTCCCTGTGGTCCCTGTGGTCCCTGTGGTCCCTGTGGTCCCCGCCCTGTCGGAGGTCCCTGTGGTCCCCGCCCCGTCGGAGGTCCCTGTGGTCCCCGCCCCGTCGGCCTAAGCTTAACCGGCGAAATAACTTGCCGTCACACGATATCGCCCTGCTCTAAGACAAACTCTAACCTTAACCAACTTCGAAAGAGCGCCTAAGCTTAACCGTTCAAAGTACTTGCCGTCACATGATTGGGCGCACATGTCACATGACCAGAAACGTCAGTGGCCAATCAGAGCGCAAAACGGGAACGCGGAAACACGAACCGTTTGGTAAAAGCGATCAGGCGTACAGCCCCCCCCAACCCCACCCCACCTACCCAACCTCCTCCAATGTACAGTTTCTACGTCAAATGTATATACACTCTTTTCTGGACACTTTTTGTATCACAAACAGTACTGTATTTGCAAATCTGGTATGTCATAAATGTATAGATGTAGCAGTACTGTCTATCTGTATGTCGTGTGTGTCATATATGTTATGATGAATTGAAAATGGGGGACCCTGATGTAAACAAGACGAAAGTCTTTCTCTGGTCTGTATCCCCTTAACAATTGTATGTATTGAGCTGTACTGTACTGTACCCATTCTGCAATCTGTTAATAACGTTTTCAATCAATCAATCAATCAATCAATCAATCAATCAATCAATCAATCAATCAGCCTACTCAATCAATCAATCAATCGTCATGACTCATGGCCAATCACTTCCTTTGATCCCCCACCAGGGGGCAGTCCCAGCCACACTCCCTATGATGTATTTAAAATGTATGGTAATGTGACCATAAAATAACTTGACAAACAAATAAGGGGGGGGGGGGGGGGGGGGGTTGTGAATCCCAATCCCACTGTAAATGACCAACAACGACCGATCATCATTTCTAGAATGTGAACCTGGGATCATCTTGGGAGACATCTGCTCTGTCTATCTGTATGTCGTGTGTGTCATATGATGAATTGAAAATGGGGGACCCTGATGTAAACAAGACGAAAGTCTTTCTCTGGTCTGCATCCCCTTAACAATTGTATGTATTGAGCTGTACTGTACTGTACCCATTCTGCAATCTGTTAATAAACTTTTCAATCAATCAATCAGTCATAGACTGGAACTCCATTTCAGTGACCTGACAGGTTTGGTAAGATTTGCTAACATTCATTAACAGAGAATGAAGTCACCCTAGTTCATTGTTAACGTTGCTCTGTAAATATTTTTTATGTACAGATACCGAGATGTCACACCATGTTACCTGTTACCTGTTTATTGCACAATGTTGTTTTTATTGGATTCTATTATATGTTGTACCACTGTATTGCACATCGTTGCGGGCAAGACCACCCGCATTTCATTGTATACTTGTATGCCGTGACAAATAAAACTCTTGACTTGACTTGAACGTTGATTGATTGATTGAAAACTTTATTAACAGATTGCAGAATGGGTACAGTACAGTACAGCTCAATACATACAATTGTTAAGGGGATGCAGATTGCAGACCAGAGAAAGACTTTCGTCTTGTTTACATCAGGGTCCCCCATTTTCAATTCATCATAACATATATGACATACAGATAGACAGTACTGCTACATCTATACATTTATGACATAAATACAGTACTGTTTGTGATACAAAAAGAGTCCAGAAAAGAGAGTATATACATTTGACGTAGAAACTGTACATTGGAGGAGGTTGGGTAGGTGGGGGGGACTGTACATTGGAGGTGGTTGGGTGGGTGGGGGGGGGGGGGTTGGGTAGGAGGGGTGGGTATTTTGACATGTACAAGGTTAAACTGGTTAACCTTAATGTTAAAGCATAGAACCCTAACCATCACTAGTTTGTCAACAAATTTAAAGTGAATCGCATCTTGTGAGAGCAGGGGCGAATGTTAGGATTCACCATTGGGGGGGGGGGTAAGGTGCCTGGTGGTCCTCCCCTGGAGATTTTGAGCATCAAACACTTCATTTCCTGCATTCTGAGAGACATGTCTGCAAGGTTGAGATGGTACGGTCTTGTAAGGGTGTCTGAAACTGTTGGTTAATATATAGTTACAGGTATAGTGACCATATTTATTGTAACATAATATAACTGATTATAGCCTATATAGGGCATACAGACCCTCATCTGCACCTTTCATCATTACATTATTGCTTACTTGCTCATATTTGATGAAATATGACATAAATAATAGCAGAGACATCTTCTCTCATTCCTTGACACACAAGCACACACGACACCCTCTCTTCTTCTCCCCCACACAGACACACACACATTGAGTTAGCATGGCAAGGCCACAGGCCACTCACAGATCGTTATCGGTGCACATCTCCTCTCCCCACTGCCCACAGAGCAAGGCGAATAAATTAAACTAATTTGACACGAAATGCCACAAGTCGCTGAATTATATGACTAGCGAAATACCACACTCTCCATCAATCACAGATCGTTATCAATAAGACAGACACACACACATATGTGCACGTAAATGTGCGTACCACGGACTCACTCATGCACGGCGGACATACAGGCTGACCAATACACAAAGACACACGACATGCACTCAGGACAAAAGACACATACACACTGGACTATGGGGTCGCTAATAAAACACTCGGACAGGGAAGGACGGGCACTTCTGCTGCTTTTACTTCTTCTGGACACTGCTTGACGGACTGACAGGATACTGACTTGACTGCATTTTCTTTTTCTACACAACCGGCCGGTTGTACCAACTTGATTTCAATTGTATCTTGCTTATTCACTTTTTATAATAAATACCCTCAAAAGTGTTTCATCTCTTTTATCTTTAAATATCTTATTACAACTTTCACGTATCCAAGTTTAAAATACGTGACAATATTCAGAGTTAATTATATTGTTTACACTGCTTATTTTTATCTGTACTATATTTATGTCTTTCTACTATTACCCTGCCCATACCTGTACCTCCCCTCCCCCCATGCTGCTATGACTCCTGCATTTCCCCCAAGGTGATCAATAAAGGAATATCTTATCTCTCCTGGGTGCCAGGCTTCATCTTGTCAAACACTGAAGAGAGGCTTATGGCTGTATTTCTGGAACTCTACATGGTGGGAGAACCAGGGAAGACAACATAATAATATATATTATTATTATATTATATTTAGGATAGTGTTGTGACACAGCTGTTTCCTCTTGTCGTCTCACAGCCTTGAGGATGTCAATCTGATCTTCAACCAAAACGTGTCGAAATCTACATCAGGTAGAACGTCCATCTGTCAACACGCTGGTAAAAGTCTGTAGTGGATTGTTGCTACTACAACATTGTGCCAAGAAAAACGACAGAATGCCTGTAAGAATGTGAATTTAACTTTATGTCTGCAGACATTCCACCTGCCTTTTTGCCTTGTTTTTTTTTTTTCAATTATTGGATTGTATTTTTGTTCCGTCTCTCAGATTGATAGAATGCTGCTGCAGCATGAGACATACATGTGCTCACACACACACATTGCACTGCACTATTTTACTGTCTATTCTATTTTACTAACGATTTTATTGCACTGCACTATTGCATTATTTTACTGTCTATTCCATTTTACTCTTTTATTAATGTCTATGTGATTATCAAACTGTAAACAAAGGGGCCTAATATTAGATCCCAATATGAAAAACGATGTGATTTAATGTTCTATGCCCTAACTTGACTGTCTATTTTATGCTTGTTTTATAATTATTTTATGTCTGAACTTTATGCATTGCTCTTGATCTGCCAATTTTATGCCAATTTTTTTTTTAACTGCTGTGAAGCTCTTTGAGCTGCAATTCTTGTATGAAAGGTGCTATACAAATAAAGTTGATTAAATCTTCATACAGGCAGGGTGTGAAATATGTAGGATCTTGGGGAAGGTATAAGAAAAATTACACTCAATACACACATTCATTACATGAATGGTTAGATGTGCATATGTATGTCTACTATAACCGATAGGCATTACAGACCCTCATCTGCACCTTTAATCACTTGCTCATATGCGTATTCAGAGTTAATTCTATTGTTTACATTGCCTATTTTTACTTTTCTACTGTACTATAATTGTATTGTGTGTATTTATGTCTTCAACTATTACCCTGCCCATACCTGTACCCACCCTCCTGCTATGATGCCTGAATTTCCACAAGGGGATCAATAAAGGAATATCTTATACATAATATTCTATTAAAGTATTCCTATAATTTGTATATGTGGTCTCACATCTGTGTATATGGAAACAATTGTTATGTGTGCCTTTGTAAGCACATATGGACCGAGCGTCTCCAAATTATGAGACCCAATGTGTTACAACAAGCACTGTGATCGCAGCCACTGAAATGCAGTTTGGTGAGGAGTTCAAACTTATATAGAATAGAAACCTTTTGCTATGTCCGCCTGATAAGTGGAATCCTACTCCTGGAAATAGAAGCAGGTAAGTGATGAAGGTAATGTTTTTGATCTGTCCTGACTCCTGGGAGATAATGCAAATAAATTGCACTTAAGTGTTATTGTACGGTAGTACTAGGCTACTTTATATGATAACCCGTGTGCACCTTTGTAAGAATGCTGAACACATATCTGCATTTTTTTTGTTTGTTAGATTACAATGAGAAGTTGGATTGAGTGGCAAAGTGCAAGATACTACAGAATAGACCCACACCATCAGAAGATGTTTTGGTTGTTGGGACATCATTTCGCCTACCTATTTCCCAGTATAACCATATGATGGTCAATTTGAGGATATATCAAGGCAAGTAAAACATTTAAAATTACGCAGGGAAGGTTTAACCTTGGGGTTAAGGAAAAGGTTAATAAGCAGCTTTTAAGGCGACGGGTTTTGCTTGTTTCCAAAACATGACTAGGCGCATCAGGCGCACAACAATGACGTAGGGTGTGAGGCCGCGCCCCCCGGATGAAAGGCAGAATTCGTAAACATAATCGTTTCATCATTAGAACACGATTTGAGCTATATTATTAATACCACTGCGATTGGCTAATATAACAAAGTTTCTAAGCACATTATACTCATAAACCATCTTATTCCGGGGTCATAGTCCTACATTAGAAAAACTGCAGATCTATTTTACAGATCCATTTCTTTTCGAGTTGGTTATTAATTAGAAAAAGGTCGTTAATCTGAATTTCCAACTGGGAACTTCCGACTTAAAAAAAAAAAGGAACCCAGGGTTGGTGTCGGGAAAGTAGCTCACGTTCATACATATTTATTGACTTTACATTACAAGCTCATGGAAACATATTGGAATTCTTAATCCGGGCGGTGTTCACAAGCTCCTACTTGTGAATGGAATTTGCCATAAATGCCATTTGAAAATCTGCCCCATTATCCCAAACACACAGCAGAGAGAATATACGTGTTTTATTCTTCTTAAAATGGGTCCTTAATTTCTAACAAACGGGTAGAAACACACAAGACATTGTGGCCAGCAGTCCCCACAACACCACAAACTCTGAACCTACTATAAAAAAAAACATATTTACATAAAAAGTTTAAAACAGAATATACAATATGTAATTATGCAAACTCAAGAGGGTGTAAACCATGCGGTTACAAATTTTTTAGCAAAAAGGCAGGTTTGCCAAATTCCTTTTATTGGGGTATTAATGCTCATTCTTTGCTGCACCTACAGAAGACGACAATCCCACCCTCCTAACATTGTAAAGCATCAGATCCATCTACTAAAATATATCAGAGGATGCTCAGCAGCACTGTGCACACTTTGCATTGCAAGTTGGACTGAGTGAGGACCAAAACACGTGGAACCAGGAGGAGGCGGCCATCTGTAGCACGCGCCCGGTCCACTCTCCGAAAGTTAACAGAACGTAGATAGTCAACATGGGGGGAATGCTTTTTTTGGGATGGGGGGGACAATTCATATCTTTATAACGGGGAGAGAGGAAGTTAGTTGGTAGAACATTTGAGTAGTTTTGGCCGGGGGGCTATCGACTATGTAACAGTCATCTTCCGAAGCCATTTCGCCTTTAGTTACGGGAGACGCCCCTCCCACACTGGCCGATCCGTCCGTCTTGTGGTACATCGACGCCGCCACGCCCAGGTTTCTGTTGCCAGTTATCTGAATCGAAGGATACGGGCTTCTCACGGGCGCCACTTTCTTGTACCTGTTCACTTGTTTGCCAAACATCGCCTGTTTCTCCACAAACTCCTGCGCCCTGACGCACTTGTGCCTCTGGAGCAGCATGAGGCTCCCGAAGACGATGCCGCAGACCCGGCACGTGTGCGTCTTCGACCCGGAGGCCGCGATGTTGATCTGCAGCTTCCTGGGGATGGTGGCGGTGGGCAGCTTCCCGGCCCAGCCGGCCGGACTCCGGCCCTTAAAGGCCACGTTTGGCAGCGTGTTGGTCAGTGGCATCGCCGTGATTAGTCTGGTCTTAAGGGAGGAGCTGGGCGAGTTGCACTGATGGTAACGAGGCACTGATTTCTTGCTGGACAGGAGGAGGCCGCACCCCAGGCAGCCCACGATATTATCCTTAGTGTGGGTGTTGTGGTGCAAGGTGAGCTCACTCCTCTTGACAAAATTCTGCTCACATTTACCACACTTGTAGGGTCTCTCCTTGTCGAACTGACGCAACGTGTTGACCAAGACCACCGGCTGATATACTGTCCACAGGTCCACCGTCGGCGCGCCAGAACCGGCAAAGAAGTTAGAGTTGATCTGTGCTGGGGGCGTGGCGTTCGGTACTAGAGGTCTCTGTGAGACAGGTGGAGACGACATTTTTGAAGCGTGAGCAGCAGACTGCGAGGGGATTTGCCACCCTCGAGATGACAAAAAAGGAACCGCCGATCTGGGTCCCGCCTTGGTCAGAGAAGGCCTCGGCGCGGGGACTTTCCACGTAGCCGTTGACAAAAAGGGATTATCTGATTTGGACCCCTTCATCAAATGCGGTAACGACAGTGCGCTCAGTATCGGCAACGTCGAGCGGCCCTGCTCAATGGCCTCGAGTCTCCTCAGTTGCTCTTCCTGCTGCTGGTGCTTCTCCAACCTGCGCTTCAATATAGTCTGGTGATCGAGCACTTTGTGGCCCGGTTCATGCTTCTTGCTGTGGTCCAGCATGTCCATGTAGAAGCCAAACTCGGTTCCACACGAGCAGATGTAACTGGCGGCGGGACAAGTGTGTTCCTCCAACAGCATCCGGTCTGGAAACATCTGCTCACAGCTGAAGCAAAATGGGGGATGATCTTCTGAGAAGCCTTGTGCCATGCTCACGGTCTTGGCCATTAGATACTGGACTTTGGGTTTCCCCCTTTTCATTACGAGGCTTTGGTTTTCGTAAACACCTGTCAAGGCGTCCTAGTGGGGCATTCAAAGTATCTATCGGATGGAAAGGAGAGAAAAACACGTTAGCCACTCGTTATACGTTTGCCATGTGAAATAATCACACATTCCTGGTGATCTAGAGCTGCAGTTTGTCCACTATAGGCAAATGATATGCAGTTCAGGGCTGGGCTAGTATAAAAAAGGGATGCTAACGTCACGTTAGCTGTAAAATAAAGCTAACCAATAGCATGCATAACGTTACTAACCACACAGTCGAACAATAAGAAGCATCCGAACCGAGGCCATGGATATTATTAACACGATCCTAACAAGTCAACGTATAGATGTACGGTAGCGTAACGTGTTAGACAAACAGAAGATTCTGATTTGGAAACAAGTTGGCTAACGTTAGCGTTGTTAGCTAGCCATTTGCACAACATGCGGTCAGTCTAAAGAAGCGCGCGAATGTAACGCTACTAGCCTAGCTAGCATTAGCCAAAGTAACATTAGCCGCCGGTGGAGAACATCTCCGCTACCTGTACAAAAATAAAAAGCAATGCCCAAGAAGGAACGGAGTTCTATATGTTACTTATTTCACTAAAACTAGACAAGGCAGCAACTGGTAAAAGCACTTATTACAACGCCAATAATAATAACCTACCGGTGTGTAGCTGGAGTCGGCCGAGGGGAGACGTTTCTTTGTAGTTTATCTCTCAGCTAGCTAGCTAGGTCAGTGCACTTCTTCTGCGCACGGCGCGGCGTTCACACTGCAAGCTGTTATAAGCCTGCTCCCAGTGTATAGTGACACCTACCGTGCGGAAGAGATATGGCTGGCTCGTATTCTCGAAGTCAACTTCCTGAATGAATGAATGAAAACTTTATTTAACAGATTGCAGAATGGGTACAATACAGTACGGCGTTAAGGGGATGCAGACCTGAGAAAGACGTTTGTCTTGTTTCCATCAGGGTCCCCCATTTTCAATTCATATAGACATTTATGACATACACAACATACATGACATTTATGGCATAGGGACATATAGGTATTTAGTACTGATACATTTGTGACATAAACGGTATTCAAATATACAGTACTGTTACCCTTAGATCCTGACAGAGTATATACATATGATGGGGAGGGGACTGTACATTAGGAGGGGGTGGGTGGGTGGGAGAGAGATATACATACGGGATACGGCGGGGAGGGAATATATACATGTGGTGGGGAGGAGACTGTCTATTAGGAGGTGGTGGGGGTTTTGGGCATTTACGGTGGGCAGTTTCGAATTGCAGCCTCCCGTAGGTGCTCTTTAAGAGCGGTTTTGAATGTGGGTAGGGATTCACATTCCTTTACAGCTTTGGGTAGGGCGTTCCACATTGATGTGGCACAATTGCTAAACGTATTTAGTCCCTTGTTTGAGCCGAATCTGGGTTTAACATGATTTGTTGAGCTTCCTCTGGTGTAGTGGTTGTGGTATTCACTGACCTTTGGGAAGTATTTTGACATGTACATGGGTACCTTAGTCGTATAGTGTATCTTGTAGACCAGGCCCATTGCAAGTTGCTGTACTCTGTCGTCTACTCTAAGCCATCCTAGGTTGTCAAAGTGGGCAGGGGTGAGGTGGGTTCTGGGGGTAAGGTCAAGTAGTAGTCTGACCAGTTTGTTTTGTGATGTTTGTAATTTTGTTTTAAGCGCCTTTGAGGTGCTTTGGTACCATGAGGTGCACGCATAGTCGTAGTACCCTTGAAGACCCTGTGGTCTTTTTAACTTTCTGTCGTGCATCACATAGATATCTATCTATGGTGCATCATGTCTATGGCTTGGGGGGGGGGCATGCACTTTTAGAATCACCGGAAAGGCTTTCGAAATAGTGAAATGCCATGTTGGCCTCGATATTTTCAAACCAAATGATATGAAAAGGTTATGTAATGAACGAGAATGTGATAAAAAAATATGTACTAAAAACGGAGCTCAACGCATACATTTGTCCACATACATTGTTCCACAAGGAAGCATACTAGGACCGCTACTATTCCTAATTTATGCAAATGACATGTCGTCAGCTTGTGACTGCAACTTGTTCCTGTTTGCGGACGACTCAGCCCTGCTGGTCTCTGACAAGAACAAGTTACAGGTTGAAAAAGCCCTCAGCTCGGAACTAGGCAAAATCTGCATATGGCTCGCCGACAACAAACTATCATTACACATGGGCAAAACAGAGTCCATTCTCTTCGGTTCAAATAACAAACTCAGCAAGACCGACGGCTTCTCGGTTACAGTGGGTGACAATATTATCACAAGGAAAGATGAAATTACCTACCTGGGTTCCATCCTAGAGGCTAATCTTTCCTGTGACAAAATGGCATCCAATGTAATAAAAAAAGTCAACCAACGAACGCGATTCTTGTACCGGATCTCCTCTCTGGTAAACAAGAATACCCTGAAGACTCTAGCAGGAGCACTCATTCAAGGGTACTACGACTATGCTTGCACCTCATGGTACCAAAGCACCTCAAAGGCACTAAAAAACAAATTACAAACATCTCAAAACAAGCTAGTCAGACTACTACTTGACCTGACTCCTAGAACCCACCTCACCCCTGCCCACTTTGACAACCTAGGATGGCTTAGAGTAGACGACAGAGTACAGCAACTTGCAATGGGCCTGGTCTACAAGATACACTACGCGACCAAGGTACCCATGTACATGTCAAAATACTTCCCAAAGGTCAGTGAATACCACGATCACAACACCAGAGTGAGCTCCACAAATCATGTAAAACCCAGATTCGGCTCAAACAAGGGACTAAACACGTTTAGCAATTATGCCACATCAATGTGGAACGCCCTGCCTAAAGCTGTAAAGGAATGTGAATCACTACCCACTTTCAAAAACACTCTAAAAAAACACCTACGTGAGACTGCAATTCGAAACTGGTCCCTACAAATGTCCTAACCTAGTTGTACAGTAAATGACCAAGTAAGGCTTTGTCAATATTCCAATGTACAGTGTAAACTGTGTGTGTGTCCCCTACCCAACCCCCCCCCCCCCCCCCCACCTCCAATGTACAGCCCTCACCCAACCCACCCAACCCCACCCCACCCAACCAACCTCCTCCAATGTACAGTTTCTACGCCAAATGTATATACACTCCTTTTCTGGACACTTTTGTATCACAAACAGTACTGTATTTGCAAATCTGATATGTCATAAATGTATAGATGTAGCAGTACTGTCTATCTGTATGTTTGATTGATTGATTGATTGATTGATTGATTGAAACGTTTATTAACAGATTGCAGAATGGGTACAGTACAGTACAGCTCAATACATACAATTGTTAAGAGGATGCAGACCTGAGAAAGACTTTCGTCTTGTTTCCATCAGGGTCCCCCATTTTCAATTCATCATATGACACACATGACATACAGATAGACAGTACTGCTACATCATATATGTTATGATGCATTGAAAATGGGGGACCCTGATGTAAACAAGACGAAAGTCTTTCTCTGGTCTGCATCCCCTTAACAATTGTATGTATTGAGCTGTACTGTACTGTACCCATTCTGCAATCTGTTAATAAACTTTTCAATCAATCAGTAGAAATCCGTTTGTTTCCCCCCAATACCAAGATGGCGGCGGTCTCGTGACGTCAGAGTGTCTTCGAGATATTGACAACTGCACTTCCTCGTTACGTGGAGCTCGTGAGGGGGGAGGGGGGAAGAGCGCGCGGGGGGATAAAATGAATGCATGTTAATTCGAGCCTTGACGTGGTTGTAGCTTTCAAACGTTCATTCATTTGATCCCCCGCGCTCTCTCCCATGAGCTCAAAATACCGGAAGTGTTGCTACATAGGCTGCTACTGTAATTTTCCACAATGCTCATGCTGTAAATCAAGACTCGCCCAGGTGAAAGGTGATGGCACCCAGTCATATAGGTTGGGTAAAACGAGAGAAAATATCCAACGTTTTAACAAAATCTCTAGAACTCACTGCCCTGGCTGTATGCAACGTTATGTCTTGCAGAAACACAGCAGTGCCGTCATGGTCATATATCCATAAGAAATATCCATTTAAAATACTGGCTAACTAACAGTCTCCCTCAATTAATATTCAATGTGTTTGTGAATGAATGAATGAATGAAAACTTTATTAACAGATTGCAGAATGGGTACAGTGCAGTACAGCTCAATACATACAATTGTTAAGGGGATGCAGACCAGAGAAAGACTTTCGTCTTGTTTACACCAGGGTCCCCCATTTCCATTTCATCGTAACATATATGACATACATGACATACAGATAGACAGTACTGCTACATCTATACATTTATGACATACCAGATTTGCAATTACAGTACTGTATTTGTGATACAAAAAGAGTCCAGAAAGAAAAGAGTATATACATTAGGCGTAGAAACTGTACATTGGATTGGGTAGGTGGGGGTGGGACTGTACATTGGAGGTGGTTGGGGGGGGGGGGGGGGGGGTAGGAGTGGGGGGGGGGGGGGGTGTTGGGTAGGAGTGGGGGGGGGGGGGGGGGGGTTGGGTAGGAGGGGTGGGTGGGGGACACTGTATAACTGTACAAACAAACTGTAAATTGGATTATGGGACTGTACATTGGACTGTACATTGGAGGTGGTTGGGTGGGTGGGGGGGGGGTGGGTAGGAGGGGTGGGTGGGGGACACTGTACAACTGTACAAACAACACTGTACATTGGATTATTGACAAGACCATACTTGGTAATTTACTGTACATTGGCGGGGGTTGTGTTCGGACATTTACAGGGGCCAGTTTCGAGTTGCAGTCTCCCTTAGGTGTTTTTTGAGAGTGTTTTTGAAAGTGGGTAGTGATTCACATTCCTTTACAGCTTTGGGTAGGGCGTTCCACATTGATGTGGCATAATTGCGAAACGTGTTTAGTCCCTTGTTTGAGCCGAATCTGGGTTTAACATGATTTGTGGAGCTCCCTCTGGTGTTGTGATCGTGGTATTCACTGACCTTTGGGAAGTATTTAGTCATGTACATGGGTACCTTGGTCGTGTAGTGTATCTTGTAGACCAGGCCCATTGCAAGTTGCTGTACTCTGTCGTCTACTCTAAGCCATCCTAGGTTGTCAAAGTGGGCAGGGGTGAGGTGGGTTCTAGGAGTAAGGTCAAGCAGTAGTCTGACCAGTTTGTTTTGAGATGTTTGTAATTTTGTTTTTAGCGCCTTTGAGGTGCTTTGGTACCATGAGGTGCAAGCATAGTCGTAGTACCCTTGAATGAGTGCTCCTGCTAGAGTCTTCAGGGTATTCTTGTTTACCAGTGAGGAGATCCGGTACAAGAAACGAGTTCGTTGGTTGACTTTTTTTATTACATTGGATGCCATTTTGTCACAGGAAAGATTTGCCTCTAGGATGGAACCCAGGTAGGTAATATCTTCTTTCCTTGTGACAATATTGTCACCCACTGTAACTGAGAAGCCGTCGGTCTTGCTGAGTTTGTTATTTGAACCGAAGAGAATGGACTCTGTTTTGCCCATGTGTAATGATAGTTTGTTATCAGCGAGCCATATGCAGATTTTGCTTAGTTCTGAGCTGAGGGTTTTTTCAACCTGTAATTTGTTCTTGTCAGAGACCAGCAGGGCTGAGTCGTCCGCAAACAGGAACAAGTTGCAGTCACAAGCTGACGACATGTCATTTGCATAAATTAGGAACAGTAGCGGACCTAGTATGCTTCCTTGTGGAACACCACAGTTTACTGTGAGGGGGGGGGATAGGGTACCGTTTACCTCCACCATCTGCTCTCTCCCCTCCAGGTAGGATTGCATCCAGCTCACTGATAGACTATCAAAACCAATTGCTTTTAGCTTGTCAATCAGAATGGTGTGATTGACAGTGTCGAAGGCCTTTTGTAGGTCCAGCATGACCATGCCGCAGTATTTGCCCGCGTCCACCTCTTGTTTGATGTGGTCGTTTAAATAGAGAAGGCATGTGTCAGTGGAGTGGGATGTTCTGAAGCCAGATTGGAATTCGTAGATTAGATTTTTTTCCGCAAGGTATTTTTCGACCTGTTCGTATACAATTTTTTCCATGACTTTCGAGATGGAGGTAAGGATAGAAACAGGGCGGTAGTTGCCTGGGTCTAATTTACTGCCTTTTTTGTGCAGAGGGGTCACTCTCGCAATTTTGAAGTCCTTGGGGACGTGTCCCTGTTTTATAGAGAGGTTTATTATGTGTGTGATGACTGGGGTGATGGCGGCTGCTGAGTCTCTGAGGAATTTGGAGGGGATGTTGTCATGGCCAGTGGCCTTGTTAGGTTGGAGGGCGCTCAGTTTTTTGAGTACCTCATCTGTTGTTACCATTTCCAGTTTGAAGTCGTCTTTGTGGACCCCTAGGTTTTTGTAGTAAGCTACTATGTGTTCTACCCCATAATGCCCTGAGTGGGAGGGTAGTTTGTTTACCAGTGTTGTGGCTATGTTTGTGAAGAAACTATTTAAGTAATTGGCTACATCCAGCTTTTCTGTGATGAGCGTGTTGTCCGTCTTTATGTTTATGTTTGAGAATCTGGTTTTAAGTTTTTTACTGCAGCCTAGTTGGTTATTGAGTAATTTCCAAAGTTCACGCGGTTTGTTTTTGTTTTCCTCGGTTTTGTCATTGATGAATTTTTTCTTTGCTGTTTTGATCATGGAGTTTACATCATTTCTTAGTCTGTTTCTTTGCAGTTTGAGTTCAGTCACGTGGGCTTGGAGTTCACTGCTCGTGCTTATGTTAAGCTTTGACTGACTTTTACGAAACTCAGAGCATTTTTTGTCTCTGGTTTTCATAGCGGTCAGTATTTCAGCGTGCATCCACGGCTCAGCGCGATTTTTTACCCTGGTGGTTCTTAGGGGGGCCATGTTGTTTAGTATCGTTGAAAATTTGGTTTTGAAGCCAAGCCATGTTTCTTCAACCAGTGTACCATTGAGCTCATCTGACCAGTCCAGACCCTCCAGTTCAAGGTTAAAGGCCTCGCTAGATGAATATAGGTCAGGCATATTTCACAGGATACCCTTTTCATGAAGAAGTGAATGACAACTGTCAGTATTATGTACAAAACTGTGTATACATCTGATTAGCACCATTACTCATTTATATATTTTATACCCAGTTAAATCACCTGTACATTGTATATTACTATTGCACTTTACTGTTACATTTGCAGTCGTTGGATGCCAAACCTATTTTCGCTGTACTCTATGACAATACATTTGAATCTCATCTAATTATGAGCGTATTTCCCATCTCTTACAGGGCCATTTATTTTTATGGCTCTGAACTATATTGGATGTTCACTTTTAACTGCACACTACCTTTTGGATACATATGGGTCCTTCATCAAAGCAGTCTCCAATTATCCATATTATGCACCTGCATACTAGGATCCTTAGTTGCGGCTTCCGAATTATCCATGCAATATTCTGTATGCAAAACAGATTTGTATGAATACTATAAGGAGCTACATTTTAAGTATGGAGTGGATGGATCGTTGCAATCCCACATTTCTCATAAATTTGATAACCCAGGGTGAGTATTCACGAAAAACATTCAGAGTACTCATCTAGAGTCTGCAGTCAATTTCTACAAATTGTTGGCTCCTGAAGGTGGAAATTGTGCAATTCACCTCGAATGTAATACAAGACCAGACAAAGCATCAGAAGGGCTGCACAAACTGTTCATATTTTACTTTAACTAGTACAGGTCTTCCCTTAATTAATGTTGTGGTTGGCTATTGGCATAGCATAGGCCTACTTTTCCTATATTATGTTTGCATCATCTAGTGATGCAAGCAAGCTCATTCTAATCATAACTTGTAACAAAATTGCAATAATCTTTTTGTTTGCCTAATAAAAACAACCCCATTACACACAAAAATGACAGAGAATGCACTGGTGGCTAGTTTTATTGACACAGACAAGCTACTGACACAAGCTACATAATTTTCCTCTATGATAAAGTCCCGACTTGAGTATTATTTATGACAAAGTAGTCAGGAATATTTAAAAGTGGATGAAGCTATATGTAATATGAAGGTAGAAATTCACATGTAAAAACAAGAGAAATAATAAACAAAAAATTATCTATGATGGCTGGTTAAGATGCTCAGTCACATTCCACCAAAACAAAAGTACAAGGTCAAAAGTATCCCCGCTCAGTTAAGAAATATACAACCAACTGGCAAACACAGGAAAAGTCTAAATAATGGAAATGTTTTATTGTACGACAAAGTTATTCCATAATGCATTCGTATGGGATTCTTTTTAGATTCAAATTATAATACACACTCTTACGCAGAGTTGCCTGCACATCACGTGACAGTCATCCAACTCTACACAGGCAAGCGATTATAATATATATACACACAGGGAGCAGACATTCTTGAGAAGAACTTTTGAAATAAAGACTAGTTTGCATAGGTGTTCATTTGGGCTTTATTGCCGTACAGGCAAACATCCATTTCAACATGTCATGTTACTCAGAAATAATCTTTAGATTCTATTGAGGGGTCTTGTCCAGTGTTTTCAAATTTAGTTAACTTAGTTTTTCTTGTTAACAAAGCTGAGACCAGGGCCTGTAACAACAATAAACAATAATGTATTTTTCTTTTAGGAGTGCTGATCCAAGCGGCTCGTCACCAACACGTGAGACACCGGTATCGAATCCGGCTGTCAGAGTTGCCTCCGGCTTGGGCCGGCCGTCATACTGACTCAATTGGCAGAGTCAGCGGGAGGGGAGTCGATGGGTGGTAATCTGGTCGTTGTAAACAGCGACTCCTACAGGTCGGTCAGGGCGCCTGCACAGCAAGGACAGGAGATGTCGAGGGTAGTGTGAGCCTCCCACACGTTACACCTCGCCAATGAGAGTCCGCGCTGGCAGGTGAAAAGAAGTGGCTGGCTGACTCTGCATGTATCGGAGGGGACATGCGATAGATTCAACCCTCCCTACGACCGACCAGTGGGGGGCACATGCGAGCAATGATCAAGACAGGGGAGGGGGGAATTGGCGCGACTAAATTGGGATGGGAGAAAATTTGAAGACATTTTGCCAAGTTAAATTTGTAGTCAGATATTTGATTCGTTTCAAGCACATAATTTGCTTATGATTTTTGCAGTGTGGAGTTCTCTCTCCCGATTGGAAAAAGTGGGAAGAGATAGCAGAACATTTATTTTCTGTTAACTGCAGAACTGAGGGACTGGGATACACCCATGTTACTGACCAGACACTATAATCAGTGATGGCTGTCGGAATGTAGAGCTATTATTTTAACATGTAGACCACTTATTTTAACAAAAGAAATACCACTTGCAGCTCTTTAACCTTCTGTAGTGTGGTTGTGAGTTTTTCCGAATTTCCCATCAGTTAATTCCCCCAAAAAAGTTGAATACACAAATGTGGCTGGGGGAACTGATTCACTCAGCATGAATGGATTATAGGGTAAATAAAAATACACAAAAAAAAACATTAAAAGACCCCCCCCCCCCCCGTTTAATTTTGATTATAATAGATTCTAACATATTCAAATCGATATGCATCGTTACACCCCTACTAAGGCTATGTTCACACTGCAGGCCAGAGTGGCCCAAAATGTCATTTCTTTGCTCATATGTGACTCAGATCAGATTTTTTGTGTGAACAGCACAAATCACATGGAATCTGAGCTTTTCAATTCAATTCAACACTATTATGTGGTTCCTAAATCAGATACAGGTCAGATTTTTTGCAATGTGACCTCAGTCTGAACATGTCACCTGACTTTCATGAGACTTTTACGACATTCTAGATTTACATTAGTCAATGTGTCCATCTTCTTTGTTAATTTGCGCATGCGGGTCAGTTCAGGAGCATGACCAGTTCACAATGGAATCTGATATTGGGACACGTAAAAAAAATAAAGAAGAAATTATAATAATGTGAACAGCCAAAAATAAAAGCAGATCCGAGCAATAAATCAGAATTGAGCACTAAGGCTTGCAGTGTGAACGTAGCCTAAGCCTCTCAAGTGTGCGAGTACTGATCTAGAGTGTGCTTCGGTCCGTTTAAATAAGGTCACAAAGAGAAGTGTTACAGGCAGTCACTGGCCCCAGATCAGCGTTCCTATTCTGGGAAGCTTTGTGAACATGTGGTCCCCGGAATACATCTCGATGGCCCTCAACCCTTTCACTACCACACTACAGAAGGTTAACCTTTCACTACCACACTACAGATGGTAGTGAAAGGGTTAACCTTATGTAGTGTGGTTGTGAAAGGGTTAACCCTGTCGCAGTATAATGGTTAACCCTTTCACTACCAAAGGGTTAAGAGTAGGGGTGTAACGGTACACAAAAACCACGGTACGGTACGGACCTCGGTTTTGAAGTCAAGGTTCGGTACGGGTTTTCGGCACAGTGGGGGAAAGTTTGGCTTTTCATGTTCCACTCAGGGGTGATGTAGTGTGCAGTAACTAATTGTACTTGTAGGGCTGTCAACGAATATTCTATATTGAAATTAACACTTTGATCGCCATGGGTTAAATTCATAATTTACCATCCCTCGCCAGCTCTATTTGTCTATGGAGAAGTTCCCCTTCTTTGCAGGGCTATAACTTTTTAAATTCTATTGCTACATTGCCATTATTATGGCCCATTCAATGTCCTATATGTATTGTTCAGGGTGTAGCAACGTTAAACTTTTTCATTCACATATTCATACTAAAATATGGTCTAATGTATAAGTATGTTTTTATCGTTTTCTGCAGCTTTCTTCAGAACGTGATTTATAGCCCTAAATGCATTATATTGATGATCAAATACAGTTTGGTAGGAATCTGTGCGAGATAAAAAGTTTCAACTGGACGTGGTTCTAGACGTTTCTACGCATCATCTGATGATGACCGGATGGGCGGGGGATCGTTTATAATTCCGTGGGCAGCGTTAGAGGATTCATCCAGAGTGGGTCATATGTTCATCAGATCAGTTAGTATAGAATACGTTAGAATATAACGCTGAATCTTACCGTGGCTTCCTCGCGCCGCTGGCAGATGAGCGTGGAACAGATTTTTTTCTATTATGGGGATGTAGAAATGCCCGATCCATTTCCAGGTTGTATAATAGTATATACGTCCAAATAACGTTGTTTATTGATTTAGGGCGAGCGATCCATTATCCAGTGTTTCAAGATGGAGTCGCGGGAGCTATAGAGAGTGGCCAGACCACATTTGGATGAGTACTACCGGTTCAAAGGTTAATATCCGGTTGGCGATCTGCCGATCGGCCACCAGATGGCGCTCTTGAACCGCTAGAGAGTTGAGAGGAGATCAGCACTGTGTCTCAGGGCTCCGGAAAGGAAATATGATTTCGATGACAGATTTTTGAAATATTGACATCAAAGACGAGTTACGGCGTCTTCGGCAGAATGAGCATGGCTCTGAATGACGTGAAAACTCGTTCCCGGCGATCATAGTGTTAATAATCGACTTGTAAAAAAAAAATATATATATAATATTATAATAATTATATTAGATTGTGAAAAAAACAGCCCCCGGTAGGCGGTCGTTAGTGGTTAACATACCGTTGTATTCGTTCGGTACACTACACAGCCGTAGGGTACGGTACGGTACACTGAAACGGTTTGGTTCGGTACGGATACCTTTACACCCCTAGTTAAGAGTGATTTTTTTAGTACGGACCATCAGAATGGATGGACCAAAATGTTCACCCTTCCATCACTATGTGAAAATAGGTCAAGTGTAATTTCAGTTACGTTTCGCTATACAATTTTACATTGGAAATTACAGGAAAAATGATCACATAGTGATGACATTTGAATATTCTAATGTATAGTTTATCCTTCACACTAAAATCACATCGAGATGTATTGAGGGGACCTGGGCTCAGTTTTGTTATCAACAAAGACAGAATACAACCACATTTGACAAGAAAATAGTGCTCAAAACCCCTATCTCAAGACATCCGAGTAACATAATGGAAATCCTTTGTTAAGCGTGCCAATTTAGCCCCAAAAGTTGCAAATCAGCTGTTATTCGAGTGGTTTACATACATCCAGGCAGACATATTGAAATAATTCTGTTGCACAATAAAATGTGGTATTCCATTCATTTCTCTCTCAGCAACTGATGGCAATAACAATGTCCTAACGTTCTCAAAAATCAGTGTTCTTACAAGTTACATTTACGGACAACTATTCCATCCAAACTATACTGCAGTTAATCCTCCTTTTCTTGTTTTGTTCTGGGCATGGTCGCTGGACCAGCCATAATGCGATGAACCCTCCGTCTGTGGTTCTTCAGCGACTTGATGTTTCGGTACATACCCAGGCAGACGTCGCAGCGATGCGACTCGGACTGGCTGTGTGTGAGTAGGTGCTTCTGCAAGCCGTCCATGGTGCTGAACCAACGCACGCACACGGAGCAGCGGATGGGCTTGAAGGCGGGTTTGCAGTTGCCGCTCCTCTGGTGAAACACCAGACTCATGACGTTGGGGAAGTCCGCGTTGCAGCGAGAGCAGCGGGAACTCACCTTGGGCAGGGTCGCCACGCGTCCCCCTTTGCACCGGTTCAGGGCTATGTGCTTTCGTAGCGAAGCACGGTTGGAGAACGTGCTGTTGCACCGCATGCACGGGATCCGCTGCTTGGCGTTTAGATTCGGGAGGTGCAGCGCGGGGTGCGGCTGCTGCTGCTTGGGCGGAGGCCGGTGTTGCTGCGCCGCGGAGGGCTGCTTGGGCGAAGGCTGCCGCCCCTGAGACGGAGGCGGCTGTGCCGGCTGTTGCTGGAAACGCAGCAGCAGCGGTTGCGACCGCTGCGGCGGCGGTCCCTTGTAGAGCTCGTTACGTGGATGCATGTGGTGTTGCAGGTGGACCTCGTAGTCGGCCCAGGAACTCACGGTCTCTCCGCACGTGGGACAGGTGTAAGATTCCTGCGCGTGTTTCTGGAGATGCTCCAGGAGGAGCCTCGGAGATGTAAAACCAGCCCCGCACTCGCATGTCACTCGCCTGGGAAGCACGGAGGGCAGAGACATGATGCCCCAGTTCCCTTCGTCGTCCTGCTGACTTTGATCCTCGGGCGACTCATTGCCTGAGAAACTCTGCTGCACGGGTTCACCGTCTGTGCTCGTCGTGGTTCGTTTCAACTGACATTTCTTCCTGTGGGTCAACATGTTATCTTTGCGGTTGAAGCTCTTCCCGCAGACAAAACAGTCAAATATAGGTTTCACCCTGGGAGCATCAAGTGGCATGGCCCCCAACATATGTCGGACCTTATCGGCATTCTGCGGGATCGGCCCAAATCCGGGTGGCCTGAATCCACACAGCCTGAGATGACGTCTTAGTGTGTCTTGCCGGCTATAGATCTTCTGACAACTATTGCAGGGGTAACGTTTCACGCCGTCTCTAATGAAGAACGGCATGCTCTGAGCCACGACCCCCGGCGACATGGGTTCCTCTACTTCGCTGTCCCCATCCTCAGCAGCGCTCAGCGCCTCCTCCATGTCGTCATCCAAGGGCATCGTCCACTGCCCTCCATCGTTCTCTTCGGGACAAGCCGCCGCGGCTTCGTCCTCCTGCGGCAGCGAACTCTTGGATGGAGTAGGGTCCGTGTTGAACGTGGACGCTTTCAGGCGGAAGGGCAAGAAGCTTTTAGGCATACCGGACCAGGGGAATTGGGATTTCTCAGAATCTTCGGACATATTCTCTACTTTGATTTTAGCAGCCTCTGTGCCCACGGCGATGTCCCTGGACGCCTCTGAAACATCTAGATCAGTACCGTCGCACTTAGTATTGGATCTAGTGGTGTGCCGTGCGGGGGACAAATCTGGACCCATATGCCGAGGGAGGGACGCACCTGCACTCGGACCCTGACACTTGTGCTTGGTGAGGTTATACCGCCGCGCATAGTTGTGCTTGCACACCGGACAGAAGAAGACCCTTTTAGTATTCTTATTCGGATGGCTTGGTTGACTTAAATTGTGGAATGGTCTAATTTTGTCCCCGAAGGAGAACTTACTAACCAATGAGCTGGCGATTCTGCCCGGTAACTGAGGGCAGATGTGATTGTCCGGAAACGGAGGCTTTCCGATGATCAATTGTTTGCAATGACGACAGCATTTAATCTTCTCCTTCCTGTGCAGGGAATGATGCTCAGTCAAATTGTCCAGATCTTGAAAGACCCTGCGGCAGCGACCGCACTGATATCTCCCCTCTTTGACGTAAGCATCGGTAAGCTTCTGACGGGTCTCGAGAATCACAACCGGTGAAAAGGTTCTAGTGAGCGACACGATGCTCTTACTACTGGAATCGAGGATCCTGCCGACACCGGGGGACTTAGTCTTCAAACGGGGTTTCGTAAGCAGCCGCCTTAACCGGCCAACGGAGGGATCCGCGTTAGGCGGCGCATCGGAATTCATCGCTTGCGTAACTATCTCAACCGGGATTACCTCCGTTTTGGGCAGGAGAGGTTTTTGAGACTCAGGGGGCTGAAAGCGTTTCATGTAGGCAGACGCCAGCATCTTCATCAAAGTTTGATTTTTGGGCAGAGCGTCGCACTGTGAAATCGTATCGCCGGGGGTAGAATCGTTCTGGTCCTCGGTGGCTTGCGGCGATTGGTCCTGCACGGTAGATATTTTCTCAGACGGGTCTGGAGGATTCTTGCCTTGATCTTGAGGCGCAGTCGCTACAGCGGCGCCTCCCTTTAGGCCCGCGGCGACCATAGAGTCCAGCGAAGCACCGCCGAGGGCGGGTACCACGACACAACGTGGCGACACGGACGCGGCGGGGCGACCGATCTCCCCGCACTTCTCTTCCACAGAGTACACAGGACCGATATTCAGCGGGCTAGAAATATGCAACCTCTTATGTTCCAGCATAAGATTAAAGTCTTGAAACTCATCCCCGCAGTCGCATATGAACAGAGAGGCGGCGACAGGGGCCTCGGGCAGAGGAGTGGGCGGGCCGGGATGCGGTTTGGGCAAGTTGAGAAACGCCATGCTATGATTGGCGGCGTTGGCGATGGCGTTGGCGTGAGTAGCCTGGTGCACCAGTAGGGAGGCCAGGCCGGTGAAGGTGGCGGAACACGCCACGCATCGGTACACTTTAGAGGACGACGAGTTCCCTTGGAGGCCGAGCATCGTGGAACGAGAGCCCACCGGATCTGCGGGGTGTGTCGGGCGTTCGATCACAATTTGTCATGAGGCAATTTCCTGTAAAACGAGAAGAAAACAAGGTGTCAAAGCGAGAAAAGGGACAAATGAAAGACGACAATTAGATCTCGTAATTTCACAAGGATAATTTTGTAACCAATAGTCTCGTCCCCAGGCATGATTACTTTTCTGGGGGTGGATTTAGGCAATTTTGCACTTCACTAAAAATGTCATGATACTATTATGACTTCGTTGGGGTGTAACAATGTATCAATGAATCGGTCCTAAGGTGACGATTCAACTGCATCGATTTGAAAATGTTAGAATCTATTAGATTTTTAATTTTTATTTAAATATATAACTAACGATTTTTTTATTGACCTATAGTCAATTCATACTGAGTGAATCAGTTCCCCCTGCCACATTTGTGTATTCAACATTTTTGGGGGAATTAACTGATCGAAAATGTATCGAATCGCATCATGGTCAAATTAACCCATTGCAAACTGGGAAACACATTTGTGTGTATATGCAGGCTATATAGTGCTTTTTTAGCAGCCGTTTTAGGTCTAAATTGGTTAAGATATTTCATGATGCATTGAATCGTTGACTGAAAAATCGTAATCGAATCAAAGTGGGGTCAAATATTTACACCCCTATAACTTTACTTTAAATATGAGAGTAAACAATCAGCTAAAAACAAGTTATTAGCCAACTTAGTATAGATAACTAAAGGTTATACAAGTTAGCTGGCATAGACTGTGTTGGGGACAGTCTCATTTAATTGTCAGTCTGTTAACACATTGGGCGCCATGTGTTGGTTGCCAATAACGTGATTTCTCGTTATTTCTTTTATTAGCGATATCCATTCATTTTTCATCCGTCCAGCCTGACATCATCATTGGGAATGGCTCCGAGCTCGAAAAGGGCAAATACCGCCCCCTATCGTCTCCCGGATGGTAATGCACATCATTGGATTGGATTGGAGTGAAAAAGTGCATCAGAGAAAAACTCTGCCCCAGGGTTTTCCCACCTCTGGCAAGCAGTGTCGTGTTACCAGATACACTGGCGAGGCTGGAAGCAGCTTGGATTATGCGTTTCGGACTATAACGTTGGATCAATAAACGCGATCAATATTTGGAATGGTGATCAGGAATTGGATTCATCTTTTTGCAGAACATCTGATCTGAGGTAAGGAATCTATATGACCAGTTTTGGCTTAATCAGAGTTGTTTTTCACAGATTTCACAACATGCGTGTGTGTGTGGCATTAGGCGCAGCACGAATAAATGATTTTTCAGCCCGCTTTTGTATCGTGCATAAGAACACAAATACTCTCGATAATAGAGCGTTTATTTGAAAACTATTCATAAATCAGCCGGAAAATGACAACGTGTTTTGTATATTCCAGTAAATGGCTATTTTCGCGGAATTTCTCTGAAATTACTAGAACACTCCGAAACTATACTCGTATTCAAAACGGTATTAAAAGGAAATGTACTGATGAAAAAACAATCCGTGACTGCAAGCAAGTCATTGATAAGCGACAGGTGTATTAGACACAGCCATCATTTAAGATATAGTTTATGCATTCGCAAATGTGCTCGTCCTCCCATTCATTAACGTGGTGGCATCCAAGCGATAAATCGCCATATCCGGCTGGCAACCAATAATGTCGCACCAAATGACCAAAACAAATTCCTTGTATGTGCAAACTATTTGACAAGACCTTTCTGATTCTGATAGGGTTTTGCAATAGACATATTTATAAAAAGGTTAGCTCAAGGTTAGTCTTTTCTCCATATCATGTGTGATCAGGGCTCCAGACTGACTATTTAGTTGCATTTTGGAACCATCTTGTCAAAATTAACACTTAAGGAAAACTCCAACATTTTGGGAAATTAGCTTTTTTAACATCTTCCCTGGAGTTAGACAAGAAGATACATACTTTTTTTTGTCTCTGTGCATGCAGTAGGCTTAGGGAACGCCCGCACCGTTAGCGTAGCTTAGCTTCATCACTGGAAGTGGGGCAGTCCTTTACCCTGAAGTTCCCTACAGTCACGAAATACACTCCAAAACATTCCTGTAAACATGTTGTGACCTGTGTATTTACAACGTGGAGAAATAAAAAATAATTGAATTAGACATTTACGTTTTCTAAGCAAATATACTCTGAACAATCTTTTGCCTAACCACTCCTGTCGGGGCGCAGTGATTTCACGCAACGCAGTGCTACTTTCTAACGTGACGCCAGTGTTTGTTTACACGAACCTAAACTAACGTTACATCGTGTTAACGTTAGTGTACAAAATAAACGTATTTCCGGTGCTTTAGACGTCGCTCTTTTATTTTGAAACCCCCCGACCGGAAGTATAGTAGATGCTTAGTTATCTGCTTTAGTGTCCGGTTCTGTGTTTGTTGGTTTTCGTTAGCTAGCAGCATATCAACACCAGCCATGGGAATACTGTTTTCTAAATTGTGGAGGCTTTTAATGGTCAAGGTAAGATGATTTGAAGGCATGGTATCCATAAACTTCAATCGGTTCGGATCCTTTGAATGAAATGAACATGTAAACAAACACTGGCGTCACGTTAGAAAGTAGCACTGCGTTGCGTGAAATCACAGCGCCCCGACAGGAGTGGCTAGGCAAAAACATTTTCAGAGTATATTTGCTTAGAAAACGTAAATGTCTAATTCAATTATTTTTTATTTCTCCACGTGGTCACAACATGTTTACAGGAACGTTTTGGAGTTGTAGGGAACTTCAGGGTAAAGGACTGCCCCACTTCCAGTGATGAAGCTAAGCTACGCTAACGGTCCAGGCGTTCCCTAAGCCTACTGCATGCACAGAGACAAAAAAGGTATGTATCTTCTTGTCTAACTCCAGGGAAGATGTTAAATAAGGTAATTTCCCTAAATGTTGGAGTTTTCCTTTAAGAGGTCCCAACATTTTGGGAAATTAGCTTATAGTCTTCTCCAGAGAGAGAAAATAAGATAGATACTAGTTTCCTCTTCGTGTTCAGTAGAAAGCCAACTGGCTGCACGTTAGCCTAGCTTACCACAATGAATGGAAACGGACAGTGCCGGATAGCCTTCTAGTCGTCTAGTATAGTAGGCTACGTAGCTGCAAGGAAAACACAAGTCTGCAAGAGACGACCCCAAATTTAATCACGGAGCGCTCGTTAATCATAGTAACAGTACAGGGTATGAAATACGCAGGGCCAGGATTCCTCTCCCGCAATGACCTGGTGGACCTCTGGATGCTAAGGGACCACCGAGAAAATGTAACACGATTTCTAATACATTTTAATTGATTGAGGGTGAGGTGGAGGAGTCATAAAAGTTCCTTGGGGTACACCTGAACAATAAACTGGACAGGTCGGACAAGACAGAGGCCCTCTACAGGAAGGGACAGAGCAGGCTGTTCTTCCCGAGGAGACTCGGGTCCTTCAATGTTTGCAATAGACTGCTGCAGTCATTCTACCAGTCTGTAGTGGCCAGCGTCCTCTTCTATGCTGTGGCATGCTGGGGGCAGAGAGGGGGATGAGAAGGAAGCTGGCTGCTATCCTGGAGAATCCCTCCCACCCCCTCTACGACGAGCTAGTCAAGATGAGAAGCACGTTCAGTCACAGACTCATACCCCCCCCCGACACTCAACTAACCGCCTCGGCCAGTCCTTCATACCAGCGGCCATCAGGCTCCACAACAGTGGGCAGGGACTGCTGCCAGACATCCAACTACTAGGAACCTAAAAGGACAATATACTACCTTATGTGAATATTGTATACTTCACCAGATCATATATTTAGCATTTTTAGATTTTTTCCCAGACTATATATTAGATTAGATTATATATTGTAACTATTTATTGTAGGGCAAATATAACAAGAGGGCATACATACTCATTTCACACCTTGTTGACCATTATGTCCAGAGTTAATTATATTGATTTGTTATTGTTTACACTGCTTTTTACTACCTGTACCTCCCCTCCCCAAGCATATATTATACTTAAAGTTTTATATATTCCATTTTATTCTACCTTAACACTTTCTATGCCACTCACAAGTTCTCGGAATTATTAATATCTCGTTGAAAGCCACTCACGAGATTTCTGATTTTTTAGCGATCTGAAATCATATTGCATCACGCGAGCCTACCCTAGTATACCCGAGTGCCGCCGGCGATCAGATGTGGAAAAAAGCGCCCCCTATCATCTCCCAGATGACATAAGGGATTTTGGAATGGACTCAATGAAAATGGATGGGGAAAAAAAAATCCTGTACTCCACATTTTCCAGTCCACTGATCCAGCCAGGGTTACCACAGTTCATTCTGGATCCTCTGAGCCCCACGGAATCATGTGTACTACTGTATCACGTTGGATCTATACACTTATTTATCCGTGCGCGGCTCGAATGTGCGTGTGTGCACGTATAATATTGATCATCTAGCGTTTATTTGAAAACGATTCATAAATAGGCAGACGATTATCATAAAATGGTCCAGAATGGACTGTTTTTTACCTCAAAACGGGTGCTTTTCAAAATGCTCTCAAACGGAAATGAAGCGATAAAAATTAGGCGATATTAAGCGTAACATTGGCGCCGATGGTGGCATTCAAGAGCCAACTCTGGCGCCACCTCGTGGCACTGAAAGTGTTAATTGTCTGTTAATGTTGCACCAACCAAAACAAATCCCTTGTATGTGCAAACTTACTTGGCAATAAAGACCTTTCAGATTCCTTTTGAATGGAATACATAAAAAAGGGAAATAATTAAATAAATGAAAAAGATTCAGATTATTTTAGATAATTGTATCGTCACCGCTTGTTTAAATGTAAATACATTCAGAAAAAACATGTAGTGCCGATTGTTGATTTAAAGGATATGTTTACCATTTCTTTGGGGACCCAGGCTCCATTTAAACATAGTCTGGCATAATGTTGACAACTAGTACAGGCCATAATTTCACTGGTCATTTTAGTATTGAGAAAAACATGACCGTGCCGCTTCCTCCGAGAGAGTCCGGGAGGGCAAGTTTTCTAGCCTTCAGAAACCATACAAGCCCTTTTCCAAAATAGGGATTAATTAGATTTAGATTAAAATGTGTCATCATCATAAAGCACAATAAAAATAAGTGGCATCCAACCACAGTGCAAATGTAACAGTAGTGCAATAGTAATACACAATGTACAGGTGATAAAATATAATAATTTAAATTTAATTTAGGACCTGCTCCGAGGTCATCAATTGGCACACATGCGATGCATGCATGCAATTCGTATCTGCGATTAACCCATCCCGTCGTCCTTCCCCCCCAAGGGCAGCCGGGAGCAGACAGGCACAACGTGAGCCGCGCCAGGGGACCAATCCAAGTGCTCCTGTCCGTCTTCGTCAAGGACGCCACAGCGTTAGCGATCTTGTTGTTGTGCATGTTTTTCCATTGGGTTTATCTTATCGGGGGGGAAACCCTTGCGAGCACGGGGAGAACATGCAAACTCCACACAGAAAGGCCTGTGAGTGCTACTGAGTAATAGTCCTAATCAGATGTATGTACAGAGTTGTTATATAATAAATAAAGACAGTATGACTACTACCGTCTGGCAGCGTAACTAGTAAGAGTTAGGATATGTACAGATATAGATATAGTAAGGGACTATGTGCAGGTAAGTACAGACAGGTGAGGATAGATATATATGCGGTGAGAAATATATATATACTGTATATATATGCATACATATAGCATTATTGTACATGCTATCATACAGAGCTATGGGTTATGTGCAGGTGTATAAGCAAGTATATAGAGGGGTTATATGCAGGTATATTCAGACAAATATGGGTATATATAGGCCTGCCACGATAACACATTTTGCTGGGCGATTAATTGCCCCCGAAAATATCGCGATAAGCGATATTATTGCGACCGGTTAGAGATTTTTTTTTTTTTTGGAGAAATTTATTTCCCAAAACTTTTATTTTGAAGCCCACCGCTCCGTCTTTTCCGGTGTTTAAGACTTTTATTTTGAAGCCCACCGACCGGACCGGAAGTATTGTTGTGATTATTTCAGGTACTTTTTGGGTACCAGAAAAGTCACGTGAAACACTGCAGACCACTGAATAGAGACGCGTCTCTAGGATTTCATAATCATTATGTTTGCAGCAGGCACAAGTGCAATAAACAAAGGATACAGTCACTGTGTATTCTGCCTCATTTATTGATTAAACAAAACCGACATCAACACAATTTGCCACCGAGCGGAGAGTTTAGTCTCGCAAAAAGATCGCTGACTTGTTAAGGCTTGTTGTTAGGTTAGGTGCTAATGTTGTGCTAGCGTTTTAGCATGGCTATCGTACATAGCGTGATCAATATAACTCGCTATTGATTGTTTGTATGAGTAACGTTAATGCTAGTAGAATAGACACAACGTGAGGTAATCACCATCCATTTTAAACCGGTTATTACCTAATGCTAACGTTAGCAAATAGACGCGACTGGTAACGTTACAGCTTGTTAGCCTAATGCTCGTTAACGTTAGCATAGACAGCCTAGCTAACGTTAACGCTTGTAGAATAGACACAATGAGAGGTAACGTTAGCGTTAGCAGAATAGACACAACGAGGGTCTCGTTAATGTTGTTATTGATTGATTGATTGAAAACTGTGTTTACTCTGTTTGTATGAGTAACGTTAATGCTAGTAGAATAGACACAACACGGACAGTGACTGACAAGGGGCACTGGGTCCGCCTCATTAAAACAAACGCGCAAATAGCAATTAATCGCGCCCGTCAAAATCATTGCATTCATTTTAATTATCGCGGCAATTAATCGATTTATTGCTTATCGCGGCAGGCCTAGGTATATATATATAGGCTATATGCTGTAAATATAAAGATATAAATGTAAATATGCGGTGTATAATATACAGCACTGTTGTACATGCACGCAGTATAACCAGATGTCTCTTCTGCCTGGTCTCCATTAGCTCATGTTCAGCCTGGCTGGGGCTAGCCATGGTCTAGCAAGGTACGGTATGGTTGAGTTTGCGTCTCCATTGTGTTTCTTGTAAACTCTCCTTTCAAAATTCACACAGACAACTGTGGTGCACAAGCTAAACCGTGATGATACAACAGTCCCAGACAGGTTTGACCAGGTTCTAAAGACAATGGAGACGCTCACTGTGTGCCAGACAGGCAACAGCATGGCTAATCCCTGGCTAGTGGAGACGAGGCCACAGCACGGCTAATCCCTGGCTAGTGGAGACGAGGCCACAGCACTGCTAAACCCTGGCTAGTGGAGACAAGGCCACAGCACGGCTAAACCCTGGCACTGTGCAATACTCTAATTCAGCCATTGGCAATTCAGCCGTTGGGTGGGGGGCGCCGTTGAGCGGGCCTGTGACCGGACCTGAAAGCGCCCCTGGCTCTGCAGTTGCATACTATTGGGATTCGTTGGGAACAGCAGCACGGAGTCTCGACTCAGGACTTATTTGATTTTATTTTAGCAGCAGTTATCATCAATATCGACCAGGAGGACAGCGCGATCTAAGGGACATGTTTCATTACTAGTCAAGTGTCATTACTTTAGTTATCAAAGGTGGAATCTCTGGACGCAATGACATTATATAGTTTAAAGCTCAACTACGTTTTTCTTTCTTGTTAGGAGAGGGATAACCTATTCAGTTAGATTTGATCTTTATTTATCTCTAACATTTTCAACCATAAACACACACATTTATAATAACAAAAAAAACTAAAACGAAATAAAATACAAATACATTTAAATATATTTTCCTATGGAAGGAATAATCAACATGGCTCCAATTGGTTGACTATAACAGCACCGTGACCAAATATCCCTATACTAGCACCTTGTTAAACACTTTTTTTTATATATATTTATTTATTTTTAATCATAATTATTCTTGTGAAATCTTTCCACCTGGGAGCCTTTTGACTAAATCAATTTATTCTCCCCTTCTCTGAATGGTGTTTCTTATGGCAATAACAACTATAGACGACAAAACCAAAGTAAAGAAACGACATTTGATTTTTGGGACGGTTACATTCACTTTGGGACGGTTAAGATTGTATTTCGGGACGGTTCTGGGACGGTGGTGAAAAAAGTTAGTCTGGAGCCCTGCAAGGGGGTCTCGCCAAACGCGCAATGGACGCACTGTAAATTCACAGAGGCGCCAGCGTCAAGACAGCTTAGCCCTGAGCTGAATGAGGTTGACAGAAGTTATAAACGTGGTAAATTTCATCAAAACCCGACCCCTGAAAGCGCGCCTGTTCTCTGCGCTGTGTGAGGAGATGGGAGCCGACCATTCTGCAGTGCTGTTTCACAGCGAGGCAGGTGGCTCTCGCGAGGGAAGGTGTTGTCAATTTGAAAGGTCACGATATTGGTGTTATTTCAATCAATTTAAACATGGCCCATTTCATGACTATTTTGTTGGGCCGAGGGGGGGGGGGCCCAAAATATTTTGGTCCGCCAAAGGGGGGCCTGACCGAAAAAGTTTGAGAAGCACTGGTTTAAACAGATTGAATACAATTTTTTTTTTAAATATATTGTTTTTTTTAAATAAATTTAAAATTCGAATGTTGATTTAGAATTCAAATGTCAATATTATGATCGAAGCTTCGAAGCATTTGGTACAGCCCTAGATATCAATCATACTTACACGATTATTAATTCAACATTAAATATATTTTCTTACTTGTGTTGACTTGTCGCCAGATTCCTGTTTTTGGGTTCCAGATGATGAGGTAGGAGCTGGACAACACAACAGTAACAGTTCCATAGCCTGAAGTCTTATGGTCATACAGTCCAAAGTTTATAAAAATCCCACGGAAAATGAGTTTTGTAGATGTTTTGTAATGTGTGTACCGGTAACAGCGTGATTTCAGGAAAATATAAAGATTCTGTGATAAACGGCCTTTACTGGAATATTCTGGAATACACAAACTTTGTAATTTTTCTGCCTATTTATGAATCGTTTTCAAATAAACGCTAGATTATCGATAGTATGCGTGTACTTATGCACGCTAGAGAAGCAAGCTGAAAAATCTATTCTCTCATTTCCTGATCAGCGCGCACACACACACACACATATGGCACACGCTGATATCTGTGAAAACAGCTGATTATCCTAAGACTGGTAAAATAGATTCCTTACCTCAGATCAGATGTCCTCCAAAAGAAGTATTCCAATTCCTGATCGCCATTCCAAATATCGATCGTGTTTATTGATTCAGCGCTGGGTACTGGAAATATGTATGTACGCTGTTTTGCAGCTCGGCAATGACTTGGGATCTCTTCGGATGGCTTGCCGGAGAAGTAAAATGAGGAAACTGGATGTTTCAAACCAAAGTGATTTTTTTAGAAGGAATAGTCAAATGTAATTTTTGCCCAGTTTTGACAGCTCCACTGCAGACTACAGTTGCCGTCTGTAAGAAACAGGTGTATATCAATATCAACTTGGCTCTAATCAGTAGCCTACAATTATTTTGAAAGGCATGTCACACAGGCACTACAGAAGACATCAAAAGCCTGTCACGCATCATAAATAATCAATGCACCGTGTTGTATTGACAAATAGTGACTGAGAATAAAAGTGATCCAATTGTTTTTTAAGCATCCGTGAGGTTAAATTTGTAACCTCATACATGATCATAAAGTATATCATGCCAGTTAGCCATGCCAGGTACCTTATGTATACCGTTTACCGATATATATATTCCGATATATTCTGGCCTATATTTATAGACCCTCATCTGCACCTTTGTTTATGGTTTATTTCTCATATTTTTATATTCAGAGTTAACAATATTGTTTACACCATCTATGTTTTCTCATATTTTTATATTCAGATCTAAATGTTATTGCTCTTTCTACCATTACCCTGCCCATACCGGTACTTTTATCCAAAGCGCTTTACAATTTATTCCTCACATTTTACCCATTCACTCACACACACCAATGGTAGAGGGAACCATGCAAGGTGCCATCCTGCTCATCGAGAGCAATTAAGGGTTAAGTGTCTTGCTCAAGGACACTTTGACATGCTGCCCGGGAATCGAACCGGGGACCTCCAGATTACCAGACGACTGCTCTACCTCCTGAGCCACTGTCGCCCCTGATAAAAGTCAAGAGCTCCAATCCAGCAATGAAGTGATGCAGGGCGGGAGATCACCAATAATGGCTTTCTACATGTCAATGAGAGTTGCATCTCTCTGCCACAGAGGACCACCAAACCTCATCAGGATACAGTAGGGGTGTACACACACAAGCCACGATTCGGTACATACTTCGGTTTTGGGGTCACGGTTCAGTACAACAGGAAAAAGTATTTATAATAATTATTATATATTTAACATAAATAAATATAATTATCTTTTATTAAGTTCTACTTAGTTCCACCTAGGCTTGCCGCGGTATTCAGTGATACCGGTGTCATTCTGTGTTCAGGCATCCACTGAGTAAATTAATTGCCTACCGCCCCCGCTGGTGTATGCTTTTTAAGTTTCACTTCTAGAGTAGATTTAACTTCACGTGAATAAAATTCTGCACGCAAAAATAATGTCTGCACGTGTGTTCCGTTAGTGGTTAACGTACCGTTGCATTCGTTCGGTACACAGCGCGTACTGAACCAAAGGTCCAGTACTAAAACGGACAGAAAAACTGCTCGTCTGAATTCATAATGGGGGGGGGGGGGCGACAGTGGCTAATGGAGGTAGAGCAGTAGTCTGGTAATCCGGAGGTTCCTGGTTCAATTACGCTCCTCCCGAGCAAGACACTTAACCCCTAATTTTTCCTGATGAGCAGGTTGGCACCTCGCATGGTCGCCTCCGCCATCGGTGTGTGAATGTGTGAGTGAATGGGTCAAATATGAGGAACAAATTGTAAAGCGCTTTGGATAAAAAGCACTATATAAAATGCAGCCATTTATTTACCATTCATAACGGAATTCATGCGACTTTTATGTCACTCTAGATTGACATTAGTCACAATTGCGTGCTGTGGGAATCACTGTGAATATAAACATGGAAGACAGCTGTGGTGGAGGTGGTCAGTGGAGGGACAGTGAGGCGTTTACCTTGTAGGTATTTGGGCTGATCATTCTGTACAAGCAAAACTTGAGGGCACATACAGTATCACAACTGCTGTGTTTGAAAGCATATTGAAATGCCTCTCTAACCTCCTCACCCCCATTATCATCTGCTCACAAATTACTTGACAGCTCCACTGCACATCAACTTCTAAATTAAACCATAAACTGTGACTTCAGTGTTCCCATGTTTGAACCCATCTTCTTAATTGTTCATTTTGCACATGCGGGTCAGTTCAGGAGCAGTGACCAGTTCACACTTCGGTCTGTTGGAAATGATTATTCATGCATTTGTTTCATCCCGCCTGCACTACTTTAACTCCCTGTTCACTTGCCTCGATGCGTCCACCCTTGGCCGGCTACAAATGGTCCAAAATGCAGCCGCAAGGCTGCTGACTAGGTCCAGAAAGTCATGCCACATCACTCCCATCTTAGTTTCCCTTCACTGGCTCCCCATCAATATAATTCAGTTTAAGGTTCTGGACATCACCTACAGAGCACTTCATGGTCAGGCACCTGCGTACATCTGCGTCCTTACACCACGAGTGGATCTCTCAGGTCTTCTGACCAGGGCTTGCTGGCTGTCCCTACTGCGTCCTTACACCACCAGTAGATCTCTCAGGTCTTCTGACCAGGGCTTGTTGGCTGTCCCTACTGCGTCCTTACACCACCAGTAGATCTCTCAGGTCTTCTGACCAGGGCTTGCTGGCTGTCCCTACTGCGTCCTTACACCACCAGTAGATCTCTCAGGTCTTCTGACCAGGGCTTGCTAGCTGTCCCTACTGCGTCCTTACACCACCAGTAGATCTCTCAGGTCTTCTGACCAGGGCTTGCTGGCTGTCCCTACTGCGTCCTTACACCACCAGTAGATCTCTCAGGTCTTCTGACCAGGGCTTGCTGGCTGTCCCTACTGCGTCCTTACACCACCAGTAGATCTCTCAGGTCTTCTGACCAGGGCTTGTTGGCTATCCCGCGGTCTAGATTAAAAACAAAAGGTGACCAAGCCTTTGAAACCGTGGCCCCCAGGCTATGGAATGCTCTTCCCATGGACTTAAGATCTGTGGTCTCTGTAAACACTTTTAAAAAGCAGCTAAAGACTGTTGTTCAAACTGGCTTTTGGCTAAACTATGCGTGTAAATCTTTTATGACTTTTTTTTCTTTCACGTTTTACTTACTTTCTTCTTAACACTTTGGGTGCCGGGAAACGCTTAAACACGTCATTCCCGGCCATGCTCAAGTTGCCGAAGACGCTTTACAGCGTCTTTGATATCAATATTTCAAAAATCTGGGACCGGATTCATATTTCCCCTCCGCTGGCCTGAGATCCACCAGGAGGACCCACTGAGCTCTCTGGCGGTTCAGGAGCGCCATCTGGTGGCCGATCGGCGCAATCGCTTAACAGGAAGTGCCGTAGAGGTTGTGCTGGTCGCCCGTATTACTTCCGGGCACTCGCTATAGGTCCCGAGGCTCGATCTCGACACACTACATAGCGATCGATTGCCAATAACTCGATAAACAACATGATTTGGACGTATATACCATTATACAAGCTGGAAATGGACCGGGTAAATCTACATCCCATAATGATAAAATTTCTACTCTACGATGATCGCCCAACGGCGCGCGGAGACTGGGGTGAGTTTTAGCGTGTAAAATTACCGTCTTCGATACTAACTGCTATGATCAACATTTGACCCACATCAGATGATGTGTAGTAACTTCTAGAAGTACGTCTAGTTGGAATTTTTTATATCGCGCTGATTGCCATAAAACTGTATTGCATCATCAATATAATGCATTTGGGGCTATAGATCACGTTCTGGAGAAATCTGCAGAAAGAGATGAAAACATACTTATACATTAGACCATACTTTACTATGAATATGTGAATGAAAAAGTTTAACGTTGCTACACAATGAACAATACATATAGGACTTTGAATGGGCCCTAATAATGGCAATGTAGCAATAGAATTTAAAAAGTTATAGCCCTGCAAAGAAGGGGACTTTCTCTATAGACAAATAGAGCCGGCAACCTACGGTTGATAATGAATTTAACCCATGGCAGCCAAAGTGTTAACATGCTGCTATCCTTGCACTCTGTTGATGTTTTTATATGTGAAGCACTTTGTGACCCTGGTCTGTGAAAGATGCTATATAAATAAACTTTACTTACTTACACTGGAATCTGATATTGGCCAAAAAAATTAAGATAATAATAATGTGAACAGCCAAACACTCTTTTAGTGGACATACTTTGACATGCTGGTTTGTGTTGTCCGATTACACCGCAGCCCGTTTTGCAGCTGCCGGCTGAAGCGATCTCCATCAATACTTGGCCAATTACAAAAAACGTTTGTCCCCGTTATTCATTTGGACACCACATGGGAAATAATAGGGTCCAGGTCCGAAATTCCCCATTTAACGAGCATCACTGCAGTCGTTAACGGAACTGGTGATTGGCACGGCGCGGCCCCAACAGTGATTGCTACTATTCAGTAGTAAACAATGTAATATAGCATGATTGACAACCATATCGGATAATCATAGATGGTTGTTAAAATCAAAGCTCTGCTACTAATCATGAACAAGATGCTGATGCTTTGACAGGTCTGAGAGAGAGACATCTGTGGAGTAGAGAGAGAGAGGTACATCTAGGGAGTAGAGAGAGAGAGAGAGGTACATCTGTGGAGTAGAGAGTGAGAGAGGTACATCTGGGGAGTAGAGAGTGAGAGAGGTACATCTGTGGAGTAGAGAGTGAGAGAGGTACATCTGTGGAGTAGAGAGTGAGAGAGGTACATCTGGGGAGTAGAGAGTGAGAGAGGTACATCTAGGGAGTAGAGAGAGAGAGAGGTACATCTGTGGAGTAGAGAGTGAGAGAGGTACATCTGGGGAGTAGAGAGTGAGAGAGGTACATCTGTGGAGTAGAGTGAGAGAGGTACATCTGTGGAGTAGAGAGTGAGAGAGGTACATCTGTGGAGTAGAGTGAGAGAGGTACATCTGTGGAGTAGAGAGTGAGAGAGGTACATCTGGGGAGTAGAGAGTGAGAGAGGTACATCTGTGGAGTAGAGAAGGTACATCTGTGGAGTAGAGAAGGTACATCTGTGGAGTAGAGAAGGTACATCTGTGGAGTAGAGAGAGAAAGAGACATCTGTGGAGTAGAGAAGGTACATCTGTGGAGTAGAGAGAGTGAGAGGTACATCTGGGGAGTAGAGAGGGGTACATCTGTGGAGTAGAACGAGTGAGAGAGAGGTACATCTGGGGAGTAGAGAGAGGGGTACATCTGGGGAGTAGAGGGGTACATCTGGGGAGTAGAGAGTGAGAGAGGTACATCTGTGGAGTAGAGAGTGAGAGAGGTACATCTGGGGAGTAGAGAGTGAGAGAGGTACATCTGTGGAGTAGAGAGTGAGAGAGGTACATCTGGGGAGTAGAGAGAGAGGGGTACATCTGTGGAGTAGAGAGTGAGAGAGACAGAGACATCTGTGGAGTAGAGAGGTACATCTGTGGAGTAGAAAGAGGTACGTCTGTGGAGTAGAGAGTGAGAGAGGTACATCTGTGGAGTAGAGAGTGAGAGAAATCTGGGGAGTAGAGAGGTACATCTGGGGAGTAGAGAGTGAGAGAGGGGTACATCTGTGGAGTAGAGAGTGAGAGAGAGGTACATCAGGGGAGTAGAGAGTGAGAGAGGTACATCTGGGGAGTAGAGAGTGAGAGAGAGGTACATCTGTGGAGTAGAGAGTGAGAGAGGTACATCTGGGGAGTAGAGTGAGAGAGGTACATCTGGGGAGTAGAGTGAGAGAGAGGTACATCTGGGGAGTAGAGAGTGAGAGAGAGGTACATCTGTGGAGTAGAGAGTGAGGTACATTTGGGGAGTAGAGTGTGAGAGAGGGGTACATCTGTGGAGTAGAGTGAGGTACATCTGGGGAGTAGAGTGTGAGAGAGGGGTACATCTGTGGAGTAGAGAGTGAGAGAGAGGTACATCTGGGGAGTAGAGTGAGAGAGAGGTACATCTGGGGAGTAGAGAGTGAGAGAGAGGTACATCTGTGGAGTAGAGTGAGAGAGAGGTACATCTGGGGAGTAGACAGTGAGAGAGAGGTACATCTGGGGAGTAGAGAGTGAGAGAGAGGTACATCTGGGGAGTAGAGGGGGCAGGGGAGGAAACTAATAATAATGGCTTGGATTTATATAGCGCTCTTCATGACACCCAGAGCGCTTCACAGAGTCCATTATTCGTTCATACACAGTCATACCGGTGGTGGTAAGCTACAATTGCAGCCAGAGCTGCCCTGAGGCAGACTCACGGAAGCGTGGTGAATAATCATCGCCTACGGCCCCTCCGACCACCACCAACATTCATTCACATTCATACGGGAGGAAACTAACTTTTTGGCTTACCAGCCAACTGGCGAGTATATGATTTTTTTTACCAGCCAACCAGATTTTTTTACCAGCCATAAATAAATCTCTAATTGTGATAATTACTTCTTTGTATGTCTTCGTCTAAATTGATTTTCAATCATAGTAATAATCACACCGTGTCTCTACTCTTTAAAATATTTATTACCATAAAACATTAATAAGTGTCTCTACTCTTCACAATATTAGCATAAAACATTTATTAATCACACCGTCTCTACTCTTCAAAATATTAGGATATCACATATTAACATGAAAGAGGGAACTATTCTGGACTGGGTTGGGCTGAACTGGGCAGTGAAAGATGCTGGACTGGGTTGGGCTGGACTGGGCAGTGAAAGAACCAAGCATTTCACTGTAATGCAATAGCTAAATAAAACAACTTGAACTTGACTTTTTACATTTGCACTCTGGTTGGATGTCAAAGGTATTCTGGTTGTACTGTACTTGTGCTGTATGATGCCAATACATTGGAATCGAATCTCATGTCAACGCTAGGGGTTCAGCAGGTGTATTCTGAATGACAAGTATGACAACATCACCGTTGTGAAGGGCATATGGGCGAGTGGTGATATGGGGGGAAACCCGATAATGATTCGGTAATAATAAAATGTCACTCGGCTGCATTGAAAGCTCGGCGTTGCTAATAAACATTTAAAATAATTTTTATAAACGAGTAAAAAAAGCACTGAGCTAGCCTTGGCTAAAATGGCTACTTCCACATTTTCATGCAGGAGCGCTGTGATTGCTGGCTGCTTTGTCACGTGCCTGGTGCGCCCAAGTTTAAAGCTCAATATATCAAAACGTGGCACTTTATTATAGTGAACAGGAGGTCTATTTGTATTAAAAACAATAAATAGTTTTTCATTTAAATGTCTGGAAGAGCTAATTTTTTTTTCCAAATTATATTTGTTACCTTTTGAGTTGATCTAAATGTTACCGATTGTGTTAAATGGGCTTATGATATCATCTCATATCGATTGCAGGCACCTGCATTGTATCGTATCGTGGCAGATAGACAAATATCATATCGTTGTCCAAAGAATCGATATCGTATCGTGATGAAACTGGTGATTCCCACCCCTAGTAGAGTCCATACACCCAACAACAAATCCCATAATTCCTTACACGTAACGTGTCTGGCTGTGTGACGTCAACTTGTCAGCATGAAAATGACAGCCAAACATGGCACTGCAACTAAATAACACAAATACAATAGGCACATTTGTGACTGTTACAAATATAACACGTTTTATACTTGTGCTACAAGATATTGGCCTGTGCTACAAAACTATCAACCTCTGTAGCACCAGTGATATGTGCAAAAAAAGTTTAACGTACAGCCCTGCTGTACTGGTAACATTATTTGTGTTAACTTCTGAATAAAACAATTTATTAAACACAAGTACATCTTATTGAACATTATTTTGATATTTCATTACCAATTATCATAGCAAAACAGCTTTTTCAAACAAGTCTGTAATGCATTTTGGAAACGGGAGATGGGCTCATGGTGTAATGGGCCACCTGGCCTGAGAAACGTAAGGAGGAAAGAAAAAGTAAGGACTTACTTCTGGTCATTATTTGGGTAGAACACACATATTTTGAATGCCTTCGGCAGACTTCAAATTAGCCATTTTAATCTAGATTAACTCCAGGATTGCAGATAGATTAATCTAGATTAAAAAATGTAATCTATGCCCACCTCTACTATTAATACACTCAAGAGTGTAACACTCAGGGGTGGCTAAGTGGCGCAGTGGGCAAGGCGCTCGCCAATAACGCAGGAGATGCTGGGTTCGAGCCCAGCTCTCGGCGTTGCTTCCGGCTTGGCTGGTCCATACTAATACAATTGGCAGTATTAGGGGGTGGGAAAGCCGGTGGGTGGGGATCAAACGTTGTGGACAGCGACTCCTACAGGTCGGTTGGTGCGCCTGTACAGCAGAATCAGGAAGTATCGGGGGCAGCGTGAGCCTCCCCCGCGTTACTCCTCGCCACTGAGAGATCGCACTGTGCAGGTGAAAAGATGCGACGGCTGCCTCTTCGTGTACCGGAGGGGACACGTGATGGTGATGCAAGGCTTCGTCCACATTGCAGCCGACAAGTGGAAGGCATGGTCTAACAACGTTCGAGACAGGGGAGGGTAGAATTGGATAATACGAAATTGGGATGGGAGAAAAATGGAAAATGTGGAGAAAAAGTAGATAAAAAAATAAAAAGAGTGCAACACTCAAGCTCAATACTATTTGACGAACAACACCACTGACCCTTAGCTGCCAGAGATGTACCGCTCCTGGTGACATGTTGGTCACAATCTTTTTGGATAAAAGAGTCAGCTAAAAGGACTAAATTGTAAATCTGTTACCTCACACATCCAGAGACCAACAGATGGCATCTGCGCTGCATGGTGCCCACATTCATATATGGCCATTAAATATTAACCTAAAGATAAAATGCGGGGCCACTTAACTTATTTGTCAAACACTCACCGCAAAGTTGTTGAAATGGTCCAACTTCTCAAAACGTCATGTGGATTTACCAGGTCTGAGAGAGGTACATCTGTGGAGAGAGAGAGAGGGATTCTTACTGCTGCCAAGATGATAAGGTTAGGGAGGGTGTTGCTGCACAAATACTCTATGTGCATGTCAACGAGTTCTACGCAAGAGTGACTGGAAAGGAAACTAAAAACTACATGGCATGTTGTTCACAATCTAAGTGGCTTTGGATAAAAGTGTCAGCTAAATTACTAAATTGTCAAACTACTAAACAATGTAGCTAAACGTTTGCCCTCTTTTATTTAGGGCAACCAATTATTATTTATTAATATATTAAATGTACATAATAAATAATATTTGTTTTCATAGACGTTAGTATTGAAGTGATCATTTGTTGGATTAATGGATTGAAGATCCTTTATCGAGGTAACAAATTACAGACTGCACCAACCAGACTGGACCATGGCCAGAAGGCACGGGCGCACAAATGGCGTTTAAACCAGGAGCCTCCACCTCCGTCAAGGCTGTGTGAGGGGGCCATGGCCGTCCAAAAGGAGCTCAAAACGGAACTTGGAGCAGCCAAGGACAGCTACAAGGACAGACTGGAAGGTGGGCTACAGGCCAACAGCCCCAGGGTAGTGTGTGTGTGGTAGGGGGGGGGATAAGGAATATAACAGGCTTCAAGCAGCAAGGCATGGCTCTCGGGGGGCCCCAGAGTGTGCAAATCAGTTCAACTCGTTTTTCCAACAGGTTTGACTAGATGAGCCCCTCCCCACAAGTACCCCAACACAGCAGTGGCCCCACCCGCTACCCCCGAAGGCAGCAGCAGCTTGCACTTACCCGTCTTATTGCATAATAGTGTTGTCACGATACTGGAATTTCGAACTTCGATACGATACCTTGAAAAGTATCGATATTCGATACCACAGGGAAAAAGGTTCGATCTTAAAATGTAAAAAAATGTATAATTAAAAATGTTGCTTTTGTTGCTGGTTGATTCCTCAGCTTCTCTCTGGTACTATAAGAGAAGATAAATATATTTTAAAACCCTTTGTTTATCTTTAGATCACACATTTAAAAATAACTGTTCATCTCACTTCAATAATTTTTATTGCAGAACATGGTATTTTCTCAATCAGACAGATGTAAACACTATAATCTGTGTTGCATGTACTGACAAACTGAACTGTTTGTATTACAGTCATATTCCGACTACTATTACAGGTATTGAAATGAACAATGCAACTTCCTTATACAAAAAATAATAATAATTATTATTATGAATAATTAAATATCGATATTTCGGGAAATGAGTATTGAAACAGTTTTAAATATTCAGAATCGATATGCATCGATTTTTCTATATTTTTGACAACACTATTGCATAATACAACGTTTACGAAGTACGGACGTTTGGATTAAACCAAGTGTATGCAGTGATGCTGATGCTTTCCCAGCGGAACACAAGTTACTTAACGTAACACGGGTAAGTTATGTTATGCACGTTAATTAAGCTATGTAACGTTAGAGCGCAGCCCTTTAGCTTGCTAACGTTAAGATAGCAGGAGCCGTTGGCCAACAAAGATTGAAACAAATGGATTCACAAAATGGATCATCATCAGTTATTGAAGCCTCCGGTGACCAGTACGTAGCCGGTACTCTTTAACACATTGGCGACCAGACCCGAGATTTCTCGGGTTAACTCGCCAGCGGTTGAGTACCAGACCCGAGATGTCATTTTCTCTTTTATTCGATTCGATTTTTTTTATTCATCAAGGACCTCTGTGTTACCATAGGAAATCATAGGAGATCCGAAAAGTGCAATACCGGCCACATCCTGCTAGGTGGCAATACTGGTCAACACTGCTCCAAACAGCTTTAGCTGCCTGTGATCACAGCGCATCCGGCACCCAATGACGGAAATAAAGCTGTGTTGACCAGTTTATTAAAATGATTTAAAATGTTTATTAGCAATGCCAAGCTTTCAAACCATTGCGTTTCTGTCCAAAACCCTTGTGCAACTGGGAGTACCTTTGAAATTTAAATTTCCCTGCGATACTTACTTGTACAACGAGTGTTTTGTGGAGGACCAGTTCTTCAGAGTTAATTATGGGATTTTCCTATGGAGGAATAAGGGACTGTGTATTCACTCGTCCAACCCTGTTGGCGTGCATTACAGTCACGAAAGGGGCTAAGCAAAGCATAGCGGTAGATAAGATATTCCTTTATTGATCCCCTTGGGGAAATTCAGGCATCATAGCAGCATGGGGGATGAGGGGGTACAGGTAGTAAAAACAACACAAGCAGTGTAAACAAATAAGTCAATATAATTTACTATCTAACTAACTGAAATAGTATTCACAGTATCACATACACATACAGCTAGGAACCAGCTAATTCAATTCATGCTAGTTCCATGCAGTTCATTTTTGTCTCAAAGTGGACAGGGTATATACCTGTAAAGCTGAGAGTGCACTTTAAATACATACCCCTGGTTTATAAACAGAATCACCATTGGGGCACACAATGTGAGTCTAAAAAATATGCAGCATAGATAGAAACAAGTGCATGTAACGACCCATTTCAAAACCAACACGCTGCAAAAAATAAAATGCCAACAGCTCCCCCCTGTGGTTAGCGTTAGCATTTAACAAACCAACCATCAGTGCAAGTTCAAGCTAGCTGTGCTGCTAACGTTAGCCACCTTGCTCCTCGCCGCCAGCGTTATTAGCTATAGCTTACGACGCGAGGTATTCGAGCTAGGTTTATTATTAACCTCAGGTGCATTTGCCACTTGTTAGCTAACGTTAGCTATACACCCAAATGTTGGTGAAAATAGCACTAGCTTTAATAACAGTGTCAAGTGGCGTTCGGCGGTTTTTCCTGTGGTCAGTGGTGCGTTCGCTAGCTCAGGAGGAAGGTGGCCTGGCGTCGTGTTCTTTGAGGGGAAAACGAGTCGCAAGCTAACACAGCTAGCTACTATCATCTGCACAATAGCTTACCGTGTTTTATCTGGTCCACGGTTGGCCCGTTTTTATAAAGGAACCGAGCTTCCTTCCTTCCTTCCCCTCTGGTGCTGCAGCTTGACGGGTGGTGGTTAGGTAGGTAGTGTCGGTTGTGTTAGAACTGGTTCCTGCAGAATCCTGCTAGCAGCCCACATACACTGTCACTCAGGAGGAGCGCGAGCTACAAGACATGATGCTGGAGCGATGGCGGCGCGCGCCTCTCTGTGTGGCCCCTCCCCCCTCTTCTGCTGCTGCAAGCCGGAGTTTTGATTGATTGATTGAAAACTTTATTAACAGATTGCAGAATGGGTACAATACAGTACAGCTCATTATACAACGGCATGCAAATTTCTCGATTCTGATTGGCTGAAACAGTCATTTTACACGTGTTTATTTTTCACAATTCCACGCTGCTGGCCCAGGACCCGCCCACAACCGAATCACATCACATCACTCCGCCGGATCACAAGATGCCGGACAATAATTTAACAAATGGATATGTTGATTGATTGATTGATTGATTGAAACGTTTATTAACAGATTGCAGAATGGGTACAGTACAGTACATCTCAATACATACAATTGTTAAGGGGATGCAGACCAGAGAAAGACTTTCGTCTTGTTTACATCAGGGTCCCCAATTTTCAATTCATCATAACATATATGACATACATGACATACAGATAGACAGTACTGCTACATCTATACATTTATGACATATCAGATTTGCAAATACAGTATTGTTTGTGATACAAAAGTGTCCAGAAAAGGAGTGTATATACATTTGGCGTAGAAACTGTACATTGGAGGAGGTTGGTGGGGTGGGGTTGGGTGGGTTGGGTGAGGGCTGTACATTGGAGGTGGGGGGGGGGGGGGGGGGGGGGGTTGGGTAGGGGACACACACATTTTACACTGTACATTGGAATATTGACAAAGCCTTACTTGGTCATTTACTGTACAACTAGGTTAGGACATTTGTAGGGGCCAGTTTCGAATTGCAGTCTCACGTAGGTGTTTTTTGAGAGTGTTTTTGAAGGTGGGTAGTGATTCACATTCCTTTACAGCTTTAGGCAGGGCGTTCCACATTGATGTGGCATAATTGCGAAACGTGTTTAGTCCCTTGTTTGAGCCGAATCTGGGTTTTACATGATTTGTGGAGCTCCCTCTGGTGTTGTGATCGTGGTATTCACTGACCTTTGGGAAGTATTTTGACATGTACATGGGTACCTTGGTCGCGTAGTGTATCTTGTAGACCAGGCCCATTGCAAGTTGCTGTACTCTGTCGTCTACTCTAAGCCATCCTAGGTTGTCAAAGTGGGCAGGGGTGAGGTGGGTTTTAGGAGTCAGGTCAAGTAGTAGTCTGACTAGCTTGTTTTGAGATGTTTGTAATTTGTTTTTTAGTGCCTTTGAGGTGCTTTGGTACCATGAGGTGCAAGCATAGTCGTAGTACCCTTGAATGAGTGCTCCTGCTAGAGTCTTCAGGGTATTCTTGTTTACCAGAGAGGAGATCCGGTACAAGAATCGCGTTCGTTGGTTGACTTTTTTTATTACATTGGATGCCATTTTGTCACAGGAAAGATTAGCCTCTAGGATGGAACCCAGGTAGGTAATTTCATCTTTCCTTGTGATAATATTGTCACCCACTGTAACCGAGAAGCCGTCGGTCTTGCTGAGTTTGTTATTTGAACCGAAGAGAATGGACTCTGTTTTGCCCATGTGTAATGATAGTTTGTTGTCGGCGAGCCATATGCAGATTTTGCCTAGTTCCGAGCTGAGGGCTTTTTCAACCTGTAACTTGTTCTTGTCAGAGACCAGCAGGGCTGAGTCGTCCGCAAACAGGAACAAGTTGCAGTCACAAGCTGACGACATGTCATTTGCATAAATTAGGAATAGTAGCGGTCCTAGTATGCTTCCTTGTGGAACACCACAGCTCACTGTGAGGGGGGGGGATAGGGTACCGTTTACTTCCACCATCTGTTCCCTCCCCTCCAGGTAGGATTGTATCCAGCTCACTGATAAACTATCAAAACCAATTGCTTTTAGCTTGTCAATCAGAATGGTGTGATTGACAGTGTCGAAGGCCTTTTGTAGGTCCAGCATGACCATGCCGCAGTATTTGCCCGCGTCCACCTCTTGTTTGATGTGGTCGTTCAAGTAGAGAAGGCATGTGTCAGTGGAGTGGGATGTTCTGAAGCCAGATTGGAATTCGTAGATTAGATTTTTTTCCGCGAGGTACTTTTCGATCTGTTCGTATACTATTTTTTCCATGACTTTCGAGATGGATGTAAGGATAGAAACAGGGCGGTAGTTACCCGGGTCTAATTTGCTGCCCTTTTTGTGCAGGGGTGTTACTCTCGCAATTTTGAAGTCCTTGGGGACGTGTCCCTGTTTTATGGAGAGGTTTATTATGTGTGTGATGACTGGGGTGATGGCTGCTGCTGAGTCTCTGAGGAATTTGGAGGGGATGTTGTCATGGCCAGTGGCCTTGTTTGGTTGGAGGGCGCTCAGTTTTTTGAGTACCTCATCTGTAGTTACTATTTCCAGTTTGAAGTCGTCTTTGTGGACGCCTAGGTTCATGTAGTATGCTACTATGTGTTCTACCCCATACTGCCCTGAGTGGGAGGGTAGTTTGTTTACCAGTGTTGTGGCTATGTTTGTGAAGAAAGTGTTTAAGTAATTGGCTACATCCAGCTTGTCTGTGATGAGCGTGTTGTCCGTCTTTATGTTTATGTTTGAGAACCTGGTTGAGTTTTTTACTGCAGCCTAGTTGATTGTTGAGTAATTTCCAAAGTTCACGTGGTTTATTTTTGTTTTCCTCGGTTTTGTCATTGATGAAATTTTTTTTAGCAGTTTTGATCATGGAGTTTACGTCATTTCTTAGTCTGTTTCTTTCTAGTTTGAGTTGATAACGACTAAACGACTAAATATCAAGCGATTCTGTCACAGCGAATGTCTTAGTGCTTTAAACAATGTTGGATGATGTAATTGATGGGTCTTGAATCATTCTGTAACAAAAGAAAAATTGGTGGGTTGATTGATTGATTAATTTTCAATTTTTTTTTCAATTTTTTTTTCCTTTCGACTGTCAGCGCTCACTCTAGTCTCCACCCACCGCCACACACCCCCCCCCCACACACACACACGCACGCACACACACACACACACGCACACACACACACACACACACACACTCTGCCTGCAACGCGGGGGATAGTCAGACTGAGAGAGAGCTGGGTGCTGCGCTGTTCTAAGTGAGCATGGCCTATTGAGTTGGTTGATTGATTGATTGATTGATTGCTAATTTTATTAATGTACGCTTGGTTTCCAACTGGTTAAGTTTAGGCCCTCTACAGTAGGTTTAAAAAAATAAATAAAAAAATAGGGCGAAGAAAACTTTTTTTTCCTATAGGGCAAAGAAAACTTTTTAATTTGTTTTACCTACTTTCTATAGAAGCATCTAAGAATGAAGTTCTATAGAAAGTAGGTCTGCATCCCCTTAACAATTGTGTGTATTGAGCCGTACTGTATTGTACCCATTCTGCATCTGGTAATAAAATGTTCAATCAATCATTCCAATAATACACAGTTGGATGTGTTAGTTGGTTGGATGCACTTCAAGCTGCTTCCACATGAGGCAACTTCTCTCAATCATTCCAATAATACACAGTTGGATGTGTTAGTTGGTTGGATGCACTTCAAGCTGCTTCCACATGGAGGCAACTTGTCTTTTTTGTAGTTGTGGGAACTACTTTTTCTGGCGGATGGTTTTTTCAATAAATCTTCGATTAATGTGTGTTTATTGTATAGCAATAAGGTTGGATGAATATGGCAGTTGTATAAAAGCATTACACCACTTGCAGTCGTGATTTGTGAACAATAAACCATGCCTAGGGGGGTCTAACGACCACCCCTAGGCATGGTTTATTGTTCACAAACCACTCCTGCGCGTGATGTAATGCTTAAATACACACAATTGTTAAGGGGATGCAGACCAGAGAAAGACTTTCGTCTTGTTTACATCAGGGTCCCCCATTTTCAATTCATCAGGACATATATGACATACATGACATACAGATAGACAGTACTGCTACATCTATACATTTATGACATACCAGATTTGCAAATACAGTACTGTTTGTGATACAAAAAGAGTCAAGAAAAGGGAGTATATACATTTGACGTAGAAACTGTACATTGGAGGAGGTTGGGTGGGGGGGGGGGTTGGGTACATTGGGATATTGACAACCATACTGGGTAATTTACATTAGAGGTGGTTGGGGGGGGGGGGGGGGGGGGAAACACTGTATAAACAAGCAAAACTGTACATGGGGGGGGGGGGGGGGCACACACTGTACAAACAAGCACAATTGTACATTGGAATATTGACAAAACCATACTAGGTAAATTACTGTACATTGGAGGGGGTTGGGTTAGGACATTTACAGGGGCCAGTTTCGAATTGCAGTCTCCCGTAGGTGTCCCTTGAGAGTGGTTTTGAAAGTGGGTAGTGATTCACATTCCTTTACAGTTTTGGGTAGGGCGTTCCACATTAATGTGGCATAATTGCGAAACGTGTTTAGTCCCTTGTTTGAGCCGAATCTGGGTTTAATATGATTTGTGGAGCTCCCTCTGGTGTTGTGATCGTGGTATTCACTGACCTTTGGGAAGTATTTTGACATGTACATGGGTACCTTGGTCGTGTAGTGTATCTTGTAGACCAGGCCCATTGCAAGTTGCTGTACTCTGTCGTCTACTCTAAGCCATCCTAGGTTGTCAAAGTGGGCAGGGGTGAGGTGGGTTCTAGGAGTAAGGTCAAGCAGTAGTCTGACCAGTTTGTTTTGAGATGTTTGTAATTTTGTTTTTAGCGCCTTTGAGGTGCTTTGGTACCATGAGGTGCAAGCATAGTCGTAGTACCCTTGAATGAGTGCTCCTGCCAGAGTCTTCAGGGTATTCTTGTTTACCAGAGAGGCGATCCGGTACAAGAATCGAGTTCGTTGGTTGACTTTTTTTATTACATTGGATGCCATTTTGTCACAGGAGAGATTAGCCTCTAGGATGGAACCCAGGTAGGTAATTTCATCTTTCCTTGTGACAATATTGTCACCCACTGTAACTGAAAAGCCGTCGGTCTTGCTGAGTTTGTTATTTGAACCGAAGAGAATGGACTCTGTTTTGCCCATGTGTAATGATAGTTTGTTATCAGCGAGCCATATGCAGATTTTGCCTATAAGAGCTGAGGGTTTTTTCAACCTGTAACTTGTTCTTGTCAGATGTTCCTTCACGGGCAACTTCCGCCAGCCACACGACATTTCTGCCGCTGACAGAACACGCGCTGATTGGCGGAAAGTACGGAAGTATCTCTAAGTACGTCTGACGTATCTCGAAGTACGTCTGACGTTTCTCTACGTTAGCGAACGTTAATTGAACGTCAAAAGCAAGTACGTCTGCGCTGACGTGCGGTTGTTGAGAGTGATTGATTGAAGAGTTCCTTGTTCCGTTATCAACATGAGAGGGGGGGGGGGCGAAGTTACCGAACGTATATCGATTGATTGATTGATTGATTGATTGAAAAGTTTATTAACAGATTGCAGAATGGGTACAGTACAGTACAGCTCAATACATACAATTGTTAAGGGGTTGCAGACCAGAGAAAGGCTTTCGTCTTGTTTACATCAGGGTCCCCCATTTTCAATTCATCATAACATATATGACATACAGATAGACAGTACTGCTACATCTATACATTTATGACATATCAGATTTGCAAATACAGTACTGTTTGTGATACAAAAGTGTCCAGAAAAAGAGTGTATATACATTTGACGTAGAAACTGTACATTGGAGGAGGTTGGGTGGGTGGGGGGGGGACTGTACATTGGAGGTGGTTGGGGGGGGGGGGGGGGGGGGGGGGTCGGGTAGGAGGGGTGGGTGGGTGACACTGTACAACTGTACAAGCAAAACTGACGACAGAGTACAGCAACTTGCAATGGGCCTGGTCTACAAGATACACTACGCGACCAAGGTACCCATGTACATGTCAAAATACTTCCCAAAGGTCAGTGAATACCACGATCACAACACCAGAGGGAGCTCCACAAATCATGTTAAACCCAGATTCGGCTCAAACAAGGGACTAAACACGTTTCGCAATTATGCCACATCAATGTGGAACGCCCTACCCAAAGCTGTAAAGGAATGTGAATCACTACCCACTTTCAAAAACACTCTCAAAAAACACCTACGGGAGACTGCAATTCGAAACTGGCCCCTACAAATGTCCTAACCTAGTTGTACAGTAAATTACCAAGTATGGCTTTGTCAGTATTCCATTGTACAGTGTACAATGTGTGTGTCCCCCCTACCCAACCCCCCCCCCCACCTCCAATGTACAGCCCCGCCTCCCGTGATGTTGAAATGTAAAAAAAGTGAGATGGAAGTGATTTTTCTGCAGGAGACACATTTGGTAGCACAGGATCATGAGAAACTGAAGAGATTTGGATATGAAAATGCATACTATAGTTCCTTTAAACGGAACCCGAGGAGAGGAGTAATCACGTTAATCAAAAACACAGTCAAATTTGAATTGATCAAGGAAGTAAGAGACAAGGAGGGAAGGTTTGTTCTGGTGAAGGGGAAAATGGAGGGCCAAATGGTTACGTTAGTGAATGTTTATGCACCCCCAGAGAGTGAGAGGGATTTATATGAGACCATTTTTGATATGATAGTGATGGAACTAGAAGGGATATTGATATGCGCGGGAGATTTTAATGTAGTACTGAATCACGACCTAGACACCACGAGTACTAGAAAAGGACGAGCACCCATCAGTAGATATATGAATATTCAGATGATGGAAATGGGAATTACAGATGTTTGGAGGGGGATGCACGCCATGGACAGGGAATACACACATTACTCACACCCACACGTGACATATGCGAGAATAGACTATTTTTTGATGACGACGGGGGACAGTTACAGGGTACGGGAGAGCAGAATAAGAGTAGCGGACATATCGGATCACAGTGCCATATATCTGACAGTAGATCTAGAAGGGAGACGGAGGAACACGATCTGGAGACTAAATGTAGGAATACTAAATAACAAGGGGGTGGTGAGTCAGATCAAGGAGGAGATAGCCAGGTATAAGGAGGAAAATGACAACGGGACGGTAGACCCGAACATTCTATGGGACACACTGAAGGTGGTGATAAGGGGGAAATTGATGGAGAAGACAGCAATGCTGAAGAAAGCCAGAACGGAGACATATCACAATCTGATAGGGAAGCTGAAGGATCTAGAGGGGAGACACCAGATATCAAAAGAACAGGGAACGCTCGGAGAAATCAAAGAAGTAAAGGCCAGGATAAATAGGGAATTATTGACGGAAATAGAAAAGAAAGCGAGGTTCATGAAACAAACATACTATGAAGGGGGACCAAAAGCGACCAGACTGTTGGCTAGGAGAATTAGGACGCAACAGAAGTTGAACACGATACACACAATAAGGGATACAAAGACTAATGAAATATTGCGAGACCCAGCGGAAATAGAGAGGACATTTAGAGAATACTATGAGAAACTATACACACAGCCAAAAGCAGCGGGAGAAGAGGAAATAGAAGCATATCTGGAGAAGCTAGAGCTACCATCGATAGGGAAAGAACAGAATGAAGAATTAAATAAAATAATTACGGAACGAGAACTGGAAGAGGCAATTAGTAGAGCTAAAAACAACAAGTCTCCAGGGAGCGACGGATTCCCATCGGAATTCTACAAGACATTTAGAACTGAATTAGCACCCATGTTAGGGGCGGCGTTCAGACACACGATGGAAGAGGGAAAAATGCCCCCCTCGTGGAAGGAAGCCATAATCACCACGATACCGAAGGAAGGAAAGGATAGAGAATTATGTAGTAGTTTCAGACCTGTGTCCATACTCAACGTGGATTACAAGATGTATACATCGATAATATCAAAGAGATTTGAGACGTTTATGCCAGACATTATAGATGAAGATCAAACTGGATTTATTAAAGGGAGACAGACACAGGACAACGTGAGAAAGACATTACACATAGTAGAGGAGATACAAAAACAAGGAGGTAGCGCGGTACTGATTAGCCTAGATGCAGAAAAAGCATTCGACAGTGTGAGCTGGAAATTTTTATATAAAACATTGATGAGGTTCGGACTGAACGGGAGGGCGATGAAGATGATCAAGGCGCTATATCAAGAACCGACAGCGAGGGTTAAGGTGAATGGCAGCTTGACAGATAGAATCAGATTAGAGAGGGCTACCAGACAGGGATGTTGTCTCTCACCGACGCTCTTCGCCGTTTTCATAGAACCACTGGCACAACTGATCAGACAGACCGAGGACATTAAGGGAGTAAGGATAAAGGGAACGGAATATAAACTAGGCCTATTTGCGGACGACGTGATAGTATACATGAGGCAACCAGACAAGAGCTTCCCGGCACTGATGGATCTACTGAAGGAATATGGCCACTACTCAGGTTACAAACTAAACGTGACAAAGACACAGACCTTAGCATGGAACTATACCCCAACGACGGAAATTAGGGAACAGTACGGGATAAGATGGGACATGGACAAGATTAAATATTTAGGGGTGAACATCACAAGAGGGGTGGAGAAACTATATGAGGCGAACTATACACAGATAAATCAGAACATCAAGAGAGACTTAGAGAGATGGACAGTAATGCCCTTGGACTTCAATTCAAGAATAGAGGTCATTAAAATGAACATACTATCAAGGTTACTGTACCTATTCCAGTCACTACCAATACAAATACCACAGAATCAATTCAGGGAGTGGGACAGACTGATATCGAGGTTCATATGGGCGGGGAGAAGACCACGGGTCAGATATAAAACACTACAACTACCAAAGGAAGAGGGAGGGATGGCAGTACCCAGCCTACAAGATTATTACTATGCAGCACAACTGAGAGCAGTGACGTGCTGGTGTAACGACAAGTATGAGGCAAGATGGAAAGACATTGAAAAAGAAGGGGAGGGATACAAGGTACAAGCTCTGGTGGGAGATAGGGAACTATTTAAAGAAAAAGAGGGACTATTAGATCCAATCACCAAATACACCTTGACCATATGGAACAGAGTAATAAAAACACACAAATTGGAGAAGCAGTCAGGGGTCCTGAGATGGGTAGCACATGACAAGAGATTCAAACCAGGGAGGTTAGACCATGGATTCAGAAGGTGGGAGAGGGGGGGGGGGGCAACAGCGATATGCAAAATGATAGAGAAGGGGGAAATGCAGACACTACAAAAATTAAAGGAGAAATTTGGACTAGAAAACAGGGACCACTTCAGATATCTACAGGTTAGAGACTACTACAACAAAGAAATAAGGGGGGCCAAAGACGAAGAACAGAATGGAATAATAAAGATGATAGTATGGGCATACGAAAGGGGGCAAGGAAGAGTAATATCAGCAATATACCGGGCTATAATGAACAGCAAGGGACACACGACCGATTACATAAGGGAGAAATGGGAGAGAGAGCTAGAGATAGAAATAACAGGGAAGGAATGGGGGAACATATGCGAGGTACAACATTCAACAACAGGATCGAGGATATGGAAAGAGTTTGGATGGAAAAACATAATCAGATTCTTTATAACCCCAGAACTGAAGGGAAAATATGCACCAACACAAAGAGCTTGCTGGAGGATGTGTGGGAAGGAGGGGGCAAATCACACACACATTATTCTGGGGATGTCAGAAGCTGAAGGGGTATTGGGAGGAGATAGGGGAGGCAATGATCAGAATACTAGGATACGGATTACCACAAACAGGACTGGTGTTTTACTTAGGAGACCTGACACACGAGGGAATACAAGGGGGGGACAAATATTTAATAAAGATAATGTTGATAGCGGCCAGAAAAGCAATAACGAGACTGTGGTACAAGGAAGACCCACCGACAATAGCACAATGGGTAGGAATAGTGGAAGAGATACAGGATATGGAGAGGATAACACACATGCTGAGGTTACAGGAAGAGAAATTTGGGGAAAGATGGGGAAAGTGGGAGGACTATAAGGGGAACGAAAACGACATCACAGAGGAAGAAACAAATGCAACACAAGATGGAGAAGGGTAAAGGAGGACAGAGGTTCAAGGAGGGTCTCTGAACCCATGTCACACATTTTTGCTTTAGTTAGTATTCTCTATCTCTATCATTTGGGTAGGACGATTGCTTAATGTTTTTTCAATTTATTATTTATGTCTGTGGAACTTTTGCTTAAGTCGGTATTTATTATTTCTGTTTTTGGGTATTACATTTTTTCTTTTTTTCTTTTTCTTTATAATTTGTCTGTTTAACGGTGTTGTACATTATGTCTATATAATATGTACCTGGAAGACCGACTGAGAGGATAATAATATTCAAATATGATGTTGTTTGTATGCTTGTAATACAAAAATGCAAATAAAAATTGAGTTAAAAAAATAAAATAAAAATGTGGATACTGTGGGAGCAGAGCTCACAAGGAAGGAGATAACTGTGTAGCTAGAGGGAAACAATGCACGAAGTGTGGAAAATGGAACCACTTTGCTAAAGTCTGCAGGGCCGGTAGTTTCCAGAAAAAGTCAGTACACGAGATTAGCATGCGCTCTGAGTCAGGAGAAGAGTCAGACGAACTATATGTAGACACTGTGACAGACAGACGGTTTGATGCAACAGAACAAGCCTTCGCAGACATACAAATAGGAAAACATGGCACAGAGCTTAAATTTAAGCTAGACACAGGTGCACAAGTAAATGTAATTCCTTTGAGAGAGTATCACAGTTTACAAGATAAACGCAAAGTACAGCCTACTTCACGCAGACTGACAGGATATGGTGGAGAGAAACTAGTGGTAAAGGGCACATGCACGTTAAAGTGTAAATACAAAGAGCGTGACATGTTGTTAGACTTTTACATAGTAGACACTCAGGCACCCCCAGTTCTAGGTTTACAGGCATGCCTGAATATGGACCTCATTAAACTAGTGTTGTAAGTAAATGCCTACACAGATAAACAGACCATCATGGAAGAATACCACGACGTGTTTAAAGGGATCGGACTATTCCCAGGAGAGTGTCACATCCATAATCTACTATCATGGCGCGACCCGAGTCAGTCGCCGTGGGTTTTGCTCAGCAACGAATGTGCAAATCTTTTGTTATTATGTTTGTTTTTACTACTTTTTTTATCGAAGCATCACTGTCGGGGACGTCATACGACCGCCAGTCACTTATTGACCTAAACTCCGGACTCAAAGAGGAGTTTAGAGACACTTTATCATGCCAAGAATGGCCAATGGAGATCAGAAGAGACAAAGACGCGGGAGACGGCCGCAAGACAAAGAAGAAACACAGGGGGAAGAGGAGCGGGATCAGATTAAGACTAAGAAGATCTGCTTACCGTCCGGCTATTCCATCTATCTTCCTGGCGAATGTACGTTCGCTAGAGAGTAAGATGGATGATCTACGAGCGCGGGTCCGATTCCAGCGAGAGATGAAGGACTGCAATATCCTGTGTTTCACGGAGACCTGGCTGAAACCAGTGACTCCCGATCACAGCATCTCTCCCTCCAACTCCTTCACCATCTTCAGAGCGGACCGTACAGAAGCCTCCGGGAAAAGCATCGGCGGGGGTCTCTGCCTTATGACCAACAACGGCTGGACTAGCCCCGGGGAGGTGAAGATACTCTCCCGTTCATGCTCATTTACATTTACATTTACATTTAGTCATTTAGCTGACGCTTTTATCCAAAGCGACTTACAAGTTCTGTACGACAAGCCATCAGGAAGGGCACAACTCTATCAGCTGAGCAACAATGTTCATCAAAGTGTTGAGTGCTACAGTGTAGGTTAGTTTATTAGGACAAGTGCATGACAGTACGGTTAGTTAGGGTTAGATTTTTTTTTTTTTTTTTTTTTTTTTAATTCAGATAATGGTTGAAGAAGTGCGTCTTTAGTCGACGGCGAAAGATTGGACGTGATTCGGCTGTCCTAACTGGGGTGGGTAGTTCATTCCACCATTGTGGGGCAAGGACTGAGAATAGGCGACTTCTCTTTGATGACCCTCCCGGAGCTTGGATAGGAGTAGGTCTGAGGCGGCCAGAAGATGCAGAGCGTAGGGGTCTTGAGGGTGTGTAGTTAGAGACCATTGACCGGAGGTAGGCGGGAGCGGTTCCCTTTGCCGCACGGTATGCTAGGTCGAGGGCCTTGAAGCGGATTTGTGCAGCAATGGGGAGCCAGTGCAGGTCCCTAAGAAGTGGGGTGACATGGGCCGACTTCGGTAGGTTTGAGATCAGGCGGGCCGCTGCGTTCTGAATGAGTTGAAGAGGCTTAGTGGCAGTGGCCGGGAGGCCAGCGAGCAGTGCATTGCAGTAGTCGAGGCGGGAGATGACTGTTGATTGGACGAGGAGTTGGGTGGCTTCTTTTGTCAGGAAGGGGCGTATCCTTCTGACGTTGCTCAGGAGGAATCGGCAGGTTCTGGTCGTCGCTGCGATGTGAGCAGAGAAGTTCAACTGGTCGTCGAGGACAACACCAAGGTTCTTGGCGGTCGGGGACGCAGTCACAGCTGCATTCTCGACTGTGATTGAAAGGTCGGTTAGGGGGGAGGATTTGGCCGGCAGGTGGAGCAATTCTGTTTTGCTTAGGTTCAGTTTGAGGTGGTTGGACGTCATCCAGGCTGAGATGTCGGACAGACAGGCCGAGATCCGCACAGAGACGTGGATATCTGAGGGAGGGAAGGAGAGGAAGAGTTGAGTATCGTCGGCATAACAATGGTAGGAGAAGCCATGAGACGTGATAATGTTACCCAGTGATTTAGTGTAGAGGGAGAAGAGAAGGGGTCCTAAAACCGAGCCCTGGGGGACACCCGTCCGCAGGGGGCGGGTGGCCGACAGGGTCCCTCTCCATGACACTTGGTAGGAGCGGTCATTGAGGTATGATGACAGCCATGTCAGCGCAGAGCCAGCCACTCCCATTCCTGCGAGGGCCGCAAGGAGGATCTGGTGGTTGACTGTGTCGAAGGCTGCAGATAGATCTAGGAGAATCAGGACAGAGGAGAGGCCTTTCGCTTTTGCTAAGTGAAGTGCCTCTGTGACCGCAATGAGGGCTGTCTCTGTGGAGTGACCAGTCCTGAAGCCTGACTGATTAGGGTCTAGGAGGTCATTCTGTAAGAGATAAGTAGTAAGTTGGTTGGATACAGCACGTTCAAGTGTTTTAGAAAGGAAGGAGAGAAGAGAGACAGGACGGTAGTTGCCTATGACAGTAGGGTTCAGGGTTGGTTTTTTTATGAGCGGCGTGACTCTGGCTTGTTTTAGGGAGGTGGGGACCACCCCCGAGTTGAGTGAGGAGTTGATGGTTGCAGTTAGGAATGGGAGGATGTCTGGTGCTATGGTCTGGAGGAGTGGGGAGGGTAGCTGGTCCAGCTGGCAAGTAGTCGGACGGTTTGACGTTACCAGTGTCAGGGTCTCTGCTTCTGTAATGGGAGAGAAAGATGACAGAGTGAAGGATGAGGTTCTTGATTCAGCATTTGGAATGGGTGGGGGTTGGGAGAAGGAGCTGCGGATGTTCTCCACTTTTTCCTCAAAGAAGATCGCAAAGTCTTCGGCAGAGAAAGATGAGGGAGGGGGGGGTGGGGGGGGAGTGAGGAGGGAGGACATGGTAGCATGCAGTTTGCGAAGATTCTTGGCAGAGGCCTCGATCCTATGGTGGAAGAAAGAAGCTTTGGCATTAGTGATGGTTTTGGAGAATGTTAACAAGAGGTTGTGATATGTGTCGATGTCAGCAGTGAGGCGTGACTTTCTATACTTCCTTTCAGCTGCTCTCAGGACCTGTCTTTGTTCTCTCACTGGATCTGTCAGCCATGGACTGGGTGGGGAACGGCGGGCAGGTTTCTCAACGAGGGGACAGAGCTTGTCGAAGGAGGTTGCCAGGGCTGAAAGGAGGGTGGAGGTTGCCATCTCTGTGGAGAGAGCAGAGAAGGTGTCACTCAAAGGTAGAGCGGATAGTATGTCAGAGGAGAGGGTGGAGGGGGATAGGGAGGGCAGGTTGCGTCTGAGTGAGACTGTTTGAGTTGGGGTGAAGACCTTTCGGTTAAGCATGAGAGTTAGTGAGAAGGATATGAAGGAATGGTCAGATACATGTAGGGGAGTTACCGTGGTGTTAATGATGCTGGAGTTACGGGAAAATATGAGATCCAAGGAGTTGCCTGCTTTGTGGGTGGGAGGCATGGCAGTGGGAGTCAGGTCAAACGATTGTAGGAGGGAGACTACTATGACTGACTGAGATGAGTCAGGCAGGTTGAAGTCGCCCAGTAGAAGGAGAGGGGTACCATCTTCCGGTAAGGAGCTAAGAAGCATGTCCAGCTCATCTGTGAAGTGATCGAGCGGACCTGGAGGGCGGTAGAGTGTAACAATGGTGAGATTGAAAGGATTAGAGACAGATACTGCATGATATTCGAGAGAGGAGAGTGACAGTTCTGGGAGTGGTGTTACGTTTGTAGCCCATGAAGGAGATGTCATGAGGGCAGTGCCTCCACCCCGTCTGGAAGGTCGAGGTGTGTGAGTGAAGTTATAGTTTGTAGATAATGCTGCAGGTGTTGATGAGTTATTGGGGGTTATCCAGGTCTCAGTTAGAGCCAGGAGCTGCAGATTTAGACTATGGGCGTAGGCAGTAATGAAGTCAGCTTTCTTGACTGCTGATTGACAGTTCCATAAGCCTCCCCGTACTGTGACAGGTGTATTAGTGGCTGTAGGAGGGTAGGAGAGATTAGCCGGGTTACTAGCAAACTGTCGTGGATGGGTAGAGTCAGTTCTGGAGGAGCAGATTGTGGATATAGGTATGAGACACATTGTATTGTCGAGAGTGGCAGGGAGGAAGTAGAGAAATAGCAGTGTGGGAGGGAAATATAGGATTATGGTGTACTTAGCACTGGGTGGATCGGTGGATCCCTCGGCGGTGAACTCCAGGATAACTCCTCCTCTTTGTCCCTCTTCGTTTCTCGACGCTTCGCTGACGCTACACCAGCAAGCCTTTAAATCACTATCACTAATTAGTGCTGTCTTAACACCTGGCCCTTAATGGGGGCACTTAACAAAACAAAATGGCCATTTTAAACACGCCCCTTTAATCAAGTCAGCTGGTTCCTCACTTTTAAGATTCACTAATAAACTTAAAATGGCTTACCCTAGTTTTCAGTATAAAGCAATGTTTCTCAGTGAGAGTGTCCTGTCCTTCCTTAACAGAGCCCAGTACAGAGTGACTTCAACACAGTGTGGACCTCTGCTTTTAAACAGGGCAGGCTCTTAATGGCTCACTCAGCAAATCAGATGCTACTAGTAAACAGGAAACAGTCCCTTAATGGGGGCACTTAACTAAACAAAATGGCCGTTTTAAACACGCCCCTTTAATCAAGTCAGCTGGTTCCTCACTTTTAAGATTCACTAATAAACTTAAAATGGCTTACCCTAGTTTTCAGTATAAAGCAATGTTTCTCAGTGAGAGTGTCCTGTCCTTCCTTAACAGAGCCGACATGGAACACCTCACGATCCAATGTCCCCCGTTCCATCTTCCACGCGAGTTCACTGCAGTGATCATGACTGCAGTGTACATTCCCCCCCAGGCGAACGTTGGCAGGGCGCTAGCGGAACTACACGACCACCTGAACACTCACCAAATCAAGCACCCAGACGCAGCCATGATTGTAGCCGGGGATTTCAATCAGGCGAATCTGAAAAAAGTCATGCCGTCTTTCTTTCAGCACATCGTCTGCTCCACAAGGGGAGGAAATACACTCGACCACTGCTACACCCCGTTCAGAGCCGGATACAAGGCTGTACCGGCCCCACCATTAGCAACGAACACGTCGGATCATGCCGCCATCTTGCTGGTCCCCGCTTACAAACAGAGATCATGTGATGCCGTCGTGTCACGTGAGGTAAAAAAATGGGACGACCAATCAGAGGCCACGCTTCAGGACGCACTAGACGTCGCCGACTGGGGAATGTTCGAGAGGAGCACCAGTGACGTCAGCGAGTTCACAGACGCTGTGGTGTCATTCATAACAACGCTGGCTGATAGTATTGTCCCCACAAAGAAGGCGAGGGTGTTCCCAAACCAGAAACCATGGGTGGACAGTACTATCAGAGCAGCCCTGAACTCTCGCACCACTGCTTATAACCTGGGCAGAGAGTCAGGAAACATGGAAGAGTACAAGACAACAGTCTACACTCTGCGCAAGGCTGTTAAACTTGCTAAGAGGACGTATGCCGACAAGATGGAGGCACAAATGGCACAGAATGACACAAGAGGCTTATGGCAAGGACTGAGGGCTATAACTGACTACAAAGTCAGCGCCCCCTCAATGGGGAGCGACGACGCCTCCCTTGCGGACCAGCTCAACACCTTCTACGCGCGGTTTGGTGCAAACAGTGGCACTGCTAGCCCAACGGCTAGTGACGTCACTGGTGCGCCGGCTGTTGTGGAGGGGGGGGGGGGCATCCGCGAGGGGGCGGGGACGCTCTCTCATTGACGGTACACAGTGTGAGAAGAGCATTTATGCAGGTGAACACCAGGAAGGCGGCTGGCCCAGATGGAATAACAGGACGCATACTCAAGTCCTGTGCTAACCAGCTAGCCCCTGTGTTCACCACCATATTTAATCGATCCCTGAAGGAGTCAGTGGTCCCTGCCTGCTTCAAGATGTCTACCATTATCCCGGTACCAAAGAAACCCTTCCCAGCAGGTCTCAATGACTACAGACCGGTGGCACTCACCTCTGTGGCCATGAAATGTTTCGAGAGGCTGGTCAAGGATCACATTTGTGCCTCCCTCCCCAGCGATATGGACCCTATGCAATTTGCATACAGGCCAAACAGGTCCACTGACGATGCGGTCTCCCAAGTACTGCACAGCACCCTCTCTCACCTGGACCGTCAGAAGGGGGGCTATGTGAGACTGTTGTTCATTGACTACAGCTCAGCGTTCAACACCATAGTCCCCACCAGACTGGTGGACAAGCTGATCGAGCTGGGTCTGAGCTCCGCCCTGAGCGCCTGGGTACTGGACTTTCTGAGTGAAAGACCCCAGGCGGTCAGGGTGGGGGGTCAGACCTCCAACACCATCACCCTGAGCATCGGGTCCCCCCAAGGCTGTGTTCTGAGCCCCCTGCTGTACTCACTATACACACACGACTGTGTGGCCAAGTTCAGCTCCAACTCCATAGTGAAGTTCGCAGACGACACGGTGGTGGTGGGGCTGATCTCGGACAACGACGAGAAGGCCTACCGGGAGGAGGTTGAGGTACTGGAACGCTGGTGCCAGGACAACAGCCTGCTCCTGAACATTGGTAAAACCAAGGAGCTGATCGTGGATTATAGGAGAGGACAGCAGGAGACACACACACCACTGATGATTAACGGGGCTACCATGGACAGGGTGAGCAGCTTTAAGTACCTGGGGGTCCACATCTCAGAGGATCTGACATGGACAACACACATAGACACAGTAGTAAAGAAGGCGAAGCAGCGCCTCTACCACCTGAGACAGTTAAGGAAGTTCAGAGTATCGGGGAAGATACTCCAGTCCTTCTACTCAGGAGCTGTAGAGAGCATCTTGACCGGAAACATCACTGCCTGGTATGGAAACAGCACGGCACAGGACAAGAAGGCCCTACAGAGAGTGGTGCGCTCAGCCGAGCGTACCACGGGTATTGCACTACCTCCCCTGCAGGTTCTATACAACAAGAGGTGCAAATCCAGAGCCTGCAGAATAATGAAAGACCCCCACCACCCCAATAACAGCCTGTTCCAGCTGCTGAGGTCAGGCAGACGCCTGCGAACCCCAGCTACTAGGACAGAGAGGCTTAGGCTCAGCTTCTTCCCCCAGGCCATCAGAGCCTTGAACAATGAACATTGAGTGCCACAGAACACTGAACTATCCACACACAAGCACACATGAGCACACACATGACACGCACGCTGTGCACGCTCACACACTAGCAGCCACTTTAACACTTTAACATGAGCGGGCACACACTCATGCCGCACACACCCACTTATGGCCAAAAGGAAAGGCCACTTTAAATTAGTATAACAACAGTAACAGTGTATTGCACTACCAAAGCTACCTAGCATGTCCTATATGCTCTGTAAATAACTATGTACAGATACCGAGATGTCACACCATGTTACCTGTTACCTGTTTATTGCACAATGTTGTTTTTATTGGATTCTATTATATGTTGTACCACTGTATTGCACATCGTTGCGGGCAAGACCACCCGCATTTCATTGTATACTTGTATGCCGTGACAAATAAAACTCTTGACTTGACTTGACTTGATATAGACCCAGACGCCACGCCAGTAGTCTGCCCACTGAGAAGGACACCGATCGCCCTGCGTGGCCGACTGAAAAAGGAGCTACAGAGTATGGAAGACACACAGATCATCGCTAAAGTCATCGAACCAACGGAGTGGGTCAGTGCACTGGTCATTGTTGAGAAACCACGCACAGGCAAGCTCAGACTATGTTTGGACCCTAAGGAGCTAAACAAGGCTATCAAGCGCCCGCACTACCCTCTGCCGACACTAGAGGACATCACACCCAGACTAACAGGCGCACGCTATTTCAGCGTACTGGATGCAAGGTCGGGATACTGGTCCATCAAGCTCTCCACAGAATCATCGAAGCTGACGACGTTCAACACACCGTTTGGACGATACAGATTCCTACGATTATCATTTGGGCTCGCTTCTGCCCAGGACGAGTTCCAACGGAAAATCGACGAGACATACGAGGGACTGAACGGAGTAGCAGCTATAGTAGACGACATCCTTGTCTATGGCACGACCAGAGAGGAACACGATAAGAATCTACATGCAATGTTGGAGAGATCACGGGAGAGAGGCGTTCGGCTCAACGCAGACAAGTGCACCATCGGAGCCACCGAAGTGAGCTACTTCGGGCACGTCCTTTCAGCTGACGGCATGAAGCCTGACCCAGGCAAGATAGCTGCCATCAAGGAGATGGAGGCGCCAAAGAGCCGTGCAGAACTGGAGACTGTGCTAGGTATGGTCAACTATCTGGCGAAATTCGCCCCGAGCCTCTCCGAGATCAACGCACCCATGAGACAGCTGCTTAAACAATCGAATGAGTTCCTGTGGGACGCGCAGCACGACGCTGCATTCCAAAAGATGAAAGACATACTTACCAGTGAACCGGGGCCAGTCCTCATTTACTTTGACCCAGATAAGGAGCTCAGCTTGCAAGTGGACGCATCAAAGTATGGTCTGGCTGATGCAGGAAGGAAGGCCCATTAGCTACGCATCCAGATCACTCAGGACAGCGACGGTATGCCAAGTCCAGAGAGCGTCGATCAACCGCCGGAGACCAACGACCCTGAACTGTCAGAGGACTCAGAAGCAAACTCAGCTTCATACTACACCAGATCCGGCCGAGCAGTGAAGCCTCGGGACATTTTAGACCTATAAATGTACAGGGTGCAGGCGGATCGCTGCCCTATTATAACACTGTTTACCCCATTGGAAAAAAAGGGGTGGTGAAATGTAACAAAATATTAATGTATACTGAAATGATGACTTACTATATGTGTTGAATCTATGACTTACTTACCTTGCTTACTTGTCGATATAGTCCCATTTTGTTAGCAAGTTAATTCTACAAATAAGAGCTGCATATGGTAAGAGTGGTGAGACACACAACCAAATAAGCCTTGAATACATACCTTATTCACAGCTGAAGTATTCAAATCTTAAAGCAGACTTTCCAGAATAAGAGGGCACACAATACGAACTGTAATACCTTTGATACAAGAATCTTTTTATGTTTAACATATTAATCTTACCTGTTTACATTGCCTGGTCCTGACACAGGTAACGCACATGTTATTGTTTACAAAGAAACTCTTACAGAGTATTGCACAACCTCTCTTTATTTCAATTTTGTTCATAGCTTATAAAGCTTTCTTTAAAAGAAGGAGGATGTAATATTCATGCTTTGAATATATCATTTTACGAGGCGCACCTTCCTATTATGTATACCTGACAAGGGGTCCTGACAGTCAGTTGGCTGCCAGCCGTGGATGGAGTTACACTCATGCTTACCTCATGCTTACCTTTGATTAAACCTCTTAATGCAATCTCCTCGTCCTGAAGATTATTCTCTCTTAAATCGAATACGACACCCCCATCCAATCCAATTGTCTCCCACCTGGACACACCCACTCCCAGCCCTACAGACCATCGTTTTCCCTTGTGAGGGGAGCCCGTTTATTCGCCGGGTCGCGTGTAGCTTATTGCCAGCGGAAGAGTGCAAGAATGCTTCCGCATTCGTCACCATGTGACCGCGGCAGCGCGAGAGAGCGGCAGTGCGGAAATAGGCTGTCTATTGCCATTCTCTAAGACAAACTCTAACCTTAACCAGCTCCTTAACAGCGCCTAAACGTAACCCTTCTAACCTTAACCAACTCCGAAACAATGCCTAACCTTAACCTTAACCTTAACCATGCCTAACCTTAACCGGCGAAAGAATACACGTTAAAAAAAAAAATTGAAGGGATTCGAACTTGTCACCAACGGACCGCAGGACCGCAGCGCTGCCAGGTGAGCTAAGCTTCGAATGAAAATCATCAGGGATTACGGCTACATAATGCCGCAAGCTCTGCTGCAAGCTCTGCCGCTCCGCTCTGCGGCTGCCGCGCCTGCCGCGGGGCGTGTCGCAGCCAATCAGGGAAAACGCGGAAGCATTCGGGCGCACTCTTCCGCTGGCAATAAGCAATAAGCCGCCGGGTCTCTCCACGCCAATTCTCCTGGGTTATGTAAGCTAATAAACCTGAGTTCACCTGATTGTCTACACTCAATGATCAGGGTTCAATTCCCTAACACATGTCTCTGCGGTGAATGTAGAGTCCAAAAAAATGTAGAAATAATTGATGAATTTAATTGAATGAAGATTTAGACCCGTTTACAAACTCTCACATTTCCGGTTAAGTGCTGCCTTCAATGGAACTTGTGTTTTCCATGTTCACAAGGAGAGTTATGACGACCCACCGTTGTGGTATTCACAATGTTGTAAGTTGAAAATCAATAACCCCAGTGGCTTCAAGACACATTGCCCAGTTGCCTAGCAACAGTTTTCCTCATGACTGCAACCCACTTGCAGTCGAGACCACAGACGCATGAGTTCCACTTGAAGGCAGCATTGAACTGGAAATGCTTTCTTTGGCAAGGTTTTAGCAAGAATGCACTGGTTTGTGAATTACTGAACATACGACTGGATCTTGGATTATACTGCACAAGTTATAAGAGAGTTTGTAAATGGATATTTTTTATGTTGTTTTGCTGTTGTTAAACCAAATCTCCATCAAGTATTTCTACCAGTTTTTGGATTCTACATTCACAGTGGAAACATGTGAGACGAAAAATCTGAATCAGAATCAGAAAGGACTTTATTGCCACGTATAGTTTTCACATACAAGTAATTTGCTTTGGTCGTTTTTCGGCGCGACATTAACGGACAGACAATAACAGACAGATAATAAAATAAAAAGGTGGAATAAAATAAAATGGGATATAAACTAGATTAAATAGGAGCACAATAGAATATAGTATAATTATAAGTAAGAAATACAAATAGGCCAGGGCTGTACACTGTGGTCAAGTAAAAATAAATCTTCAAGGCATCACAGGGTAAGTAATTACCAAGGAGTAATTATCCTGTGACTTCTATGTATCCTTTTCACTAACTCTTATGCTAAACCCCAAAGCACCCACTCCAACCCAAACTGTCTCACTCAGACACAACCTATGCATCCTGTCTCCATCCACCCTCTCCTCTGATATCCTGTCAGCCCTATACCCTTGAGTGAGACTTTCTCTGCTCTCCCTTCAGACATGGCAACCTCCACCCTCCTTTCAGCCCTTTCAATCTCCATCGACAAAGTTCTGTCCCCGCGCCAAAGAAGCCTGCTAGCCGCTCCCCACCCTCGACCGTCGCTGACGGACGCGGTTAGAGAAGAAGGACAGAGCCTGAGAGCTGCAGAGAGGAAGCGCAGAAAGACCCGCCTCCCTGGTGACATCACCGCTCGTCATAATCTCTTCTCCAAAAACATGACTACTGCCAAAGCCTCTTTTTTTCACCATAGGATTGAGGCTACCGTGTCCTCCCTCCTCACTCCCCCCATCACTCCTCCCCCCACTCTCTCCGCAGGCAGAGGACATCTGCAGCTGCGTCTCCCAACCCCCACCCACTCCAAGTGCTGAAACAGAACCTCATCGTTCTCTCCCCGGGCCGTACAGATGCCAATACTCTGACACTGGTGACGTTGAACCGTCCCCACCGCATGCCAGCTGGACCACGATACCCTCCCCACTCCTCCAGACTATCACACCAGACATCCTCCCATTCCTGACTGCAACCATCAACTCCTCTCTCAACTCCGGCGTGAGTGGTTACCACCTCTCTAAAAACACTGCTTACCAACCCTGAACCCCACCGGCGTTGGTCTCTCTTTTGTCTTTAGATCACTTGAACAGGATTGCAAGCAACGCGCCGCTAGCCGGGTTTAACCGAAACACTTCAACTCATACAGAACGCAGCGGCCCGCCTGATCTCCAACCTATACCAAAGTCGAACCCCAACGTCAAACCACTTCTTCAGAGAGAGAGTTGCACTGGCTCCTCATTGCCGCACGAATCCGCTTCAAGGTCCTTGACCCGGCATGCCGTGCAGCGAGGGGAACGGCTCCCTCCTACCTCCGGTCTAATGGTCTCTAACTACACGCCCTCGAGACCCCTTTGTTCTGCATCTTCTGGCCACGTGAGACCCACTCCTATTCGGGCTCCTGCGAGGGGTCATCGAAACGAAGCAGGCTATTCTCTGGCCTCGCTTCCCACCACAGGCAGGACAGCTGAAATCCGCCCAATTTTCTGCCATCAATTAAAAACACACTTTTTTCAATTAATATAAAAAAGAAAAAATAACTTCTGTCTTGTACCATCATGTACTATGCTATGTCTATACTACTATCTACAATGTACTATGTTACTATGCTTACTACTACCTACTATGCTAATATGTCTATATTTTATGCACTCAGAGTGCAGCACTCAAGTTTGGCACTGCTAGACGAACCCTTAGCATACGTGGTCCTCTAGTCTAGGTGACGTGTGCTGTGGGGAACTATGTTTATAGTGGTGTGCACCTGGTGGAGAGGATAGGCATTGCAGAAGCCCTTAGTCTCTAGTGTGGATGGAACCTTCGAACCAAGCCCAGATCAGCCATTTTGTAGTGTGATGTGTGCCTGGTGCCAGTGTATGGCAGCCATTGAGCCTGCGTAGCCCAAGGTTGGGTGCTACCAGTGGTGGTGAAGGAGGACATTTCCACCCTACATTGTAGGGAGAGCTTTGAATGTCTAGAAAAGCGCTATATAAATGTAATTAATGATTATTATTATTATTATTATTATTATTATTATTATTATTATTATTATTATTATTATTATTATTATTATTATTATTATTATTATTATTATTATTATTATTATTATTATTATTATTATTTGTATTTAAATGAGAATATTTAATAATGATTGTATTATTAATACATTAATATTATACTGTCTGTTGTTGTGTGGTGGATGTTCTAAGTCTAAGGCCTCTGACACCGGACCATACCGGTTCACATACCGGACCATACCGGTTCACATACCGGACCATACCGGTTCACAAAAGGTGGCGGCAGTGTCCTTAAAAGTAGTGAGGGGGATCAATTTGTCCAAAGGTCTTTTGCATCTTGTTCCAACTGCTGGGAGCAGCAAATCTCTTTCTCTTTAACTCCCCCCCTCACACACACACACTCTCTTAAAACTCTGTGTCACGGTCCAGCAGCTCCTGTATCTTCCCTACCCCTGTGTTTCTCCTGTCTGTCCTTGTTTGTGTGTCAGCTGAGGCGAGCAGCTTCCTGCAAACCATATACGGCAATCAACTCATTCTGCTCACCTGCTCAGCATTGCAACCACACCTGTCAGCCATCTTCTCATCAGCCCTGCAGTATATCAACCCCGGTTCTTCAGTCACTCTTCGTCAGATCGTTGACTCAGATACTTGGTAGTGACGTTCAGGCCTCTCTTTGAAAGATTATCCCTCTAACGTTTTCTTTTGGTCAGTTCTCTGTGTTTTTGGTGCTTCGCTCATTCTGCGTTTCCTTTTGCCTCAGGATCACCACTGCCTGCCTGTCTGCCTGCCTGCCTTTCTGCCTGCCTTCCTGCCTTCATTGTAACAACCTCCTTACGCCAGGCCTGGATTTCCCCATACCCATGCTTCCCCTGTTCTTTATTATCTCATTACAGTGTCCGCCTGCATTTTGGGTCCCTCAGTCCTGTTCCTGACATACTTATATACTGCCTACAACTGTCTTACACTCATAACTACCTACCTCAACCTATAGTCTATCCATGTATGTATGATAGCAATGTACAATAACACTGTACCCACTGAATACATTTATATACATACCTACTCTTATTAGTTAAACCACTGGTTATATATCATACTTGGCTATCGTGTCTCGCTCTGCCAATGAGATATCCTCTTATCTCCATGCACGCGAAACAAACAAATGCACCCACTTGCGTCTCCCTATATGACGCCGGAAATGGTCACGCTCCACCTTCCTCATTTCGTTTCCAACACGGAAGTAGCAGTGCACTCCGTGAACTAGTTGTTATGAAACGCAGGGAGAAATTACACAATGTTGGGTATTCGCCAGAAGTTCACCAGCCCCCGGAACCTTCTCGGCACATCCTAACAGTGCAACAGGCTTGTCCTGGGTTTTCCTCGTCTCGTGACAGCGGACCGCGGGACATCGCGTGACGGTTAGCGGTCGAGCTAAGTCGTGCACAGGTAGGGCCTGCGCTAAAGCCTATCAGGCATTGATACTAGCATGAGTAATACTGCTCGTTGTCCCGTGAGACAACCGAGTGATGTATTGGCGCGGGGGGGGGGGGGGGGGGGGCGGGATATTTGGGAAAACATGGTCGTCATGACTCTTTTTTGGGTGTTTTTCCAAGTATCCTAGAGCGCGTGGCTAATGCTAATGCTACAATGTTGGGATGCCGTTCCCATGTTCCCCGCCGTGGGCTGTCGCCACTCTTCCCTCCTCTTAACCGTTTCATTGCTGAAGGTCAATCAGTGTCTAATGTGGGGGGTTTTGCTGAGGCTTATTTACCCTTTATACGGGTGGATGGGCTGACGACAGGGCGCAAGGCAGGTGTGCCGTGGTTAGAGGGCCAGGTAGCATCGGTCCTTTGCCCTGGCATGGTTGAACGGTATCCCACCCGGAAGCCGACGCCAGAGGGCGAGTCGGCCCGGCAGGTGGCTGATGAAGCTTATACCGCCGCAGGACGGAATTTAGCAGCAACCAATAACATTGCTAATTTGGCTGCTTTTCTGTCCACAATGGTGTCGGGTGGTGGGGCCTTAGCGCCAGCCGACGTCGAAAACATTGCGCATGTTTTTGAGGTTATACAGCTTTTGACCCAGCCGCAAGTTATAACCGCAGGGAGGGCTAGGATGCTCTCAACACTTTGCGGGCCGCATGCTTTCAGTGAAGCGCAAGCGGCCCCACGTTTCGCTTCTCATGGGGACAGGGGCTGACACCCAGTTGCTAGCTAGGCCTGGGTCTGCCTGTGAGAATGCTGTGCTGTCAAGCGGCTCCCACGCCACACGTTCTGCGTCTGTGTTTGGTGATCCTGGTGTTGTGTCTGTCGATGGAAAAGGTTGTCAGCGGGGGAACTCGAGGCCCAGGAGGAGTTCCCCCAGCCCTGCCCTCGCCAGGCCGGGTATCACGTTAGTGCCTCCCCCGACCGGAAGACCGGCGGTGGTCAGTCAGGCACGCGTGGTTTGGGTGGTAGTAATATCACTACAGGCCTACGGTGTGTAGGAACCCACCCTATCGGGCAGTGTGGGGGCCACACGCCTTGCATGTCCAGCTGCAGAGCAGGCTATCCTCAGCAGTCCATGCCGGGAAGATGCTCAGTGGGGGAGCTTATGTCACCAAGTGTGATGGCCGCTCTCCCCGTATCAGACCAGCCTTTTCTGTCGGGGTCCCCCCTTGGGTGCGATTGCCTCGTTGGTAGAGTCAGGGTGCGATATCCCGGCTCCGCGAGGCGCCCTGCTCACGCGGTTGGCGAGTCCAGGGTTGGCAACGCATAGCGGGTGGGACCGGGCCTCCTATCTACGGTTCCTGGCGGACCAGCGCCAGTTGGCGGCGGGTGCGCTTTGGGATTATCATCACGTATGGCTACAGCAGTGCCATATGTCGAGGTGGATGGAGAGAACGCTGAGGTGGGGACTTGTCTTGCAGTCTGCACAACCCCACCCTCCGTTTTTAGGTTTGGTATAGACCCTATTGTCAGGATCAGCAGCAGTGACAGCTCTGGCCAACAAGATCCAATCTGTGTTGGCGAAGCAAGCCATCGTCGTGGTCCCAAAGGAGGACGCGATGCGTGGCGTTTATTCCCGGATCTGCGCAGCCAGAGGGCGCTCCACATCCCTGGCAGGGAGAATGTGGGTGCAGATGTGATGTCGCGGGGCAGTCCTCATCCCGACGAGTGGGGACTACGTCCAGACATAGTCAGGCAGGTATGGGACCGATTCGGGGAGACGACTGTGGACCTGTTTGCGAGCAGACAGTCCCACCAGTGCCCCTTGTGGTTCTCGGTCAGTCGGAAGGACAATCCCCCCTCTGGGGGCGGATGCCTTCTTGATGTATCCGTGGCTGCCCGGGATTCTGTACGCGTTCCCCCCCATACACCTGATAGCTCAGCTGTTGGAGCGGGTACGTCTGGAGCGCAGGACTTTGATCCTGATCGCGCCGGACCGGGGCACGGCTGTGTGATTCCCGGTCCTGATCCAGCTCTCTGGGGCAGCCATTGAAGGTTTGGCTGCTGAAAGGGTGAGTCTGGAGGGGATGGGTCTTAACCCTACTGTGGTTGACACCATCCGGAACGCGCGCGCTCCGTCCACTATCGCGGTTTACGCAGGTAAGTGGCATGCTTTTCAAGAGTGGTGTGAGCTTGGGGGCCTGGACCCGGTGTCCTGCCCCCTGGACTCTGTTCTTTCCTTCCTCCAGTCTATCTTGGATAGGCTGTCGGCCTCGACAGTGAGGGTATACGCCGCGGCTATATCCTCTTGTCACGTGGGTTTTGAGGGCGGTACGATGTTCAGTCACCCTCTCGTGAAACGTTTCCTGCTTGGCGCTCGGCGTGTCAAGCCTGTGGAACGTTCTCTGTCTCCGAGTTGGGACCTCCAACTGGTCCTGGGCCGGTTGTCGGAGGCCCCGTTTGAGCCTCTTGAGCAGGCGCCATTGGAGCGGCTGTCCTTTAAGACCGCGTTCCTTTTGGCCATCACCTCCGCTAAGCACGTGGGTGAACTGCGTGCTCTCTCGGTGCGGCCTGAGTGCCTGTGTATTTGGGCCGATAGCGGTGCGACTCTGAGGCATAATCCGGTCTTCGTGCCAAAGAATATCCGGAGCTCTTTTCGCCCCAGAGATATTGTGGTTCAGGCGTTTCATCCGCCTCCTCACGCTAGTGAGTTGGAGGCGAGCCTTCACCTCTCGTGTCCTGTCCGTGCACTGGGGGTTTACCTCAGTCGGACACAGGATCTCAGGGCTTCCGATCAACTGTTTGTTTGTTACGGTGGCCCTCGCGCGGGTAAGGCGCTGTCCAAGCAGCGCCTGTCACATTGGTTGTAAGTAAGTAAGTAAGTAAGTAAGGTTGTGCGAGGGCATTGCCCTTTGCTACACGTTGGCTGGACTGGTCCCCCCCGGGGGCGTCAGGGCGCACTCCACTCGCACTCCACTCGCACTTTGGTGGAGTTGACTGCCTCCACCCCTTCGTTAGGACGGGCGGGTGGACGGGACTCCCCTCCTCCCTGGCTGGGGCTTACGGGCCCTCAGGGGGTACACTTGTCGGGCCACGCGTCCGCTCTGCCCCATATCTCATTGGCAGAGCGAGACGCGATAGCCAAGTATGATATATAACGAAAGGTTATTTCATAACCTAGTTATATGAATACTGGCTGAGCGTCTCGCTCTTAGCGCCCTGAGGTCCCTTGGATGGGTTTCCGCATATGGAAATTGTTCTGAGGAAGGTGGAGCGTGACCATTTCCGCCGTCATATAAGGAGACGCATGGGAGTGGCTTGGTCACGTGCAAGTGGGTGCATTTGTTTGTTTCGCGTGCACGCTATGTGCGTGGAGATAAGAGGATATCTCATTGGCAGAGCGAGTTATGAAATAACCTTTCTCTATTATGGTTTACTACCATAGTGTATTCATAATTGTACCACTGTATATAATAATACTGCACATAGTTCAATTTTGTTATACTCTGTACTTCTTGTGCAATGACAATAAACGGAATCTGATCTGATCCAAAAGGTTCATTACACTGGTGGAATCAATCAATCAAAACAGAGGGACAGAGCAGCAGTGGCCGTGGTGCCCCTCACAGCTGTGTATGTATGTCAGCAGCTCAGCCCTTTCAATTCAATGCTGGGGATGCCCAACCAGTTAAAGGTGCTGTAAGTGGTATTTATTTGTTAAAATAAGTGTTTACATTCTGACAGCCATAACTGCTATAGAGTGTCTGGTCAGTAACATGGGTCTCCCAGTCCCTCCACTCTGCAGTAAACACTAAATACATTTTCTGGTACCCCTTCCCACTTTATCCAATCAGGATTGATTGATTGATTGATTGAAGTTTATTTCAAATATGCAACATAACAAACAAACAAACATCAAGTACATGTATAGCCTTAAGCCGTTCAAATAATAAATGTATATAAAACATTTAAAAGAACAAAGAACAAACAAAAAAGTCAAACTAATTATTTTGTCATTTACATATTTGAAAAGGTGTGGGAGGAAGCATACACTTATTTAATCCCACCCCTATTTACTCATCAGAACATACTATATTTTATTGACTAATTCATACATTACTAGACTTACATTGAAAAAAATTTACTTAGTTAACAATAATCCTTTTTTTTCTTTCTTATTAATATTTGCCAAAACTGTATGTTACCCTGTATAGTTCCTCTAGCCATTTCTTATACATATATACAACTATATACCTACATACACATATATACATTTATATATACATACATACAAATACATACTGCCAGTTATCAAACCCCTTCTTCATCTCTATACCTCTGGAAAACCATTTGACTGTATTTTATTTTAAACAGTTTTATGTTTTGACATTGCCTTAACTCCACAATCAGACCGTTCCATAATTTTACTCCGCAAATTGAAATACAAAGACTCTTCATGGTCGAGAGAACCATAGATTTTTTATTTCTTTGACTTATTTCAAGAAATATTGCCATACCAAGGCAGATAATCTTACTTGTTTCAAGCACACATTTTTATTTCTTATTTTTGCAATGTGGAGTTCTCTCTCCTGATTGGATAAAGTGAGAATGGGGTACCAGGAAATGTATCTTCTGTTTACTGCAGAGCGGAGGGACTAGTGGGTGACCCATGTTACTGACCAGACACACTATATCAGTGATGGATGTCGGAATGTAGAGCTATTATTTTAACATGTAGACCATTTATTTTAACAAGAAAAATACTGTTCGGCCCTCATGTAGCCCCTGGGCATGCAGCCCCTGTCGTCCTTGTGAGAAAACGTGAGGGCAGCTGTCGCTTGTGCACAGATTACTGCAAGCTTAACGATCTCACTGGGAAGGATGCGTAACCCCCCTCCCTAGAACTGATGAAGCCCTTGATAGTCTGAATAGAGCATGCTGGTTTTCTACGCTTGAGTCGACGAGTCGAAGTAAATACCCAAGATAGGCATTAGACTATTTTTGTCACTCGCCGATGTTTGTTGGAATTTAATGGGTTGAGGTTCTGCCCTTGGTACATTTCAAAGGCAGCTGGACGTGGTGTTGGCCGACGTACAGCGGGCTACTTGTTTTGTCCGTTTGGATAATGTAATTGTATTTGGCCGCGCTTTCTCAAGAGCACCTGGAAACGCCCCCGGGATAAGCAGGGGTGCAGTGCTGGGCAATGGGCATATGCGGTCAAACGACGTTTGGGCTTCGTCACTGAGGCCGAAGTGCGCGCATCCTATTATTATGCAAAGTCTAGGTGATAAGTGCCGGCGAGACGACACAAAAATGACTCGTCGGCCCGTATACCCCGGCCGCCGGCACTTATCACCTAGACTTTGCATAATAATAGGATACCGACAACCAAATACAAGCCCTGTAGGTGTGGTGGGGGGTTGCTTGATCTCCCGACTGGAAGGATAACATCTGTTCTGTGCGCAACCGAGGGAACATGTATGCGTTTGGCCTTCGCCCATATTACGACTGCACCCCTGGGGATAAGGCTGTGGTCTCAAGGTTAAACCGTGCAAGCGTGACCTCGGCCATGTTATTTCAGCAGGGGGAGTCAGAGCAGATGCGGTCAAAATGATGCAAGTCAGTGGGAGAAACGGAAGTCCATAAGAATCAGGGGTTGGCATCATATTACAGACATTTTGTGAAAAGGGTTTGCGGCGTTTTAACACCAGGGGTGCAGTCGTAATATGGGCGGAGGCCAAACAGTATCCTATTATTATGCAAAGTCTAGGCACTTATCACCTAGACTTTGCATAATAATAGGATGCGCGCACTCAAACGCCGTTTGACCGCGGTTGCCCAGCACTGCACCACTGTTTAACACCCGTTTAATCAGCTGACGGAGAAGAGCAGATGCTTCAGATGGAGTGTGGTGCTGCAGTGTTGTAGTCGAGTCACTAAATCTAGAGTCCGAGTCGAGTCTCGAGTCCCCGGTGTTCGAGTCCATGTCCGAGTCACCAAAGAAGATCTCGAGTGGAGTCCGAATCGAGTCCCCATTACCCTAGTCCGAGTCCAAGTCATCAAGGTTGATGACAAAGACAAAGAGCTGACATACAAATAAAAAAAGGTCTACATTAAACATAAATGACACAGCGGTCACCAAAGAAATTAAATAATGTTATGGTATTAATATAGCCATCAATAATCCTCGTCTACACCTTCCGGGTCTGAATGCAGTCAATGCTAGAGTCCCAAGTCCAAGTCCGAGTCATCAGTGCTCACCAGACCTGAAAATCAGTCCAGGAGTCTGACTCGAGTACTACAACACTGTGGTGCTGGGTCATCACAGGAAGACAGATAAAATAAGATTAGATAAGATAAGATTAGATAAGATATTCCTTTATTGATCCCCTTGGGGAAATTCAGGCATCATAGCAGCATGGGGGAGGGGGGAGGGGAGGTACAGGTACATGGCGATAGTAGAAGACATGATACAGGTAATAAAATTATAATACAGTAAAAAAGTTAAAATAGGCAGTGTAAACAATATAACAATATAATTAAATTAGTATACGCATATGAGCAAGCAGGCAGTGTAAATCAAGGTGCAGAGATGAGGGTCTGTATATCAGTTATATTTGCATTACAATAAATATAGTTACAATAGACACTATAATCTAAATATATACTATGAGTAAGTGAGTATACAGTATAAACAGATGCAGTATGCATAAGGTACGTATGGCGTGATATACGTCATACGTTGTCCATTTAGGTAGTCCGTTTAGGCGCGAGTCAGACATTCCTAATAGTTCTTGAGTTCTGCTACAGGGGCTTGGAGCTATAGTTAGAGCATAATGCAAGCAGGGTGTTGACAAAGCAGGAGTAGAAGTAGGCTAGCACCAAAAAGAAATAGCTTTTGAGTATGGCATTTCAAGCATTACCTGTTAGGAAAGGAATTCAATCCGAGGACGGATTCCCTGCGGTGGCTCCGTATTTTCCAGGGTTGGGGGGGGTCAGATAGCTTTGGTGGGTAGAACAACTGGCCAATTTTCAACACACCATTGTGCCCAGACCAGGAAAATCCCATGCTAATGCCCTGTCTAGGTTGCCGCCGTTTATGCCTTAGGCCTGAGTACATCTGGTCTCCACACTGCCCAGCAACCAGTGAAAGATTCTGTCAATGTAGTCAATGTAATAAGACTACAAAGGCACCCCCCCCCCCCCCCCCATGCTGACGAGCTGGCAAACAAGCTCAATACTTTCTATGCACGGTTTGAGGCTGTAAATTACAACAACAGCCTACAGGCCACTGCAATGGAGAGTAGACCCACTGCCGATGGAGACTCAGTGTTCAGGATAACAAAACATGAGGTGAGGAGGACCTAAGAAAGTGAATACCAGGAAGGTAGCAGGACCGGACGGCATCCCCGGTCACGTCCTAAAAGTCTGTGCCGAGTCGACCAACTGGCCCCGGTATTCACTGACATATTCAATCTGTCCTTAGAACAGTCTGTGATATATATTAAAAACTGAGTTCTTTGGATTGATATGTATGAGCCAGCTGGACAGAGATTCAGGAGACAAGGGTGGATTCAATCGATGGTATTTATTGACAAGAACACACGGAGAACGAGGAACAGTCCTGGAGACCACAGACCTCCATGGGGCTGCAAGGCTCCAGAATGATGACACAACCATGGCTTTTATCCTATATGGGAGTTCCAAATTTAGCGAGCCACTGGTTAATAATGGATGATCCGACAGGCTTGGTCGTATATGGTCATATGTGGGGGTATATGTGAGCTGTTGCTGAATCTGATATTATGTTCATCTTTGCTCCTCCTCAGTGGATGGTGGCCTGAGGCCCGATGCAGTCATGCATGCACCGGTCATCAGGTCACACAGGTCATCAGGTCAAAGTATTTCTGGGTGCGCGGGCAAGACGGCTTGGTCAGTCGACCCACTGGCACATTCCAAAGTGGGGGAGACGACCAGAGGAGCTTAAATAGAAGAGCTTAGAAGATATTAGATATTAATGAACTGAAAATACCTATCATCGGTCATCCCCACCTGTCTCAAAAAGTCCACTATTGTCCCTGTACCCATAAAGTCCACGCCCGCTTGCCTCAACGACTATCGCCCTGTAGCTCTCACCTCCATAGCCATGAAGTGCTTTGAGAAGCTAGTGAAGGGCTACACCTGTTCCTCCCTCCCCAACACCTTGGACCCGCTGCCATTTGCATATCGCCCCAACAGGTCCACGGAGGACACCATAGCCCATGTGCTGCACACAGCAGCATCACACCTGGACAAGAGGCAGGGGAACTATGTGAGAATGCTATTTATTGACTACAATACCATAGTCTGCTCCAAGCTCGTAGTCAAGCTCAGAGACCTGGGCTTGAATTTACGACCTCTGCCAGTGGGTCTTGGACTTTCTGACAGGAAGACCCCAGGTGGTGAGAGCAGGCAACTGCACCTCCTTATCCATCACTCTCAACACAGGTGCCCCCCAGGGCTGTGTTCTGAGCCCCCTCCTCTACTCGCTGTACACACATGACAGCAACACAATCATCAAGTTTGCTGATGACACAGTTGTGGTGAGCCTGATCTCCGCAAATGACGAGAGGGCCTACCTGGGAGAGGTAGAGAACCTGGCACTGTGGTAAGATATTCCTTTATTGATCCCCTTGGGGAAATTCAGGCATCATAGCAGCATGGGGGAGGGAAGGTACAGGTAGTAAAAAGCAGTGTAAACAATATAACAAATCAATATGATTAACATAACATAATTAACTCTGGACATGTGCATAATGGTCAACAAGGTGCGAGAAGAGGGTATGTATGCCCTCTCAGTTATATTTGCCCTACAATAATAGTTACAATATATAATCTAATCCAATAATCTAAATCTAATCTAATATATAGTAAAAAAATTCTAAATGCTAAATATATGATCTGATGAAGTATACAGTATTCACATAAGGTATAATAATATATAATAATAGGGCGGCTATGTGGTGCAGTGGGCAAGGCGCTCACCACGAATACTGGAGGCTGGGCTCAAACAGATCATCTCCCTGTTCGAGCCCAGCGCTCCACATTGCTTTCAGTTTAGCTGGTCGTCCGCACTAATACACATTGGCAGTATTAGGGGGAGGGAAACTGATGGGTGGGGATCGGGCGTTGTGGACAGCGACTCCTACAGGTCGGTTGGTGCGCCTGCGCAGTAGAATCAGGAAGCGACGGGGGCGGGGCCCCTCCAAAGCCCAGACCCCCGACGCTGAAAGATCGAGCCGCGCAGGTGGAAAGATGCGACCGCTGTTACCTCGAGTATCGGAGGGGACTCGTGCTATGTATGACTTAGTCCACATTGCAGCCGGCTTGTGGGAGGCATGAAACAGCGTTCAAAGACAGGGGAGGGTTGAATTGGACGATACGAAAATTGGGATGGGAGAAAAAAATAGAAAAAATGGGAGAAAAAGTGGATCAAAAAAAATAATATATAATAATGCAGGACCTGTCGCAGAGGTCTTTATTCGGCATGCAACGACACTCCAATGTTTAGCGGCACACACAGTGGTTCGTTTTTAACACACACACACCGGAACACACACGCATGCATTGTCTTTAGGATCGCAGATGAGATACTCCTCTGCGATTAACCCATCCCGTCGTCCTTCCCCCCAAGGGCAGCCAGGAGCAGTCACGGACGCGACAACGATCTGTTGTTGTGCATGTTTTTCCATTGGGTTTCTCTTATCGTGGGGGGGGGGGGGGGTATGCATAAGGTAGTATATTGTCCTTTTAGGTTCCTAGTAGTTGGATGTCTGGCAGCAGTCTCTGCCCACTGTTGTGGAGCCTGATGGCCGCTGGTATGAAGGACTGGCCGAGGCGGTTAGTCGAGTGTCAGGGGGTGGGGGGGTATGAGTCTGTGACTGAACGTGCTTCTCATCTTGACTTATGTTATCCAGGATTGCAGCCAGCTTCCTTCTCATCCCCCTCTCTGCCACCACCTCTAGTCTGACCAGCTCGACTCCCACCACGGATCTAGCCTTCTGTGTTGTCCGACCAGTCCAGTTTATTGTTCAGGTGTACCCCAAGGAATTTATATGACTCCACCACCTCCACCTCATCCCCTCGGATGGTGATGGGAATCGGGGGGGGGCCTCTTCTTGCCCCTCCGGAAGTCCACCACCAGCTCCTTGGTCTTACTGGTGTTGATGGAGGTGGTTGCTGTCGCTCCACCCCACAAAGCTCTCCACCAGGGCTCTATACTCCTCCTCATCGTTGTCGGTGATGTAGCTTATGATGGAGGAGTCATCAGAGAACTTCTGCAGGTGGCACCTGCTTGAGTTGTGGCAGAAGTCTGAGGTATAGAGGGTGAAGAGGAAGGGTGACAGCACAGTTCCTTGGGGGGCGCCGGTGTTGCTCACCAGTACGCCAGACTGACTGTCCTGTAGTCTGACATACTGCGGTCTGTCAGTGAGGTATTTTATTTTATTTATAATTTTTTTTGGACTTTATGGTGTTTTTGTGTTCTTGATTTATTGTGATGTTTCTTCTTGACTTGTTTAAAGAAGATGTGTCCGGCCCATGGGGACATTAACGTGTGTTGTCGGGCCTTACAAATAAATTTGATTTGATGATGATTTGATTTAGGTAGTCCTTGATCCAGGCCACCAAATCCCTCCTAGTTACACATACACAGTCCTCATATCCCTCCTAGGTCTCAACCTACACACACTCAAGACCCCTCTGCTCTACATCCTCTGGCCGCCTCAGACCCACTACTATCCTCGCTCCGGGAGGGTCATCAAAGAGAAGCCACCTATTCTCAGTCCTCGCTCCACAATGGTGGAACAAACTTCCCATCTCAGTTAGGACAGCCGAAACCCGACTAATCTTCCGCCGTCGACTAAAAATACACTTCTTCAATCAATATCTGAAATGAAAATATTTTTTTTTATAAAAAATAAAGAATGATCTTATACTATCATGCACTCTTCCTACTATACTAATATGTCTTTACTACTATGCACTCAACACTGCAACACAAGTTTCAGCACTGTTTGATGAACATTGTTACTCAGCTGTAAGAGTTGTACCCTTCCTGCTGACTTGTCGTACAGAACCTGTAAGTCACTTTGGATAAAAGCGTTCAGCTAAATGACAAAATGTAAATGTAAATGTACACAACACAGTGACTGGGGGTCGTCTAGTAGTGCAAAAATGGCAGAAAAAATAAAGGCTTTTGACAGAAAATTTACAGAAACCAGAAACAGAACAAGCTTTCCTTTGATTAGTAGGAAGAGAGTTGTCAAAGCAGCTTTTCTTTATCAATCTTGGACTATGATGGTGTAATCATCATCTGTGTGCTTTATGAGAAGGTTGCTTGGAAACGCAACAAACACTGGCCCTTACTGGTAAGCTACCTGGTATTTGTTATTTTTAAGGCCCTTACTGGTAAGCTATGTCCTTATACTGCATCATTTTTGGAATGAAATATTGGAACGTATGGAACCCGTTCTGACGACTGGCTGGTCCTTAAGGTCCAGTTTGCTCTGAACAGGGTAAATCTGCATTTTGCTACGATGCCCCTCTAGCTCATGGAATGAACTCCAACAGTCCTTAAAGCTTGAGATTCTCCCCTCTGCTGCAGAGTTTAAAACCTTGATCTCTAACCTTTGTCAATCAAGTTGTACATGTTTTAATTGTACTGAGCGTGTACTGAACGTGTGGACCGAGCGTGTGTACTGAGTGTGTGTACCGAGCGTGTGTACTGATCGTGTGGCCCCCTTGTTTTCCTTGTTTGTACAGGATAACCAGTTAAATTGGGATACACTACATATGTCACAATGGCTCATCGCGAGCACTGGGTTTACCCCCTACGAGGAGTTTGGACGAGACATGGCACTCCCTGTTGACATAACGCTCAACTTAGAAGACAGTGAAAGGTTCCCCCCTTTCACTAATATATGTTCACTTATATGTAAGAAAAGTAGCTGAGATTCTCTCCACAGTGGTGCAAGGCGGTTAAAAAGCACCAAGCTAAAGCTTCAGGTCAGTTAAAAAGCACCAAGCTAGGGGCGCCAGGGTGGCAGGGTTGCAGTGCAACGTGGACGTCCCAGGTTTGACTCCCGGTTATCTCTGATGACCCTCGACTCCCAGACCCGGAGACCCTTGCCGCATGTCTTCCCCCAACCTTCCTCTCTGTCGGGCCTGTCCGAAATAAAGCAGTAAAATGCCTAAAAACAAATCTTAATTTTTATTTTTTTAAAGCACCAAGCTAAAGCTTCAGGTCAGCAGAAGGCAGTTAAAAAGCACCAAGCTAAAGCTTCAGGTCAGTTAAAAAGCACCAAGCTAAAGCTTCAGGTCAGTTAAAAAGCACCAAGCTAAAGCTTCAGGTCAGCAGAAGGCAGTTAAAAAGCACCAAGCTAAAGCTTCAGGTCAGTTAAAAAGCACCAAGCTAAAGCTTCAGGTCAGTTAAAAAGCACCAAGCTAAAGCTTCAGGTCAGCAGAAGGCAGTTAAAAAGCACCAAGCTAAAGCTTAAGGTCAGTTAAAAAGCACCAAACTAAAGCTTCAGGTCAGTTAAAAAGCACCAAGCTGGCGGCTGGGTGGCGCAGCGGAGATTGCGCTCGTCACCAATGCAAAAGACTCCGGTCTCGAATCCGGGTGTCAGCATTGCCTCCGGCTTGGGCCGGCCGTCATACTAACTCAATTGGCAGAGTTAGAGGGTGGAAGTCGATGGGTGAGGATTTGGACGTTGTGGACAGCGACTCCTACAGGTCGGTTGGGGGACGCCTGCACGCGTGAACACTTTAGGCAACCAACTTGCGCTTCCGCGTTTCTCTGATTGGCCGAGCGCCTTCCGCGTTTCTCTGATTGGCCGAGCGCGGCTCCCCCTTAGGCTCCAGGAGAGAGGAGAGAGGCTGAAAACCCGCAGTTCTTGCCCAACTGATGGGAGCCGAATCCCGGATCCGATTTTTCTGATGAATACCCCCAAAACATGGAGGTCCCGAACGCATGGAAGTATTGATTGCGCCGTAAGGAATCATTAAAAAAATATAGCCAGGGGTGGGAGGAATTATCCAGGATTGCAGCCAGCTTCCTTCTCATCCCCCTCTCTGCCACCACCTCTAGTCTGACCAGCTCGACTCCCACCACGGATCTAGCCTTCTGTGTTGTCCGACCAGTCCAGTTTATTGTTCAGGTGTACCCCAAGGAATTTATATGACTCCACCACCTCCACCTCATCCTCTTGGATGGTGATGGGAATCGGGGGGGGGCCTCTTCTTGCCCCTCCGGAAGTCCACCACCAGCTCCTTGGTCTTACTGGTGTTGAGTTGGAGGTGGTTGCTGTCGCTCCACCCCACAAAGCTCTCCACCAGGACTCTATACTCCTCCTCATCGTTGTCTGTGATGTAGCTTACGATGGAGGAGTCATCAGAGAACTTCCACCGGGTAAATCGCGATTTTTTATTAGTTTGTCATGACAAACCAATTACATAATCCAACATATGTGTAAAGGCACAACATATTCCAGTTAACGGTATCTTTTTATTAATGATCAATACTTCCATGCGTTCGGGACCTCCATGTTTTGGAGGTATTCATCAGAAAAATCGGATCCGGGATTCGGCTCCCATCAGTCGGGCAAGAACTGCGGGTTTTCAGCCTCTCTCCTCTCTCCTGGAGCTTAAGGGGGAGCTTAGTATTCCTGCCTCTGAGGAGCGCGTCGCGGCTCATGCGCGCGCTCGGCCAATCAGAGCAATTCAGAGCAACGCGGAAGCGCAAGTTGGTTGCCTAAAGTGTTCACGTCACCTGCACAGCAGAGACAGGAAGTAGCGGGGGTAGTGTGAGCCTCCCATGCGTTACACCTCGCCAATGAGAGTCCGCGCTGTCTGGTGAAAAGATGTGACAGGCTGCCTCCTCGTGTACCGGAGGGGACACGCGATGCAAGGCTTCTATCCTCCCTACAACCGACCAGTGGGGGGCATAGTCGAGCAACGTTCAAGACAGGGGAGGGGAGGGGAGAATTGGAAATACGAAATTGGGATGGGAGAAAAATAGAAAATAAGGAGAAAAAGTGGATAAAAAAAAGATACCATAAACACTGCACCAACCAACAGAATATTTGGTGGCGGTGTGGGAGAGAAAACTGCCACGTGACCAACATATTTGATGTAGAGGAAGACAAGAACATAGGACCCTTTTTATCGGGAGCGGGGAACATAGGACCCGGGGGACATAGATACGCTCCCTTAAAAAGCACCAAGCTAAAGCTTCAGGTCAGTTAAAAAGCACCAAGCTAGAGCTTCAGGTCAGTTAAAAAGCACCAAGCTAAAGCTTCAGGTCAGCAGAAGGCTGCGTTTGACCTTTGAGCTAACTTCCAATATTATTCGGAGGGGGAGCTAGTCTGGGTCCATAATAAAAGCCAGGAAGAGGGGTCTGAGGCAGTATAATGATCCTTACAGAATAGTAGAGACTCGAGGGTCACAGAGGCCTTGTACTAAGTGGTACTAGCGGACGGGGGGCCAGAGATGGTGTTGCACTTGCTTTTTATTTTTCCGTGCCCAGAACGACCAGCCACCTGGGATGGAGAGGAGTCTGTCCGTCACGGCAGCCCACCAGACCTCAACCCCCGGCCCCGAGGCTTAACTGGAGAGCCAGCTGGGGCCATTAGCAACAACAGGAATCTACTGCAGCGTCCAGAGGAGGGGGCACCCGGGGGCCTACAGATGATGCCGTGTAGGAGGAGGGGGTACCAGGGGGCCTCTCCTACGGCCAACAGATGCAGACCACAGACGATGCTGTGCGGGAGGAGGGGGTACCCGGGGGCCTCTCATATACGGCCAACAGACGATGCTGTGTAGGAGGAGGGGGTACCTGGGGGGGGCTCTCCTACGGCCAACAGATGCGATGCTGTGCGGGAGGAGGGGGTACCTGGGGGCCTCTCCTACGGCCAACAGATGCGATGCTGTGTAGGAGGAGGGGGTACCTGGGGGCCTCTCCTACGGCCACCAGACGATGCTGTGCAGGAGGAGGGGGTACCCGGGGGGGGCTCTCCTACGGCCAACAGATGCGGACATGATGCTGTGCAGGAGGAGGGGGTACCTGGGGGCCTCTACTACGGCAGAGTGTTGACCGCCAGCCCTCGGCCAGCAGGAGGATCCCAGGCAGGGTCCCCCAGAGGTTGGAGGTCCCCCTGGGGAGAGGCACCCAGTCTGGGAGCGGATGCCGTCTGCTAAGTGTTTAGTTTGGAAACATTTAACATTTAGCTGAACATTGTTTGCAAACTACATGTTTAACATTTTAAGCTAAAATATTTAGCTTAGAAACCTCTACATTTACATTTAGTTAAATATTTAGTTTGGCGGGTTACGCATTTAGCTGAATATTTAGTTTACAAAACTACACGTTTAACATTTAGCTAAATATTTAGTTTGGCAAAGTCTACATTTAGCTAAATATATAGCTTGGCAATCTGTGGAATACGAATAACTGTGCCCAACAGTACTGTATATTTGCATATCTTAGATTATATTATTATATCTGTATGTTGTGTATGTCATAAATGTCATTATGAATTGAAAATGGGGGACTCTGATGTAAACAAGACGAAAGTCTTTCTCTGGTCTGCATCCCCTTAACAATTGTGTGTATTGAGCCGTACCCATTCTGCAATCTGTTAATTAAAGTTTTAAATCAATCAATCAATCAATCACAGAGACTCTGACTGCTGCTGTGACTTCACTGTCATCTCCACTAGCATTATTTGCAACAATGCATAGAGCACTTTTATATCCTTCTACCACTACACTCTGAAATTAACATGCAATACTGTTACTCTGTCACTCGTGCCTTATTTTTCTACTTTATCTATATATTTTTAAGATTCTTTATTTCAGCACGTTTCTCTTAATATTTTGTATTCTCGATTAGGCATCATGCCCTCTACATCATCTGCCCCCTACTCTCTCTGTTCTGCGAGTGTGGCTGGTTGCAGGATTGGACCCTGGTGTGTTGACCAATCATGCCAATCAGCCTACGCCTGCTTAACTACACCATCTCCAGTCTACCTGCCACAGACCAAGCCTGCTTAACTACACCATCTCCAGTCTACCTGCCACAGACCAAGCCTGCTTAACTACACCATCTCCAGTCTACCTGCCACAGACCAAGCCTGCTTAACTACACCATCTCCAGTCTACCTGCCACAGACCAAGCCTGCTTAACTACACCATCTCGTCTACCTGCCACAGACCAAGCCTGCTTAACTACACCATCTCCAGTCTACCTGCCACAGACCAAGCCTGTGTAACGGAGGTACCGCAAGTATATCCACAGTCACGATGGACTTCAAGTGTTGTGAAGTGACTGTGGATGTTAGCGGTACTGCAAGTAAACTCACTCCCCAGAGGCATCCAGACCCATTACTTAGGGGTGAATTCACCTCTTGGTATAGTGGTCTGTGATGCCACCCGCGACGCAGGAGACCGGGGCTCAACTCCCACTCGGGGCAATCCCTTAACAGGGGTCGAATCTGAAACACAACACAGAGCAATACGAGACCGGCTACACCTTAACTACACCATCTCCAGTCTACCTGCCACAGACCAAGCCTGCTTAACTACACCATCTCCAGTCTACCTGCCACAGACCAAGCCTGCTTAACTACACCATCTCCAGTCTACCTGCCACAGACCAAGCCTGCTTAACTCCACCATCTCCAGTCTACCTGCCACCCCCAGCCGCATGTAGTATTTTACCAACGCACTTTCAGTTCCGCGATCTGATTGGCCACTGACGTTTCTCTCAGCGCCAATCGTGTTACGCCTAGTTATGCCTCGAACAGCCTGCTAGCTAGCTAACGCCTAGTTCCATCACTGGTTAAGCTTGGCGACTCTTTCGAAGTTGGTTAAGGTTAGAGTTTGGAATCAGGGCTGGTGGTCTATCGCCCTGCTCTAAACCAAACGCTAACCTTAACCAACTTCGAAAGAGTCGCCAAGCTTAACCAGTGATAGAACTAGGCGTAACGCGATTGGCGCCGAGAGAAACGTCAGTGGCCAATCAGATCGCAGAAAACTGAAAATGGGTTGGTAAAAGCCTACACGCCCCCCAGCCACTGAACACGCAAATAAACATGTTCTTCCTACTGAAACTGCCTGCTTCTCTGCCTTAAAGTCCAAACTGTTACACAGTCTATCTATATTTTGTGATCCTGTGTGAAGGGGGGACTAGCAAAGTAAGATTTAGTTGACAGTGGCTCAGGAGGTAGAGCGGTCATCTGGTAATCGGAAGGTTCCTGGTTCGATTCCGGCTCCTCCCAGGCAGCGTGTTGAAGTGTCCTTGAGCAAGACACTTAACCCCGAACTTCTCCCGATGAGCGGGTCGGCACCTTGCATGGTCGCCTCCGCCTTCGGTGTGTGAATGTGTAAAATGTTAGATTTTTCTTTATAAAGTTCTTTGGATAAAAGCACTATATAAATGCACCATTATACGGTGTTTGATTGATTGAAAACTTTATTAACAGATTGCAGAATGGGTACAGTACAGCTCAATACATACACTGTACATTGGAATACTGACAAAGCCATACTTGGTCATTTACTGTACAACTGGGTTATGACATTTGTAGGGGCCAGTTTCGAATTGCAGTCTCCCGTAGGTGTTCTTTGAGAGTGTTTTTGAAAGTGGGTAGTGATTCACATTCCTTTACAGCTTTGGGTAGGGCGTTCCACATTGATGTGGCATAATTGCTAAACGTGTTTAGTCCCTTGTTTGAGCCGAATCTGGGTTTAACATGATTTGTGGAGCTCCCTCTGGTGTTGTGATCGTGGTATTCACTGACCTTTGGGAAGTATTTTGACATGTACATGGGTACCTTGGTCGTGTAGTGCATCTTGTAGACCAGGCCCATTGCAAGTTGCTGTACTCTGTCGTCTACTCTAAGCCATCCTAAGTTGTCAAAGTGGGCAGGTTGAGGTGGGTTCTAGGAGTCAGGTCAAGCAGTAGTCCGACTAGTTTGTTTTGAGATGTTTGTAATTTGGTTTTTAGTGCCTTTGAGGTGCTTTGGTACCATGAGGTGCAAGCATAGTCGTAGTACCCTTGAATGAGTGCTCCTGCCAGAGTCTTCAGGGTATTCTTGTTTACCAGAGAGGAGATCCGGTACAAGAATCGAGTTCGTTGGTTGACTTTTTCTTATTACATTGGATGGCATTTTGTCACAGGAAAGATTAGCCTCTAGCCTGGTAGGTTATTTCATCTTTCCTTGTGACAATATTGTCACCCACTGCAACTTGTTTAACTGTAAATGACAAATAAATATCTTGAACTACTACCGCTTCACTGGACTTCTTTTGTCTTTGTGCTTCTATTTAATTTATATCCCATTTTATTTTCACAACTAATGGACGTGAGGAAATACTTACGGGGAACTTCACAAAAAAAAAATAAGATATTTTGCACATCATCTCACCCGCACATTCATCTAGTTCAACAGTTATTGAGAGTAGTGTAACCGAGTGGATTTGAACCATAGAATCCACAGGCGGCCACACTAACCAGCTGAGCTAAAGGGTCAGACCCGTTAGCAGATGCTGATTGACTGCAACCGACTCGTTAGTAGTTTACTACTAACAGCTACTTACCGTCGTCTGTCCGTGGTCCTGTCAACTGGTGTAACGCGGTTATATTGCTGGGTTAAGTACTTCTATTCTATTCACATATATGCTTACCACTTGTATCTATTGCTATGTCCGCCCACTACAATCACACAAGCTGTCTAACGCCTGTCCCGTCTCCCTGTGAGTTGCTGTCCTGGAGTGCTGACCGGAGTGTCGGACGTCCCCTGATGAAGGCCGGGAGGATGCGACCCTCTCTGCGTGCCCTCCTGTCTCCGGAGGTCTCGTAGTGGTGACCGGAGTGCTGGACGTCCCGCAATGATGTCGGGGAGGTCGCGACCCTCTCTGCACCGCCCCCTATCTCCGGCTGTCTCTGAGCAATGACCGGAGTGTTGAATGTCCCGTGATTAAGACGGGGAGGACGCGACCCTCTTTGCGCCGCCCGTGCCTCAAATAGATTCGCTATCAGCTCTATCTTCAATCTTTCAAAATGTTCAGTTGCTATTGCATGCACTCATCTGTTTCACTACACACTTGAGTGCATGCTTACCAACTGCTAGTCTGAAACACTACTATCACCGACACCTAAGAAGGGAGATCCCCCCTTGAATGGCCCTTCTAAGGTTTCTCTCCTCCACACTGGCTGTGGAGCATTTTCCCCTATTGTTAGGTTTTAGTGAGTTTTTCCTTACCTTCGCGTGGGGTATGTCTGGGAGTGCTTGCATTCTTTCATTTATTTTAAATTAGTTGGACCTTATGGTGTTCTTGTTCTGTTCTTGACTTATTGTTATGTTTTCTTCTTGACTTGTTTAAAGAAGACATGTACGGCCCATGGGGACATTAACGTGTGTTGTCGGGCCTTATAAATAAATTTGATTTACAGTAGCAATACCTCATCTTATAGGGACTTATCATTTCACTGAGCTGTAATTAATGTGGCCACTAGTGATGTCATCGGGGATGAATCCTTGTATTGTGTTAATTACAGCTCCACAAAACGATGTAGATGAAACATTAGCAACACCATGTCTTATAGCGACTGCTACCTTATCATTTCATTGAGCTGTAATTAACAACACAAGGATTCAGTGTCCCTGATGACATCACTGGTGGCCATATTCAAACTCATTTACTCCCGATAACCGTCTGACTAAATTAATGTTTGACAAAACGGTTGTTTTTGGATGAGATTATGTGCAAAATAAACCAGCAGTGTTATTTGGTTAAGTGCACCTTTAAGGCTACAATGTATGCCCCACCTCCATTAGTTGCACATACTAAGCACATCAGGAACACAAAATATGATTACTGTTCTACCACTAAATAATACTACGTATGATATTAGTATGAGTAAATATCGAATGTGTAGCAATAATCTAAGAACATGTTAATTCTGTATTAAGAATTCCTAAACTTTTATAAAGTTAAAAGTGAAAATAGCTGTCCCCATTTGTTAAGACATATTCAAGATTTCTTTGACCATGTTTTTAATAAAACATTAACCCCAGGCTACTATAGGAGACATGTTATTTAAGAGGCATTCATTTAAAGTTTAACATTACCCGGTTAAGAATTCTTAATTATGGATCCCCCTCAACCCATTTATACCAGTTTTGTATATTGATGGCCGAAGAACAAAACCTCCGATATGAAAAATTATAATATTTGAGAAAGTGTTTGGACCAGGTATTAGTGCCTTGCAAAGTGCAGATATGAGGTTTTCCCCTTTTCTTTTTTATGCAGATAGGTTTCGTTCTTCGGCCATCGATATATAATAGATACTACATCAAGATTACACCTACAAGGATATAAAGCATTTCACAAATCCAGACACAATATATGGTCATCCAGAGGACCAGGTTGAGTGGCACATTGTTTGTTAGCAAACCCACACTGACAGCATAACTTACTAAGAAATGTTTCATTGAACAAATCAGGCACTAAAAGCTACCAAAGGAATTCCAGTTGACTGGTTTATTTCTTACTCAAATGTATGCATTTTGATAAATAGAAAAAAAGTCCCAAACATATTTTTTTTTCTATATCTGTACAGAGGTTATTTATGAACAACAGCTACACCAAAATGCATCCTCAAAAGTTTAATACAGACAATGTTAACTGAGACAAACAACACAAATGAACATTGTCGAATGTTCCTGACCATATCGAGTAATGAAGAGCGATACAATAGCCATGGAAAATACAAATCGATTAAAATAGCCTATTTACAAACCTATACAATGTTTAAGAATTTACAACTTAAGCGCAGATAGGGCACATAGGTCACATGTACTCCGTATGTTGGCCCTGGTTGCCAGAAGAATTTAGTCCATTGTCAACAGTACAGCAATGTGATGAACGAGGGTTTACAATTCATTCCACATTCAATCAGTGCAGAATACTCCACAGAGATACAAATGGTTAAATATTGTGTAACTGAAAATGTAGAAAATGTCAAGGATAAACTGTGTACATAACTGCCTTTTGCCGCGGTCACATCTATACAAATGCTTTTTTGCGACTCTCCACCAGTCAAATCACACAAAATGCTGCCTCGGGTCACTAGGTCAAAGTTCAAACGTAGTTCCAACTTTGACCTGCAAATTCGACTGGCCATATCTATGCTCAACCAATGAGGGAGCAGCTGAGACACCAGACGACATCATATCCAGTATAGCGCACTTTTGTCTGACCTGGGCATTAACCTGGTTGATTCTTATAGTTCATTGGCCACGTCGTAAACCTCAGCAAAAGTGCCATTTAAAAAAAAAAAAAATTTTAGAAAATATTTAGCAAACTATTGCAAATTGTGTCATATTGGATGGGTTCAAAGAGTTGAAAAAAAACTTTCTGGCACTGAAAGTACTACCGACGGGCCCTAGAATGTAAACGAAAAAATATTTCAAAATAAACGCATATCACTGTCCAATCTATTTGATCAAGAAATTTTATTCCCTGACAGACATTTAAAATCTCCCCTCTCGCCCTTTTTATGAGTTGATCTTTGTTTTGTATTAAACACTGAATATTTTCTAACATAATATACTATTGCGTCGGAGCTAATAAGGTTTTTATAACCAACATCAAAAGAACTGGAGCTTCCACCTAGAATCTGCATACAAAACTTTATACAAGAACTGGGAAAAATATACACAATATCATCGAGGGTTCCTAGGAGAGAACACGGAGGTTGAAATGTTATTCCACAATGTAATTCAGGTCGTAATACAAATTTGAATGAACCACATATCAAGACAGGAGAGGTATTAATTTTTTTCTTAATAGTCCATTTAGTAAAAATAACTTAAGAGGGTGGGGATGGAGTGTACGGTAGAAGTGAGCGACTACACGGAGGGAGTTGAATGAGTCTTCTGATGCTCCTCCAGGAGGTGGGGGAAGGCAAACGCTTTGTCACACTCATTGCACTCGTACACGATTTGGCCGACGTGGCTCTCCTGGTGCTGCCGAAGAGACGAATGGTGGCTGAACGACTTGTAGCACATGTCGCAGCGGTGATATCCGACCTCCTCCTCAGCGTGCTCCCTCATGTGCACGGACAGCTCCTGCGCCGTGTCCAACGCAACGGGGCACCGGGAACACTTGAAAGGCTTTTCGACTAGTGGGTTTTTGCGGTTTTTCCGATCGCTATCGATTTTCGCGCCGTGCCTCAGCACGTGTCTCCGGAGATACTTCTGCAGGTCAAAGGTTTTTCCGCAAAGCTCGCATTGGAACGGTCGTTCGCTGCGATGGTGTTTATTCTGATGCTCCAGGAGGCCGCTTTTGGAGGAGAATCGCTTTGAGCAAATGGGACAGTTATAGAAGTCCTCTCCGGTCACGTCAACCTCCTCCTCCTCCCCCCCCGTAGCCAGTTTAGAAGAGGCCTGGGCCTTGGCGGTCGACGGATGTGAATCTTCGCTCGTCCCATGTCGTCTACGGGAGCAGCGGTGCTGGCGGAAAGCGTCGCTGCCCAGGAAGCTCTCGCTGCACTCCGTGCACTCGTACTGAGTGCCTGCGGTCTGGTGGCAGCGCTCGTGTTCCTCAAGCTTTCTCTTGGAGGTATACGATAACTTGCAAATTTTGCATTCGTAGGTATCGTGAGAATGCACCGAGAAGTGATCTACCAATTTCAAGGCCTTCGCAAAGATCGCAGGGCAAAAGGAGCATTTGTAAATCTTCGGCGGTCCTTGCTCGTCTTTTGCCGAATTATCACTATCCCCGTGTCTCTTCAAATGGCTGATGTAATGCTGACGATAGGCAAAACTCATTTTACATTGAGTACACTTATAGATATAGGTTTGAGACGCGTGGTGGCTGTCCCTGTGCCTTTTCAGGTGAGATCCATGCAGGAAATGTTTATTACAGTCTGAACATGAAAATGGTCGCTCTTTAGCAGCCAGGCATCCATGCTCGGAAAGCTCCTCCGGGTCTTTGAAACGATCATGGCACACTCCACAGCGATACTTCAGTTGTTTTGGGGTTGTAGAAGATGATTCAGAAGGAGAGGTTGCCGGAGATGTTGTTTTCTTTGTTTGTGGTGCGATCGAAGTTGAGAGACTTCTACCAGGCTGGCTTTTTGAGTGGCTTTTCCGATGCTCAACTCGACTGCTCTTGCAGGAAAAGGTACGATTGCATATGTCACATGGAAAGTTGTCATCACGGTGGGAGGCCATATGATCCGCCAGGTGTGAAGGTCCTTTAAAGCTGAGGGAGCATTTGGGGCAGCGGTACGGCCGGCTCTTTCCGTGAGTATGCTTGTGTTTGCGCAATGCAAACAAAGAGACAAAGCCTCTGCTACATGTCTGACACTGAAACTCCGATTTGTGTGATCGCTGGTGCTGCTGCAACTGGGACGCGTGGAAGAAACATTTGCCGCATTCCGCACACTCGTGGGGCTTCTCTCCGAGGTGACACCGTTGGTGATCCACAAGGCTCTCCGATGCGTGGAACGTCTTGCCACAGACGTGGCAGGGGAAGTAGGGCGCAGAGTCCGAGTCGTTATCCTCACTGCCGTCGTTTTCATCTTCATTGTCTGTGTCACTTTCGCCGTCTGCGTTATTCTGTTCCTCCACAGGGCCATGAACATACTTGGGCCTCTTTGCGTTGCGATGTTTCATCCTGTAGTGTCTAGCGAGTGAGGTTTTAAGTGAGTAGCTCTGGTCACAGATATGACAAGTGTATACGTCTTTGGGATGCTCTTCATTGTAATGATTACATAAAGCATTACTACTGTTAAATCTTTGTTTGCACACCTTGCAAAGAAAATATTTGTTTGGGTCATGACTATCAACATCAAGCTCAGTTGTCTCATCAGCATGTGCCTTCAAATGTTTCTCAAGATATGACAGAGTGGCACATATCTTACCACACTTGGGACACATATGCCTCTTTTTCTTCTCTTGTTCCACTCGTCCGTGGTCTTCCAAGTGACTAATGAGCATCAAGCCATCTGTGAAGCTTTTATCACACTCTGAGCACTGGTACTGCACAGCTCTCTTTCGCTTCGATGAGCCACTCTGCTCCTGTTTTTCTGTGGAAGTCTGTGGCTGTGTGTCTTTTAACTCGTCCTTGCAGGAGAAGTTGGTCTGCAGAACCCCCGTGCCGGTCGTTTTGGAGCTTTGGTCGAACACCAGAACAGAGTCGTTCAGTGCCGGATCCATCTCAGAGGTGATGGGCACTACCGATTCAAGGTCAGTACCTTGGTCTTTCTTGGCAACTCTAAATCTACATTTCCTAGAGTGGTTTTTGTGTAGATTCTTATTCCAGAAGCCCTTTTTGCACATCTTGCAGATGAACGGGTATCGTCCCGAATGTACACGTATGTGGGCGATTAGACCTCCTTTACTCACAAAACGCATGTCGCAGTGCGGACACGGGAGGGGCTTGACGATCTCATCCTCGGAGCCGCTGTCTCGATCGAACAGTAGGTTCCCGTCACCGCTCAGCTGTCTGTCGCCGTATCCCTCATCTGAAGGCTCTTCCTTGATGCTCGTGAGTTGTTGCTGTAGAGGAGGAGCAGACGTCAGCGGCTTCAGAAGGGTCTTGTGTGCGTACAGAAAATGTTGCTGGAGCTGCGAGAACAACAGGAAGCGGGAACTGCAGCAAGCGCAAGAGAAGCCCTTAGGCGGGCTCGGCGGGGCGGGCTGTTGGCTGCGAGTAGGCAAATGTGTTTGGGTGCAACTCAGTTGATGGCTTTTAAGCATCTTTTTGGAAAAAGCCCCTCCGCATCTGTCACAAAGCACTGAATCTGTACCTTTTCTCTGGTCACATCTGCTTGAGTGGCGAAGCAAATAATCTTTTCTGATGAAGCCCTCGCCACAATCGTCACACTGGAATGGCTTCTCACCTGTGTGCAGGCGGGTGTGAACTTTCAATTGCTCGCCGCTTTTGAAAAATCGAGGGCAATATTCACAGGAATATTGGGACCGCTTTTCTTTAGAATAAGGCTGGATCCTCTGTAGGATTCGATTTGCCACTCGGGGTAGTGTTGTCCTATTTCCTCTCTGTGGACGGGATCCCACCTGCAACGGCTCGTTTGTTTTAATGGATGGTCTTTTGCATTTATTCAGCTTCTTGTGAGCTTTCAGAGACTTTTCATGACTGAATGACCCGTCACAGCGGGTGCAACTATATGATTTTTTTGGAGCAGTATGGAGCATGGCAGAGTGCCGGGCCAAATTGGTGGGACTGGAGAAACTTCTCGAACAGGTCTTGCAATCTAATGTTTGCCGCTTCCCTATATTCAGTTTGTCAAGTTTTTCTTTCCAATTCGTTCCGATGTCGTCTAGACTGATCTTTGGAATGCGGATTTCGATATGCTGTCTCTTCCCTTTGCAGCGAGTCTCATGCACTTTGAGATGATCATATCTGGAGAAGCAACTGTCACACGCTTTACAGCGATAAGGCTTGACTTCGGTGTGCGTTAGAATGTGCCGTCTCAGATTTCTAGACTTTGTAAAGGTCTTTGTACAGAACTTGCACTTGTAATCACCTTCGTCATCTGCTTGCCGTTTCGGTTTCTCATCCGACAAACTGGACATGAACAACAATTTAGTTGCGACTTCACCCTTGGTCTTCGACTGCCTTTCTCTGTAGTTGCCGTTGCAGAAGGCTTCGTGTTGCAAATACTGGGACTTGTGATCGTATTTCTGACCACAGTGCATACATGTGTAGGGTTGTTCTCTCGTATGTGAGAGATTGTGATGTCTCTGGAGATGTCTCAAGAGAAATGATCTGTACTTGAACTTTTGTGGACAGTGGGGGCAGTTGTGCAGAAAGATATTGGCTCCTGCTCCGATGGTGTTGGAAGCCTTTAGGTTGTGATTTTTTGACAGACCACGGTTATGATTTGATGAACCAACGTTGGGCTCCGAAGTATCATTGCAGTTTTTCTTATGACTCGTGATTTTTGTGCGTCCATAGAACCGATGACATTTTGAGCAGGGAAGTACCGTCTTTGATTTGTGGGCAACATGGTGTTTTCTCAAACGATGTGGTCTTGAAAATACCCGCGGACAGTAGGAACATATAAACTCTTTCTTAGCTCCAACAGGCTTAGGTTTAGTACGACACTTCTCTTGGTGAATTATAGTGTATTTCCTACTGCGAAATTGTTTCCCACAGCTTTGGCAGGGAAGAGGCTGCTGCAGATTTTGCGGTGTGGGCTCCTGCAACTCGGGTGCCTTCCCATCGTCGCGCTTGTGGTGGGCAGACAAATGTCTAATTAAATACACAGGGAACTGGAACTTCATTGGACAGTCTGGGCACTGAAGCATCCCCTTTTTAATATGAGATTGTCTGTGTTGAATTAATTCCCCGACGGTTGAAAGAATCTTCCTGCAAACGGTGCATTGTATCCTACGCTGGTGAACTAATCGGTGAGCGATCAGATAACACTCTTTCTTGAAACCCTTTCGGCATTCTAAACAGCGGTAAGGTCTTTCGCCTTTGTGGTTGTTTTCGTGTTTCTTCAGCGAGTGTGATGTGACGAAATTAGTTTTTCCACAAAATCTACAGGTGAAGGAAGAGCTGCTACGGTCTGCATTAGAAGGCAAGGCATCTTTGGACTCAGTCTCCATCTTGGACTCTCTCCCCCTCTTGGACTCTCTCTCCCTCTTGGAGTCTCTCTCCCTCTTGGACATAGAGATGGAACCAACATTTGAATGCCTGTACTTGAACAATTTGCCAGTGGTTTTAAACAACCTGTGTTTCTTCTCATGTCTGTATTTCCCAGAAGGATGCAAGAAAATAGCAGGACAAAGATTGCATTTATAGTGTGGCACAATCCGGTCCAGTTTAACCGCTGCGGCTGCAGCTGCAGGCATGAGTTTAGTCTCTTCATTGTTTTTCTTTGAAATCCCCTCCGTCTTTGAAAGCTGGCGGATATATTCCCTCAGGCATGAGTTATTTATGTGTCTACTTCTGTTGGACGCTAACGTGTAGGCGGTATGGCATAAGGGACATGGGAATTTGTTGGTGACCATCCCCCTGTTACCATATGTAATTTCTTTAACACAGTCACGCAAATGTCGATTCCTGTTGTAGAAGAACTTGAAAACACTTGGACAGAGAGGACATTTATATTTTCCTGCAGCCTTGGTTGCTTTGTGAACATGTGTATCTTTGGGACGTTCCGCACTTTGAGGGAATGCACTCGCGCCGCCCTTTCTCTGCCTGTGCACGTTATACTTGTGTTTGTATAGCTTGTCTACTGTTCTGAAGCACTTGCTACAAGTGTGGCACACAATACTCTTGGAGACATCCACAAGCTTCACAAAACATTCGCGTATATCGCCAGTCGAGCCGTCGGGCGCCCTCTTTATCGTTTTCACTCTGGCGATGGCGTTGGATTTGGAGTTCTTAATCAAAGCTGCGCGGCATCTCCGAGGCATACGCTCGTGTTTTCTGAGGCTGCTACCCTGTGCAAAGTATGTATCGCATTTGATGCACCTGTACGGTGTTGTGCCTGTGTGAGTTCGCATATGCTTGACGTAGTGAATAAACCTGTGATATGATAGAGAGCAGATTTTGCACTTGTACGGAGTACATTTATATTTTCTCTTCAGGGTATTACCCACAGGAAGCTCAGGCACCTCTTCGGTTACGCCACACCTTCTTCTGTGTTTTTCAGCTCGTCTGTCACTCGTCAAATAGATATTACAGGTTTGACAACATTTGAATTTGTGTTGCGAGTGGCAATGATGGTGGTGTTCAATTAGATGGTCTACATTCTGGGCAGTCTGTTGGCACTCTGCACACTGATATGCCTCATTTGCTGGTTCCGACGTCTTCAGGATAATGATCGGTTGCAGGCATTTCTGCATTTGCACGGAAGATTTGAACTGAACCGTTTGTGCCTCTAAATGCTCTGTGGTCTCCTCGTCATTTATGCCAGTATGATCTCCTTTGGTCGAATTAGATTCAGACCTCGTTTCATCAGCCTCGCAGTCAGACTCCTCACTTGAAAGCGGCTTGCCGAATAATGTTGGTTCTTGTTCAGGTGCTACGTTTTCCTCTCGAGGTGATTCCCTCGCATTTTCCAGAAATTCCCCATTAAAACCTGGTGGCTCTGTGTCCATTTGTTGTAGTGACTGCTCCTTCTTCAAACATGACTCCGAAAGATCAAAGCTGCTTTGTTCATCATTTTCACCAACAGGATCACTCTCACCGTCCTTTACAGGACCACTGTGAATGGTATCCTGTGATCTACTTGGACAAGACGAAGGGACTTGCAAACAGGATCCAACATTTTGACTGTTTTCCGATCGGTCAACGCCAGAGTCATCTTCACCAGCTGCATCCAAAGCATGTGCACACTCCCTCGGCATAACAGTGTCGTTTTGAATAATGGACTCCTTATTGCTCTGCAAATGTGAAGGTTCAGAAGTAGATGACGGCAATCTTTCATCCTGGTCGACCTTCTTCACGGTCGATTTCTCAACTCGACCGTCTGTGGAGATTGGACTGGGGCCTGGGTCTACATGCCCATCAATTACCTCCTCTTGATAATTTCCTTGCACTTTGCCATTAAGATCATCTTTTCCATCACCGTTTGGAGCAACTACAGTAGTCTCTTGGTCCAGATCTCCTTTACGGTACATCTCCTCACCATTCGAGTTATCTTTGTTGTCGTCCTTGGTCGAGTGTCCATGGCCACCTAAAGAGGCGTCTAGTTGTTTCTCTTGTACAAGCGCTCGTTCTTCTCCCTCCACACTTCGCCTCTGTTGTTGCTGGACTCTGGTCTCCTTATTACTCTGTGAATCTGAAGGTTCTGGGGTAGATGCCTGCAATTCATCGTCTCGATCAACCTTCCTCACGGTCGATTCATTATCTTGATAGTCTGTGGAGATTAAATGTGGGCGTGGGTCTTTATGCATATCAGACACATCCTCTTCATTTCCTTGCACTTTGCCTTCAAGATCATCCCTTCCATCACTGTTTGGAGCAACTACAGTGGTCTCTTGGTCTAAATCTTCTTTAGGGTACGTCTCATCGCCATTTGAGTTCTCTTTGTTGTCGTCCTCAGTTGAGTGTCCATGGCCACCTAAAGACGCATCTAGTCGTTTCTCTTGTACGAGCGCTCGTTCTTTTTCCTCCATACCTCGTCGCCTCTCTTGTTGCTGGACTTGGGTCTCATTATTCTGTGAATCTGAAGGTTCAGGGGTAGATGACTGCAATTCATCATCTCGATCAACCTTCCTCACCATCGATACATTATCTTGATCGTCAGTGGAGATTAAATGTGGGCCTGGGTCTTTGTGCGTATCAGACACATCCTCTTCATTTCCTTGCACTTTGCCTTCAAGATCATCCTTTCCATCACTGTTTGGAGCAACTACAGTGGTCTCTTGGTCTAAATCTTCTTTAGGGTACGTCTCGTCACCATTTGAGTTCTCTTTGTTGTCATCCTCGGTTGAGTGTCCATGGCCACCTAAAGACGCATCTAGTAGTTTCTCTTGTACGAGCGCTCGTTCTTCTCCCTCCATACCTCGTCGCCTCTCTTGTTGCTGGACTTGGGTCTCATTATTCTGTGAATCTGAAGGTTCAGGGGTAGATGACTGCAATTCATCATCTCGATCAACCTTCCTCACCATCGATACATTATCTTGATCGTCAGTGGAGATTAAATGTGGGCCTGGGTCTTTGTGCGTATCAGACACATCCTCTTCATTTCCTTGCACTTTGCCTTCAAGATCATCCTTTCCATCACTGTTTGGAGCAACTACAGTGGTCTCTTGGTCTAAATCTTCTTTAGGGTACGTCTCGTCACCATTTGAGTTCTCTTTGTTGTCGTCCTCAGTTGAGTGTCCATGGCCACCTAAAGACGCGTCTAGTAGTTTCTCTTGTACGAGCGCTCGTTCTTCTCCCTCCACACCTCGCCTCTCTTGTTGCTGGACTTGGGTCTCCTTATTACTCTGCGAATCTGAAGGTTCAGGGGTAGATGACTGCAATTCATCGTCTCGATCAACCTTCCTCACGGTCGATACATTATCTTGATCGTCAGTGGAGATTAAATGTGGGCCTGGGTCTTTGTGCATATAAGACACATCCTCTTCATTTCCTTGCACTTTGCATTCAAGATCATCCTTTCCATCACTGTTTGGAGCAACTACAGTGGTCTCTTGGTCTAGATCTCCTTTAGGGTACGTCTCGTCGCCATTTGAGTTCCGTTTGTTGTCATCCTTGGTTGAGTGTCCATGGCCAACTAAAGACGTGTGTAGTCGTTTCTCTTGTACGAGCTCTTGTTCTTCTCCCTCCTTACCTCGTCGCCTCTCTTGTTGCTGGACTTGGGTCTCCTTATTACTCTGTGAATCTGAAGGTTCAGGGGTAGATGACTGCAATTCATCATCTCGATCAATCTTCCTCACCATCGATACATTATCTTGATCGTCAGTGGAGATTAAATGTGGGCGTGGGTCTTTGTGCATATCAGACACTTCTTCATTTCCTTGCACTTTGCCATCGAGAAGAACTTTCTCTTCACTCTCAAGGGTAGACATGCTTATTGGAGCAACTACAGTCGCCTCTTGGTCAAGATCTTTAAGGTACGTCTGCGCTTCCTCTTCACCATTTAGCTTCCCTTCTTTCTCAGCCTTAGTTAAGTTTCCACAGTCACCTAAAGAAGTGTCCAGTTTCACCCCCTCCACATCTTGCTCCTCTTGTTGCTGCACTCGAGAATCATCATGTTCATTCGTATCCTCTTCGCTTTCACCGTCTGAAGTCGTCACACTTTCAGAAACGCCAGAGAGCTGATCATTTTGTCTCCTTTCCCCTGTACGATCAACCACATTTTCTTGTGTGCAACTCTCAGAGAAAGACGAACTTTGAACAACTAAAGGAGTCTCCTGTGTACTACTGTGACTTCTCGCGGGAGATGACGCATTGCCTGTAGAGGTAAAAGGCCATTGCCAAGTACCAGGTTTCTCAGTACCATGACTATTGTGACATGTAGTCATTTCATCCGAATTTCTGTTCATCAGTTTGCAAGACGATCGTGCTGCATTAGCGTCCGCTTCCGAGCAGTTACTGACATCAGAGTAGCCCTCGGCGTAGGGTGAATTCAACATTCCACAGTCTTGGTCATATCCATAAGCTACAGAGGAGGGGCAATGGCCTGATGTGGACAATCCAGAGAGATTACTACCCCTCCACCTCGGTGGAGGGCCATCGTTACCGGTTTGCTGTCCACCAGTTTGCCATTGCGTGTCACCATAGTATCTTTGATAAACACAGTCTGAACGACTAGTACTGGAGTTTGTGTAAAAGTTTGCATTGACGTTCAAGTTTGCGGAGGGGGTTTCTTGAGAATCCACCATATGGGGGAAGTCATGGTGTTCAGTGAGGCCCTCCGCTTGCTGGGAAAAGTTCTCCCCAGGATTTGAAGTCAAAGTCGTTGAATCCGATGATGGAGGCTGGAGGTTGGGGAAGTAGGAATCCCACTCGTGAGCCATGTTCTTCCACCGCTGGGCCCTGTGGCTTATCCTCCTTCAAATCCTGAAAAAGCAAAACATACACAATTATAGAAATACATCAAGCTACAATGAAAAACAAGAAAATGAATGCAATGCTTGCAATGAAAGCTTTTTTTCACTATATTGTGGATACTGATACTATTTATTTATTTTATGTTGTTTTCAATGTTAAGAATGAAGGAATTATTGGTAATGTGGATATTCTCCATTATATAATTTATGTATAAATTAATTTTCCCACTTGGAAGTAGCAAATAGGGGTAGGGCATGATAAGCTTAGGCTTATTCCTACTCCTCTTCGAACAGTGATATGTATATTTTTCGTTGTTTGTCTTTTTGTCTTTTTTATTATTATGTTCGGATTCATTCATTCAATAAGACAATCCAATTTGTAATTTCACATTGGGAAACAAATACTCACCACCTTCCATGTCTCATATGTTGACAAGATCCAAGCTGCAGTGCTTTACATCTAGACGTCACCTAGGGAAAGAAATAGGTATGGAGACGGATTTAGGCCTAGCCTTTATACACTTGAGGCAAGCCAAGTAACAAAGACATTAAGTCAGTTTAGATTCAAAATTGATTAGCAGCTAGAATTATTCCATCTTCAAAACATTATAATTTTTTGCTGGCACTCCTCTGAATAAATGCTCAAATACTTTTCATACGCTAGATTTGCAGCATTTGAATTTGGGGATGGGTAACCATTTCAAAATCATGGTCATATCTTATCGTAACCGATTTTTCGAAAATGGGAAACTCATAGTATACTCCGACTAGAGCCCGACCGATAGTGGATTTTTGGGGCTGGTATCTCAGCCGACACTCACAATTTTTGTTTAGCAAGGATCGATGCTGCCTGCATATAGGCAGAAACTTAAAAAACAGGAAAAATGGTTTCCAGCATAATTTACAAATAGTTAGCCTCATACGATAATTGCAGTCATTTTTTAGCCAAATTGAGATTTCTGCCTAACTGTAACTGTGCCTATGGCCTCAGCCAATCAGAATGCTTGTTACGTAAAAAAATCCCCATCTGCCTATTAAACTCACTCGTGTGACTTGTGCATTTTAATGTTACATACACAGATGGCGATTGCATGACATAGGCAAGTATAACTGGCTGCCTTAGGCCATGGTTAGACTAGGTGTTTTTGTTTTCGTTTTGTTGCCGAATGAATAAGTTTGCTGTCCCCGTTAAATAGAAATGCCGTTTTGGCAGGAAAACGCGTTGCCCTACTGACAACGCTGAAATTGTGTTTCCGCTTTGGAAAAACGCCAAAACTCGCCCACAACGAGTCGTGTAATCTGCATGGAGCCGTTGTTGCTCAACGCGCAGTAGATACCGGCATCTGCGTGCCCTCACCAACGTCCGGTGACAACAGAGCTGTCCCAAATAGCTGCAGCTACCATGTGTTGCCAAGTTATTGTTATAAGGACCCCAGTCCAAGCTACAACAGTCTGCATTCCCTTAACAATTGTTTGTATTGAGCCGTATTGTATTGTACCCATTCTGCAATATGTTAAATAAAGTTTACATCCATTCATTCTGCTAGCATTAACGATTGCATGAGCAGCTGGCTAACGTGAGGTAACGTTAGCTATCAGACCCTGTTAGCTCAAGCTCCTCTTTCAATCTTAACAAGCATTAAACAAAATGGCACAGTAATCTATTCACTTTTGTTTAATACACGAGGCGTTGTCTCTAATGTTATCTAGCTACCGATAGCTCCCGATATCATCAGTTTGGTGCTGGCTGGCTAACGTGAGCTAATGTTAGCTGCTAGCCACAATGCTTTTTTTTAAATCCACTTTTTCTCCCATTTTCTATATTTTCTCCCATCCCAATTTCGTATCATCCAATTCAACCCTCCCCCGTCACGAACGCTGTTTCTTGCCTCCCACAAGCCGGCTGCAATGTGGACTAAGTCATACATAGCACAAGTCCCCTCCGGTACTTGAGGTAACAGCAGTCGCATCTTTTCACCTGCGCAGCTCGATCTCTGTGGCGAGGAGTAACGCGTGGGAGGCTCACGCTGCCCCCGACACTTCCTGATTCTACTGCGCAGGCGCACCAACCGACCTGTAGGAGTCGCTGTCCACAACGCCCGATCCCCACCCATCAGTTTCCCACCCCCTAATACGGCCAATGTGTATTAGTATGAACGACCAGCTAAACTGAAAGCAATGTGGAGCGCTGGGCTCGAACAGGCAAGCCCAGCGTCTCCGTCATTCGTGGCGAGCGCCTTGCCCACTACGCCACGTAGCCGCCCACCTGCTAGCCACAATGCTATACTGTTATACTGGCATATTCCATTCACGTTAGCATGTAGCTAACAACGGCGATCTTTTTTTTTTAGACTAAACTATCCGCTCTTGGTAGTCACTTGTGTTGATGTTAGTTTTGTTTTATCAACAAATGAGAGGCAGAACACAGTGAATGTATCCGTTTTGTTTATTGCACTTTTATTACACTTTGCTGAAAAATAAGTGCTGCATTGTCTAAATAGGCATTTAAAGATGGCGGCTTGTTGACATTTCTTTGCAGGAAGTGTATTGGCACATTCAAGTTCTGATTGGTTGAAAATTGCCTTCATGTTCGCCACCTACTGCTTTGGCAGTGTACTACATCACTGCGCTCAGGTTGCAAAACGAATGTCTAACTCGGCTGCCGCTACGTTGCGACCTGGAAAAGCGAAACTCATCCTGAAAACGAAACGAAAACACCCTAGGTGTAACCTCTCCCTTAGTGCATGACATGTATGTATGTACGAGGAAAAAATGCCTAAGTCACGACATATTTAGTTTAAACGTTATTTCGTTACGCAATGGTTGTTGTGTTTTTGCAAACTTGTTGATACACCTTGTGGAACTTATTTTCAAAATATAAATTAAAAACGTACACATTTGCAGGAAATATTTATTTTTCCTTCTCATCCAAAAATCTTGAAAAATAATTATTGTACGAGGCTAACGAAATGAAACAATGAGGCTGAGGGGGTCCTACAGGACTGCTTTGAGACTGACTGGCAGATGTTTGAGGACCCCGTCATAGGCTATATAAGTACGTGCAATGTTGGTCCAAAAGCCAGTGTGCACCAACCCCAAAGAGCAGAACTCCGCTACGTGCGCCTTGTTTAAGCAACTAAGACATTTGCCGTGACAGAATCGTTTTTCATTTAGTCTTTATGACCCTATCATAGGGCTGGGCGATAAAACGATAACGATAACTATCGCGATAAATTATTTCCTCGAAATAAACATGAAACGTGGTCGCAAAGTTTCGATATATCGATTTTCCAAGCTTGGATATGAGCACACGCACTAACAACCAATCGGTGAAGGAGATGGCCGATAGAGGAAGGAGACCCGGAAGGAGGTAGGACTCTGTAAACAAGGCTGGCTATGGCTAATTAGCTTGCACGCCGCTATTTCACAGGTTACCTGCCGAGTTGGTGTGTGTTTTGAATTCTGAGGGTAACTGTTATAGTAGTGTGGGGTATACGGTGGACGTCGTTGCAATGAATTGGGCGGAACAGAGTATTTTAGGGTCATTTTTGAGTCATGAGATACTCCGCTTGAGATACTCCGCTCTGCTAACGTGCGCGGACTGATGACGACATCAATTCGACTCTCGAGACATTCACAGCAGCAAAACAAGTCAGCCCGCGTATCGGCGCCGGGCATAATAAGTTAATTAAACTTGACAGACATTATATCGACGATAATTATCGATATCGAGTTATATGAAAATAATTTTATAATTTTATCGCGATAACGTTTTTGGTCATATCGCCCAGCCCTACCCTATCACCATTATCCTTTCATAATGTTACGGCCGCTGCTGCTGCTGGAGCTGGACTGAGTCATGTGAGACAAGCCGGCGGCAGCAAGGCGCACGGAGCCGGCGAGAAACCACCGCCTCGCCCCGCTGGTGCTTCACAGCACGTCTCAGGCGAGAGTGTAAAGGGGGGCGTAATAGCATAGGTCAGTGGCCAATCAGAGCGCAAAACGGAAACCCGGAAACACAACTGGGTTGGTAAAAGCATACACGCGGCCTGACCTGCTTCTAAGTTCAGTGGCCTGACTGCACAAACAAATTTTACAAAATTTAAATAGTTTTTTTTCTTCTTTTTTTAAGTACCACCAGCAGTACCACTAGTGGTACGCGTACCACAGTTTGAGAACCACTGTGCTAGAATATTCCAGTAAATGCCGTTTATCACATAATCTATTTATTTTCCTTGAAAACGAGGGCTTTTGAAAATGCTATAAAACGAAAATGAACCGATAAAAAAACAATCCGTTTCGACAATGTTGACTGCAAACAAGTCATTGATAAACATCAGGCAGATTAGACACATAACCATAATTTAGGAGAGATTATGCGTTCACAACGCTATCATTGAAGTGGGTGCTGGCATTCAACGGAATGCTGGCATTCAATGTTAAATGGCTGGCACTCAAACTGTTAACCTACACACGACAAAAATAAACAAACTTCACTTCAATATGTGCGTGTATATTACTCATAGAAAAGGCTAAAGTCATATATTTACAGTAATTGCTTTCATCCATCAGCCACCTTGGCAGGTAGGCCAAAAAGTATTTTGAACCCTGCACATTCAAAGGGCCACTTCACCAAAAAGAAAATAATTATTAATTTGTAATTGTGCAATTAATTTTGCACATAATCTCACACACATCCCAAAACTCTTAAAACTGTTTTGTACACGTTCATTTAGTTCGACAGTTATTGAAAGTAAATGAGTTTGAATATGAACACCAGATAATGTGTTAATTACAGCTCAATGAAATTATATAAGGCAGCAGTCGCTATAAGACAAGGTATTGCTAATGTTTCATTCAACATCATTTCACTGAAATGTAATTAACACAACACAAGGATTCAATGTCCCGGATGACATCACTGGCGGCCACATTCAAACCCATTTACTCTCAATAACTGTCAAACTAAATGAATGTGTACAAAAGTGTGCACAAATTCTTTTCTTTTTTTGGAGAAGTGCCCCTTTAATGTACTTTTTGGCTTAATGCCCAGGTAGCTGAAAATGTTCCGGCCAGACAGGTTTTCTTTACCAGCCAAACACAATCAATTGACAGTCTAATTTATTAATTTCTTCTTTTTAAAAAATAAAATAAAATAAACATAATATAGACATCATCTATGATCATATTTGATACTCAATCAAGATAATATTGAAATTAAATTGGAATTGACAACAAGCAGACTAAAGACCAATGCATTAGACCTAATAAAAGGAGTATAACTGATGCCTTCTGAATTAGCAAAGAGCTTGTTGAACCACATTTCCAATGGAGTTAGTCAGCTGTGTTCGTCGACACTCACACACAAGCTAAACAGCCAATCTAAGCAAACAAATTATAAAATTGCTTGTGCAAGTCTCTCTCTCTCCCTCCCTATGCTCCACATAATGAAGCAAATATAACTGTCATATCTGCTATTGTAACACATAATAAAGCAAATATAACAGTCATATCTGCTATTGTTACACATAATGACGCAAATGTAACGGTCATATCTGCTATTGTAAAACATAATGAAGCAAATAACTGTCATATCTGCTATTGTAACACTGTAACTCCGTTGAACGAAGACAATGGAGTTTTCCTTCCTTCTCAGGAGGAAGGAAACAACCTAAGACATCATCCAACAGAGTAAGAACACCATTATTTATCCTATTAATTACTGTGCGTCCTACCCATCCCTACCCGTATGTGGAGGCTTATGGAAATGCCAATCAGCCATCAGAAAAGCAGACTTCATAACGGCCTATGCCCACAGTCGGAACCTACAGCGTCAGGCTCTTATTGAGACCTGGATAACGGCGGATAACTCAACGACGCCTGCAGCTAGATCTACAGCACCAGACATCCTCCCATTTCTAACGGCAACCATCAACTCCTCACTCATCTCTGGGATGGTTCCTACCTCTCCAAGACAAGCTCACACTGCTCATAAAAGAAACAACCCTGAACCCCACCATCATAGATAACAATCTCTCTTCTCTCTAAATCACTTAAACGTGCCGTATCCAACCAACTCACTGATTATTACAGAATAACCTCCTAGTCCTAGACCCAACTCAGTCAGGCTTCATGGCTGGTCACTCCACAGAGACGGCCCTCACAAGAGGCTCTTCACTTAGCAAGAGCGACAGGCCTCTCCTCTGTCCTGATTCTCCTGGACCTGTCAGCAGCCTTCGACACAGTCAGGGCACGAAATTTACTTTTTGACTCACCGGCCAGTGGCGGGTAGATGGGACAATTCTACCCGCCAAGCATATTTCTTACCGGCCAAAAAAAATTCACATTTTTGTGTCACATATACATTTTTTTCAGTACATTTCAAGTAGATAAGCTATTACGTTGAAGAATAGACACTTAAAGAGGCCAGAGTTAAATTTGTACTCCCTCTCTCTCTGAAGTGACTTCTCACTATCTGCAAACAGCTCCACTGTCTGTGTGTATACTTAGTAGCCTCCAGATGCAGCCAGGATTCTCCGGTGCTATTCCCTATTGGTCAAATGACATTCAGCATGCCTTGCCCTCAGCTAGAATACACATCGAATCTATGTTATAAGACATTGATATCAGGAGCTATCTGTAGCTACTGCTAGCCGGCTATATAACGTTAAGACAACGCCTCAGTGAACCATTTAGTTTACTGGGACATATAGAGCTAACGTGAGCTAACGTTGCCTACCGAGCGAACGGACTTCAACGGAGGTATTATGCACTCGACTATAATTGCTGGAGCATTTGTTGATATCAGCGGCTATCAGTAGCTAGCCAGCTAGATACCGTTAGACAATGCCTCATGTATTAAAACTAGGGATGTCCGATATTATCGGCCGATGCATTATGTGATATCAGAAAATATCGGTATCGGTTTCCATTACATTTCCATAACCTTTATTTACCCAGGCAGGCAAGTAAGAACAAATTCTGATTTTATTTATTGTCAAAAGTATGCATAATGTTGTGTTAATTCCACAATAAGAGATATGTAATGTTAATTACCTGAAATTATTCCGTTTTGGGGGGGGGGGGGGGGGGGGAACCCTGCATATATCGGTATCGGTTGATATCGGTATCGGAAATTAAGAGTTGGACAATATCGGTAAAAAAGCCAATATCGAGCATCCCTAATTAAAACTAAAAGTGAATAGTTGACTGGGTCATTGTTTAAACAGTAACGTTAGCTCACGGAGGTCCGCAATAGACTAGAGCAGACTGCCTCTGTGTTGATACGAGCAGAAGCGAGCAGAGCAGAAACGAGTCACATCCGCCCCAGGATATGACTCGTTGCCACGGGGTTTTTTCAAAATAAGAGTATCATATGAACCGAACGTTGCTAACTGCCGGAGCCATCGATATGACTGGAGCTGCGCTTGGGGCGGAAATGAGACCCGCACAGGATTTTCAAAATAAAAGTATCGATATGAATTACACACCAGGTGGCGGGCAGACCTCTCATTGTTAGTCGCCAAACTTAAAATATGCCCGCCATTGGCGGGCTCTAATTTCGTGCCCTGGACACATTCAACCATCAGTTGACTGTAGTCTCCCAAGGTGGGGGCATTAAGTGTAGGGTTGGGCACCGAAAACCGGTTCTAATAGGAACCGGTTCCTAACTTCCGGTTCTTCAAAAAATAAAAAATTCTCCTGCGAAATAAGCTGTGACCTGTTTTGACCTGCACCTCAAAGAATCTGAAGCTAGAATCGTTTAGAACAGGAATCGATATGGAGAATCGGAATCGTTCAAATCCAAACGATGCCCAACCCTAATTACCGGTAAGTGGGCCCCGCTAATGCCACACCTCATGCAGCTCACATGACACATTACAGGTAGAGAAGGACTTGGTCAGTCTCCCATTTAAAAAAAGGTCTCCGATCCTATTAAGCATGAGAAATAGGAGGCGTGGTGGGGGTTTAAAGATTAAACTGGACTTTTGAAGAAGTGTTTATTTATTGCACACATTGACAATGTCGTCATGCAGCGACACACATGCGCGACGGTGCATGACAGGTGGGTTGGTAGCCCTGCATAGAAATAACCAGTCTCAGGGCCAGGACCAGCAAGCTTTTCTGTATTTTTTTAATGCCATTTTGTATCTTTTTTTTTATTGATGTCACTGCTGCAAGGCCGAGGAGCCAGAGCGGAAGAATTTAACTCTTGTGCTTGTAGAAGGTATGGATGATGCGACAATGATGCTGAATCGTGCAGTTTCCATAGTTATCAGCCACGTACGGCTAAGCCTTATACACTGCCAGATTTGGGTAGTGACAACCAAAGTTATGAAGGAGAGTGAATGAGTATGGTACAGGAGAAGTTGTATGTGTATAAAGCAATGGGACACAGGTCACACATTACAAAAAAGCCATAACCATAACGACGTCAACAAAACAAAAATCCCCATGACATAAATATGCTAGCGTTTATTGGCTATTAAAGGAATTATATATATATATATACTAGGCTTGGGCGGTATGACGGTATTACGGTATACCAGGGTATTTAGAAATCCCGACGGTATTGAAAATCAATACCGGCGTCAAAATCACAGATGCGCTTCAGTTTCTATTACAGTGAAACGGAGTTTTGAGTGTAGTGCACACACGCGCCAGCAGAGGGCAAGACCAGTCCTCACTAGTGGAGCAAGTGTATCACAACGGTGTTCACGTTTTACGGTAATGTTGAGACAGTGCTGTGAAAATACCGTAAAGCGTTGTGACGAGAGTTGGTGTGTGTTGTTGTGGTGCACTGGTGGAGCAAGCAAATAATCTGTCTCTTATTATATGTGAACTAAAGAGTACAAGGTTTACACAACAGCCCCCACCCGCTTTGTTATTGTATTTGTACCTGTACTAACCGCTGTCAGCTGTTTATCTCTCTCTGTGAGCTTGATTAACTAGCGTTAGCTCACGTTAGCTAGCATTAGCTCCGCGGCTAATATTAGATTACCCTGAACTAAATCAATGACTAGGTTATAAAGCATTCGAGTAGTTTTCACTGCACATAGAAGTAGCCAAACAGCGGGAGCATTTCGGGAGCATATGACCAAAACCCAGGCAATTTCGAGCCCTTAAGGAATCAAATAGTCTGCCATGGCTAGGCTACATGCTAACGTCGATAGTAGCACTAGATGCTGCAGGCTTCTGGCTACCATTCTGAGAGCTAACGACGTGATTTGTTTACTTGGTAACACGGGTTGTTTTAATGAGGCGGAACCAGTACCCCTTGTCAGTCACTCCCCGTGTGAGGGGCCGCTGGCCTTACTACAGAGTACAGCACGGGAGCTCCGTGGGGCACTAGCAACGCCACATAGCTTAACTACATTTCTCAATAGTGTTGCTCCTTTTAACCAAGTAGCGTTCTTTGTAGTGTAGCTGGTTTTAGACCCAAGTAGTTACTCGCTACTGCCCGGAGAAACTGGACTGCTAAATAAAGATTAAATATCTAGCGTCGATGCTATCAACATTAGCTAAATAGCTAACAAACGAAATACAACGTATAGCATAGCTACAACACAGAATAACGTTAATACAATTACATGCATCATTGTTTACAATGAACGGGTGGGGCTAGACAAAGGACTGGACACGGGGACAAGTTAAACATGAATTAATTTATTATAACAGGTAGTTTCGAGTCGTGCCTATGCACCACAGGGCTACTATTCTATTATATACGGCTTTGATGCTTCCTCCTCATCGTTGATTGCCTGTAGTAGCTGCATCTAACGTTAGTAGCTAACGTTAAAACTAACCTAAAGTTAGTTGTTCACCAACAATCTCAACATTTGTTTTATCATTAGCTCAAAAACACAGAACCGGACGAGACAACACTGTGACCTCATTTTTTTACTTCTAATTTACATGCTATACTATGTTATTTTATTTCATACTTATCTTGTCTTGCACAGTCTCTGGAGCGTAACAGTAAGAAGCATTTTGTATAAAAGTATTCTGTACTTCTGTATGACAACTATTAAAGAAACTTGAAACTTGAGACAAGTTGTCCGCTCAATACGTTCTGCTAGGATAATAATAACAACAATACCTCCTGCTCCGGACCGGTGGGTGGGTCTCAAAATAAAAGTCTAAAACACCGGAAAAGACGTTTATTTTGTACAGCGTTTTCCTCCACGAGAACTCGAGTACATCATGTGATCAATCGATCTGGATTATTTTTGCCCATCCCTAGTTTATCCTGTGCTGAAGTCTCCATTCCAATAGAGATAGTATATATTTTGGTGTTTATTTGATTATTGTTTCACTGCCTTTTTATTCATTGCGTTTCCACAGTTTTTTCCTCATACTTTATTAACATTTTGTACATGGTACCACAAGGTTCATTAATAATACATGTACATGTTAAAAGGATGACACAAAAAGCCAGACAGAGGGCTTGTTTCCAGTTTCAGTTTGTTTTATAATAAACAATCAAACTGAGCATTTTTTTTTTTAGGATATTTAAAATGTCTTCCAATGTTAAATAAAGGTTTATTGCACTTTGAAACGGTTTCCTTGCATTATTATGCTATTATTATATTAGTAAAAGGCCTTATGTGCCACTAGGCACGAAGTGGATAGATAAGGTAAGAATTATATTAGTAAAGAAAAATAAAAAGGTTAATTGAAAACTTTTGGGAAATACATTTGTCAAAAAAAAATCTCAAAACCGCAATAATATCGCTTATCGCAATATTTTCTGGGACAATTAATCGCCCAGCAAAATGTGTTATCGTGACAGGCCTACTCTCTGTTGCATCTCTCCATCACCTGCGCTGTTCTCCATCCACTCGCTGTCCCACAACCCCTCCCCTCTGTGTGTGTCTTTCCACACACACACACACACACACATCACCTGCGCTGTTCTCCATCCACTCGCTGTCCCACAACCCCTCCCCTCTGTGTGTGTCTTTCCACACACACACACACACACACAGATGAACAAAGGAACAGAGGACTGAGCGATCACATATTAGACAATGATGTGCCCTCCAAAAACGTAAACATAAAATATAGCTCAACCCTGTGGAACAAACATGGGTAGCGGTCCTGCATCCAGACAGACACAGGAATAAGACACACACACACCAAGCTTTAGATAACTACAATGTGGAATTCCACAGGGGAGCCGTTTAGGACCTCTCCTATACAGCATATTCACAAATGATCTGCCATGTGTCTTACAAAATTCATCTATGGCTATTGGCTATGTATGCTGATGATACTACCATGTATGCATCAGCAGACAACACTGAGGAGCTTAGCAAAGTCCTCCAAAGTGAGTTGATTGGGTTTCTGAAAACAAGCTCAGATTTAATATCTCAAAAACGAAGAGTCTGTTACTAGGCTCCAAGCATGCTTTAAAAATAGACCAGAAGCTAATCATCACAAGGAGTGATGATTGAGCAGGTTACTAAGGCCAAATTATTGGGTGTCATGGAAAGATTTACGCTTCCACTACCCAAAATGAATTCATGAATTTAAATGAATATTGGCGTGACTGTATGCATCAAAGGGTTAAATCAAGCATTTTTAAGTGCTTTAGAGGAAATATCACGATATATATCGTGATATGGCCAAAAAAATATCACAATATAATTTAGAGGCCATATCGCCCAGCCCTAGTTCAAACCTCTAACCATATTACATTAGCACTCGGGGTGATTCTTCTCCTGTTGTTGAAGAAAGTTCAGAATGTTTCCTTTCAAAAAGAGACCAGATTCATGCATGTGCTATAAGTGGTTCATGTAATAAATAGCTAATTACAATAGTCAGGCATTTTATGCTAAAGGTGCCCTCAGCATAAGGGGTTAACAGAATTCACAACTACTTTGACTGTAGAATGTGATAGCCACTCTCCTTTCATAAGCAAACGGTGTATGAACTTGATAGGATTAAGCAATTAAGTGCTCAAATGAGAAGCGACAACCGCGTTTAGTTGCAGCGTGAACGTGGCTATGGAGTTATTATAGGACGATGTTTATGACTTACACGTTTGTTGTTGCAACGGTTATTTCTGCAAAAAAAAGTATAAAACACTTTACAAATACAATCTCAGCACAGACCGAACAGTCGCGTGTCCAGAAATGTGATTTGTATCCCGTTTGAACCGACACACACTGGTTTATATCCGATTAGAAATGATCTGATTCCATTTTTTTTGTTAACGACACCCCAGTCTACAGATTATTTAACCGTAGGCGCCCAACGAAATATGCTTAACATTTTTACAACATTTTGGGAATAAGTAACATCCCTAGTCTGTTGTCTGTGCAACCAGTGTTTATTTATATACATGTTGATCATACGCCACACACACTGACTAATAGAATGCTTTTGCGATGTCATTAAATGCAGTTTCTACTCTTTGCACTACTAGGAGGATTTCAACAGCGATATCATTGTAAACTCAACGTCCATACCTTGTCGAGACCTAGGACAGTGAAAGACAATTAACGAGACTGAGTTCTGCTGAAGGTATTACGGTGCAAAGGACGTCTTTCCAAACAAAATTCACGTTATCAACAGAAATAACTTTTGCAAAAGAGACGGGGTTTATGGGAAATGTGGTCTTATCGTGAGAATTAGGCTACCGATTGTTTTGGCAATGGTCTCATTTGTTTCCTGAAATTATACCAGGGTATTACAACCAATCTGACAATAATTTATACGATATATTTTGTTGAAAATTCTCCTTGTAGCAGCTTTAAATGTTTGTACCTGGTGTTATAAACATCCACTCGAATCCAAATCTTGAATGGTTCATTCAAACACGGGAGCCTGCAAGAGAGAAAAAACATTGTGTTAACATTTACATTTTGTCATTTAGCTGTGTTACAAAGGATCAGATTAAACCGAATATATATATTTATTTATTGATATATATTGCATAGTATTTGTATATCATTTGATATCCCCTGTATATTCCTTGTACATATACACAGAATATCCCTTTAGCCCAGACCATAATAGTTCATTCTCCTATTGGACAGCGGTCCACCGGCGCCAGGGACCGGCCTCCGGAGCCAGGTTCAAAGTCACCGTCAAGATGTGTCTGGACATGCCCGGCCTTGCCCAGGGATACGCGACAGAAATGAGATTGGAACTAGTTTGTTCACTGTGCGTATAAATACGGCGCAGGTGAATATAGAAGCCCCTTACCTCCTTACCCTTCGTCCTTTTAGTATGTTACCGATAAGTTGAAGCCTCACCCACGATACAACGTGCGGTGAAGTATGGCCTGTTTGGCCCCAGAATAGAGCATTGAGACCGCGTGCGAATTAGTAACTGAATTGTCAGAGTTTGGCGCTATACCGTCGAGTGCGACATATTTCTATTAGGTAAATAATAGTCTATTTGTGTATAGTGTATCGTGCGGTTAAAGTTCTACAGTGACCAGCATCTCCAACGCTTTCTCGTATTAGCTAGAGTTCTTATCCAGGCTGGGCCGACCACATGGCGCTTTCACCCGAGGAGACCTAGACGAGAACCGTATGGACATGTACACTGGATTAATCTACCCGACGACTACATAGCCCTTTGCGGCTGGAATATATTTGCTTTGGTCCTGTGATTTATGGAGCGGATAATCGCCGACGCCTGCACGTGTTGGATTTACCCCGCGAGGAGTCAAGTCGAGTCGGCGCCTTGGAGAGCCTGAGGCCGACTAGCTTTCTTCACTGTGGAGCTACAGTCTACAAGAGAACCAAGCTGTATTCGTCTGTGGATCAAGAGGCTACTGCACCGGCTTCTGTACCTGAAGTCTCCTTAGTCATCGTTGACCAGACGTCCTACTACCGACAGATCTTCTACCCCCCCCCCGCTGGCTTACAACCAGGGGGAACCCCTTCCAGTATCTCCCGCTATATTACTAGTGTACCATAGATATAATTCCCTAAGATTCAGGTTGTATAATTACCTCCTGCGTAACCAGAGAATGGACATTCATTATTGATTTGCCTACGCATATTCCTTTGCCTTACAAGTGCATTCAAAGAATAATGTAAAGTATCCTATGTACCTTTTGCTCCATTAAATACTTGATTATACATTTGACTGGAACCGATTTCATTGTGGGAAGTGTTCATCATATTCATATATCGTGTACTGTATGGCCAGTAATTAAAGTACATAAAGCGGTAGTGGTTAGGGGTGGACGGTATGGTCTAAAATTTATATCACGGTATCATTTGAAGCATAGACGGTAACGGTATATATCACGGTATCAGTGTTTCTGTTAGAATAATTTTTTTTGCCTGATAGGCAGGCTATATAAAGAATGACATCCTCAAGGCATGTAGATTTATAATATTTTAACTTAAAACTAGGCTACTTTTGCGTATAAAGTCATTATATTCCATATAAAATAAGTCCCGAGTCGAGACTCCTGCTCCCATTGCAAACAGCGGGGCTGGATTTTGCTAGAAGCATATGTAGCTGTAGAGCCGCAGAGCCAGGGGCTCTTTCAGGTCATTCATTTCAGCCATTGGCAATTCATTTGGGTGGGGGGGCGCTGTTTGACGGGCCTGTGACCAGACCTGAAAGAGCCCCTGGCTCTGCGGCTCTGCAGCTGCATGCTATTCGCAAATCCACTGCTGCACGCCGTCCTCCCGGCTCCCGCTGCTGCCGTCGTTATCATAACACTACACACATATCGTAATGTTTACAGCAAACTGTAGTTGATCACCAGGTATGTTTTATTAACGTAGAATAATTCATATAAGAAAAACGATAGGTATCTTACCTTTCTCCACTGGTTAAAAATGCCAGGAACTGAAATTGAAACTTGCTGTGCGCCGCGGTGATATGTGTTTATTATGAAATGACAATAGCGTGTTGACACGCCCACTGCGCGAAGCCTCCTAAATAACTTTTTCCAGTTTGCACATAACTATTATCTATGACTAATTCTATCTATTTTTAGGGGCAAATGCTATTGAAATAGTCGCGCTGTGGTTACATGACGTCATTGTTATTTTAGAGCTGCTCTACCGGTTAAACGGTATAGTCAAAATCCATACCGTAGAGCAAATTAATACCGTTTATACCGTATACCGTTTATACCGTCCACCCCTAGTAGTGGTTTAATGATACCATACTTATCAATACAGGTTTAATGATACCATACTTATCAATACAGTCAGGGAATTGTACCCCTCAGTTACAAGCTGACACTTTTATCCAAAGCGACTTATAAGTTTTGTACGACAAGTCAGTAGGAAGGGTACAACTCTATCAGCTGAGTAACAATGTTCATCAAAGTGTTCAGACTTGAGTGCTACAGTGTTGAGTGTATGTTAGTATATTAGGAAGAGTGCATGACATTTGAGCATTATAGAGCAGGAACTAATAGCATTATAGAGCTGAAACTAATAGCATTATAGAGCAGGAACAAATAGCATTATAGAGCAGGAACTAGGGATGCCCCGATCGATCGGCCACCGATCGTTATCGGCCGATAATTAGTATAAATATGCGATCGGGGAATTCCAATAATTAGTCATATTCGCCGATCGCGGAAACTGATCAAGTGGATATCTCACTCGCTTGTCTCAGACGCACAGGACCTGCAAACTGCTCCTCCTCCCTAGCCCCGCCCGTACCCGTGTAGAGTTTGTAAACACAGAGGAGGCGGACCTCCTCTGCTGAGTCTAGATAGTGCATTCGACCTGAGCTAACGTTAGCTACCTAGCTATCGTTACTGTTTAAACAAAATTACCCAGTCAACTATTCACTTTTAGTAGGCATTGTCTAACGGTATTTAGCCGGCTAGCTACCGATAGCTCCTGATATCAACAAATGCTCCAGCAAGTCTTGTAGTGCATGTTGATACCTCCGTTAGCTCGCGTTAGCTGACGTTAATTCACTGTTCAAAACAAAATGTCCGATTGAACTAAATAGTTGTCTTAACGTCATCTAGCCGGCTAGCAGTAGCTACAGATAGCTCCTGATATCAATGTCTTATAACATTGATTGAATGCGTATTCGAGCTGAGGGCTTGCTGAATGTGAAATGACCAAAGCATAACGTTACCAATAGGGTCCCGCTGCAGCGCCGGAGAATCCTTTTTGGTAGCTGGAGGCTACTAGAGTACACACAGACAGTGGAGCTGTTTGCAGATAGCGAGCATTTTGACTTGTTGCGTGGTGGCGATGTCTCGCAGATAATACAAGTACAAGTCTAATTATATAATATATATATTTTATTAAAAAAATAAATAAATAAAAAAATTTATATAAAATAATTTTTAATTTCTTTTTAATCAAAAACGATCGGTATCGGATCGGTATCGGCCGATATGGCTCACGACGATCGGTGGCAAAAAACGTGATCGGGGCATCCCTAGCAGGAACTAATAGCCTAAACTTTTAAAGTCTGGGACACAAATCAGAAACCCAATGTGGATGTGATTTGGCTCGATAGATAATGTGTTCATACCTATAATCTAATAGTTTGACTTGTCCAAATGTTAGATGAGCTTTCTTATCCCACTGAAAGTCAAAATACAGGTCTGTTTTACTTCAAGATTGAAAGACATCACAAATGTACACAAGCCACATGTGATGCGACACGCATGTCACAGCCACCACTAGGGATGGGTATCGTTAGGATTTTATCGATACTACTACTCTTATCGATACTGCTTAATGGTTCGGTACTTTATCGATACTCTTATCGGTTCTTTTTGATTATTTTGCAAGAAAGAAATACAATTAATTAAGAACAAAATCGACATTGCTTTATTATTTATAACTTTATAAATAAATAAATGTTATTCCTTCAGCAACAGCAGCAGCAATGTTCTTTTATATAATGTTAAAAAATAAATATTATAGCTAGGGTGAAGGGACTTTGGGCTTGGCTGGGACCGGTGGTGGTAGAGGGAGGAGGGGTGGGCTGGGACATGGTGGCTGCAGCCTCAGCCTGATGACGATTGACGATCTATAAAAAGTTGTCATCTTTCACATATATTTGTAGCTAAACAATTAGCTAGGCCAGTGTTTCCCAAACTCTGGGTCGTGGACCCGTTTCTATTGGGTCGCCAATAATAATAAAAGAAATAAATTACATTTTTTTTTTTTATTATAAAAAAGCTGTAGATGTGTTGATTCAGTTGGGCACCACATACTTATGTGAATCTGGGTTTTGTACTCTAGCATACCTGAAAAACAAATACAGAAACAGACTAAATGCTCAGCATGACCTCAGAATAGCACTTTCAAAAACCAAGCCCAGAATAGATCTGCTGGTTGAAAACTTCAACCAGCCACATACCTCTCATTAGATTTCGTAGATGAAATATTATACCCCTTCTACTTCTAGCATGATGTCAGGTCAGTAGAATTTTTAAATAAGTCAGTACAAATTAATCAGAATGTTGCTCAATGTTGGGGTTTAAGGTTGAGGGATGGAGGGAGGGGGTAAGAAATGGAAAGTTGAAAAAGGGGTGAGGCATTAAAGAAAATATTGTTTTGTTCAGTTAAGGCCATGGGTAGGTAGGGAATTTATTTTATTTTATTTTTTCCCACGGCGACTATGGATAGGGAATTTCTTTATTTAATTAAAATGTTCACAACAACATGGATGCATGTACTCTGCCAGCATGTTTAATATCCATAATACTAAAGGTTTGACTAAGATTTTATGAAACTTTATTGTAAAAAGATTTTATTTTTTATTTTTACTCATAAAACAAATTGGGTCGCACCTAAATCGGCAGGGTCGGTCGGCAACCGGAACCAAACCATTATATTTTTTAGGCCTGATAAATAGAAAGGATAGAACATGTTTGTTCATTTAAAAGTGTTACAACATTTTATGTACATATGTTATGAGGTGGTGAGCAACTTAACATTACACTCTTGATTATTGCTGTGATGTACTTTTATAATTAAATAAATACTTTTATATATTTGAAATTCATGGTTTGTTGTGTTCTTTATCAGTAGTTTATAAATGTATGTTATGGCAATTCATTTTTTTTTCTACTTTTCTGTATTTTTCTCCCATCCCAATTTAGTCGTTATGCCAATTCCCTTCCTGCCCTTCCTGACCGTTGCCCGCATTTGCCCCCCACTTGCCGGTCTAGGGAGGGTTGATAGCGGCATGGTGGTGTAGTGGTTAACACTGTCGCCTCACAGCAAGAAGGTCCAGGGTTCGATTCCCGCTTGGGGACCAGGTTTCCATGATGCCAGGTACCCAGGTGGGTGATCTCCCAGGCCTTTCTGTGTAGAGTTTGCATGTTCTCCCCGTGCTCGCAAGGGTTTCCCCCCGATAAGATAAACCCAAAGGAAAAACATGCACAACAACAGATCGCTAACGCTGTGGCGTCCTTGACGAAAACGGGCAGGAGCACTTGGATTGGTCCCCGGGGCGCGGCTCACGTTGACGCCCTATCTGCTCCCGGCTGCCCATGGGGGGAAGGATGACGGGATGGGTCAAGTGCAGAGACTCAATCGCATCGGCGACTAAGAAAAAGACAATGCGTGTGTGTGTGCCGCTCCAATTGCATGTCCAGTTCGTTGCATGCCGAATAAAGACCCCCTAAAGAGGTCCTGCATTATTATTATTATTATAGATACTATCACATGTCCCCTCCGATACATGTGGAGTCAGCCAGCCGCTTCTTTTCACCTGACAGCGAGGACTCTCACTGGGTGAGCGTAACACGTGGGAGGCTCACACTACTTCCGCCAGTTCCCTTCCTCGCTGAGCAGGCGCCCTGACCGACCTGTAGGAGTCGCTGGTTACAACGACCAGGATACACACCCCACCGGCTTCCCACCCTCTAACACTGCCAATTGTGTTAGTATGGACGACCGACAAAGCCGGAGGTACCGCTGACAGCTGGATTCGATACCAGTGTCTCTGTGGTGGTAGGCAGGCGCTTAGTCCGCTGCGCTACCCAGCCGCCCATGTTATGGCAATTCATGATGTATTTTTGTCCGTTTGGGTTCCGGGGAAACACCAAATTTCTCTTTTGGGTCTCGAGCTGAAAAAGTTTGGGAACCCCTGAGATAAGCAATTATATTTTATTTATTAGCCTATTCGTAATAATTCGTATTAGCCTAGCTAACTCCGTATCTTGGCTTACCTGCAGTGGACATGGATGGAGATGGAACACTGCGAGCAAAGCAGTCGAAAACGGCGCATTTCTGCAGACTAATGTTATGTTTTGACAACAAATGTTTTGACAAATTGCTTGTATTGCCACCCTTACTTGCAAATGTTTTATTGCACTTGTGGCAACGTGCGTTGTCGGCATCGACTTTCGTAAAATGTACCCAGACTTTCGTTTTGTTCTCTCCGCCATGATGAGCGCCGAGCTCGGTCTGTGTGCTGCACGCTTCAGCACGGAGCCAAGTACCCGTATGTGCATTTGTGTGTGTCGCTCGCGAGTGTGTGTGTAAACTAACAGCCCCGCTTCTCCTGCAGACAGAGAGAGGAGAGATAGTTTGCAAGTTTGCAACATAGGGTTGGGCGATATGACCAAAAACGTTATCGCGATAAAATTATAAAATTATTTTCATATAATTCGATATCGATAATTATCGTCGATATAATGTATGTCAAGTTTAATTAACTTATTATGCTGCTGCGAATGTCTCGAGTCGAGTTGATGTCGTCATCAGTCCGCGCACGTTAGAAGTTAGCCGACAAGCGGAATATCTCATGGCAATGTAATAAATATGACACTAAAATACTCTCTTCCGCCACAATATATTGAAACGACGTCCACTGTATACCCCACACTACTATGAACGTGGCCTCAGAATTCACAGCGCACACATACTCTGCACGTAAATATATAAAACGTTGCCGTGCAAGCTAGTTAGCCTAGCCAGCCTGTTGTCTTATTATGCTGCTGCGAATGTCTCGAGTCGAGTTGATGTCGTCATCAGTCCGCGCACGTTAGAAGTTAGCCGACAAGCGGAATATCTCATGGCAATGTAATAAATATGACACTAAAATACTCTCTTCCGCCACAATATATTGAAACGACGTCCACTGTATACCCCACACTACTATGAACGTGGCCTCAGAATTCACAGCGCACACATACTCTGCACGTAAATATACAAAACGTCGCCGTGCAAGCTAGTTAGCCTAGCAAGCCTCGTTGTTGAGTGAGTCCTACCTCTCTACCCAGAGGTGCAGCGCTGGGTCTCCTTCCTGGTCTCCTTCGCTCTCGGCCATCTCCTTCACCGATTGGTTGTTAGTGCGTGCTCATATCCAAGCTTGGAAAATCGATATATCGAAACTTTGCGACCACGTTTCATGTTTATTTCGAGGAAATAATTTATCGCGATAGTTATCGTTTTATCGCCCAGCCCTATTGCAACATTTAAATTCCTCTGGAAAAAAATATATCCACAATGTCTCGAGTATCAATAGCAGAACCGAAAACGTCGGAGCTTATCAATACTGTGTTCAATAACGAGCCATGAGACTAGAGCGTGTGTCAACTGTGCTGTGCGTCTGTATTGACATCCTGGTCCCTGGTGGGACGTACCAACTCCACACCACTGTGGGGGGGGGGGATATATATAACATTCCCCATTCATTCCCTTGTAACATCTCCTCTTTTTAGAGAACAGTTACAAATGAAATCATTATTAATACAAGAAACCCCATAAACGTCCTTATTTAAACCCTAATCATATTTTCTGTGACTTTTCCTTTTTGATAAGAAAGTCTAGTGCTGGTTGAGCATATGCATACTTTATGTTGATGGCCTTTGTCTATAATGTGGCCACAAAAATGGAAAGGTTTAAGTATTTTGTTTGTTTGCACTAAGTTAATACTTTGACAAATGTTGTTCAGTCTTTGTGTGCCAAACAGTATTTAAGGCAAACCGCTGTAAACTTTTTTTTCTTCAAATAAATGAGAAGCATGTTTAAATTTTTTGTGTGTTACATTTTTTTTTAATATAAAAAAACAACGTATCGAATCGAACCGAAAACCGTGACCACAAAACTGTGATACGAACCGAACCATGGATTTTGTGAACCGTTCCACCCCTATTATGTGGACATTATTCTTGCACAGGTATTCATTCTTACATTTCTGTCACACAAATATCCCACAAAATCCATCGGCATGCTGTCCTGTATTTTGGATTGTGTATATTTGTTTTTATACTTGTTACAGTGGAGTTGACCTAGCTAACTACTAACTAGCCAAAACATTCCTCTGCTGCCTGGTGCTAGCTAATGTTACTGTCCATTTATAATCCCTGATCAGTTTAAACTGGAGTTTAGAGTAAAAACTAAAAACTGGGATTTAAAGAGGTTTACATTTATTACTGCTCAATTTTAAACCAAGTTTAAAGTTTGGTGCAACCAAATTAAAGTGTAGGAGTTCATCCTTGTTGATGCAACCCACCCTAAGGTTACAGATAAGTGAATTAAGCGGCACAAATATATTTTTTTTCTCAATGTCTTCTGTGCCTGTGTGATGTTTGTATTGTGTCGTCTTGTTGATTGCAACCATGGTGAAGCCAAAGACAAATTTCCATGAAAGTGGACAAAGAAAAATATCCATCTATTTATTTTGCACATAATCTCACACACATCCAATGATGAGTTATTAAGTAAATTAGTTTGAATATGGCCACCAGTGATGTTATCTGGGACACTATTTTTCACCTACATTGATTGATTGAAAATTGTATCAACAGATTACAGAATGGGAACAGTACGGCTCAATACACACAATTGTTAAGGGGATGCAGACCAGAGAAAGACTTTCGTCTTGTTTACATCAGGGTCCATGTAAATCTGGTATGTCATAAATGTATAGATGTAGCAGTACTGAATATCTGTATGTCATGTATGTCATATATGTCCTGATGAATTGAAAATGGGGGACCCTGATGTAAACAAGACGAAAGTCTTTCTCTGGTCTGCATCCCCTTAACAATTGTGTGTATTGAGCTGTACTGTACCCATTCTGCAATCTGTTAATAAAGTTTTCAATCAATCAATCAGTCCCCCATTTTCAATTCACCATAAGTTGGTATCAGACATACCATTTCATTATGGTGCTGTAATTAACACAACAGAGGATGCAATGCCTGTTCATAACTGTCCAACTAAATTAATGTTAAGCTAAAGTTACGTTTTTAGATGTGGTTTTTTTGTTGTTGTTGTAGTGCCCCTTTAACTATCAGGGCTAATTGGAAAATAGCACAGCGTGGATTTCGTTTTTAGAGTGGATTCTCCCTTTAAACGCCAACTAGCTAACGTTAGTCAAACTTTTTCACTAAAGACTCACCTTTCTCTCTTCTGTGTTGCCCATGTCCTAAACGAATTGTTAATAACTTAACGCCAACGACGTTAATCAAAATGTCAACGTTACCTCTTTTGTTTTTAACGCACAAACAAACATGGTTTTATCAAATCTGCGTTAGCACGACCACGTTGTAGGCGACTTTGGAAAGCGTTAGCAAGACACCAGACAGCTATTACTACGATGAAGAGACAACATTACATTAAAAAAAAATATATATATATATATATTAGCTAACGTTAGCTTATTGTCCACTAGTCCAAACTTCAGGTGATCATGATAACCACCACCACCACTTTCTCCCGAATCATCTGGGCCTTACGCTTCCAATGTTGTCCCCAGTTATAGCTATAATAACGTTAGCTGGTTGAACCAAAACATTACATATTAGTAACTTAAATTAGCCATCTCTAGGCCGGGTATAGAAGCAGCAACGTTGCGTTGGACTAGTGCCACGCTATGATACAAAGAACATCTGAACATAAACCTATGCGATGGTGTTTTGTTGTTTTGTTTTGGTGTGACTCGGTCCCCTTGCAATGATGCCTTAACGTTATATAACTGCATCACACGCAATCTTATTAATCTAACGTTATAGGCTTGCATGCTAGCTAGCTAGACTGCCTGGCTATTATTATGGCTAAAACACGGTAAACTAAGCTAAGCTAGGTAGCACAAATGGCCTCTCACTCACAACAACAGGACCATCATCCTCTTACCCGTTCCGTGCTCCCTGCAGAATGCACGGTCTTCCTCTAACAAGCAGCACCCATAGGACTGTTTTATCAAGATGTGCTTTCAAAAAAAAAAAAAAAAAAATCTTCAATTGCTTCCCAAGAAAGAAATTTAGCAGTAACCCGTTTTGCGCATTTTCTCTTCAGACAATGCACTGAATTCTAAAGTGCATCATCAGAACCAATAACAAGGTGCGAGAAGAAGAACACTGAGGGAGAAACCCGCCCCTCCACGTTCTCTAATGGCTGCCACGACCATGGAACTGGCCACGACCAGTTTCTCTAGACGGATTCCTCCTTCCTCCTCTTCTACCACATCTTCTTCCGGCTGCCCGCCATGCCGCGCCATGGATCACTGTGGTTGCAGCGAGGTTGCAGTTTCTGCTCCTCCTCCTTCTTCCTCCTCGTATAAATGGCGGACAGGCTTGTTCCGTGTGTGCCTGCCCTGCACGCCGTGCCTGCCTGCCTGCTGCGACGGTGTTGTTCTCAGTGTAGTCGCAGTTCACTGCTGCCATGTGCAGCTGCAGCTGCTGCAGTAAAATGTGTTTGCACAGAATTCCACGACCACAGATAATGTCTACTAAAGAGGTGGGTACACTGTAAGTGGTGGTCCTAAAGGGTTAATGAATTGCGTAGGGAGGCGACCATTTTGAAAGAGATTTGAGAGGCATGCTACTTACTACAAGATGGTGTCTTAAGGGGTCCTTGCCCGGGAACTATGGTTCAGTTGCTGAAGGTGGATTTGAGCAGGGGGGAGGGGGGAATTGAAACTGCAGGATCTTGATGCAGGTTTGCAACATTTAAATTCCTGCAGAACACGTGAAAGGACTCCTTTCTGTTTTCCCTTAACAAGCATATTCCTCCTAGTGACTCGGGTACTTGACGATGTCCTAAGGTCTTTGAACTCATAAGAACATCAAGGAGGATGTCAAATGTGTAAACTTTTGACAACTTTAAAACTCAGAGCCACGGTCAACACCTCCCTACACTCCAGGAGGGAGGAAGAGGTCCATTATAATAATAATGCAGGACCTGGAGGTCTTTATTTGGCATGCAACGACATGGGACAGGCAATGGGAGCGGCACACACACATAGGAATACACACACACACACATGCATTGTCTTTTTCTCAGCGATTGAGCTCTGCGCTTAACCCATCCTGTCGTCCTTCCCCCCATGGGCAGCCGGGAGCAGACAGGGCGTCGGCGAGGTACCGCGCTCGGGGACCAATCCAAGTGCCCCTGCCCGTCTTCGTCAAGGACACGACAGCGTCAGCGTTCTGTTGTGCATGTTTGTCCATTGGGTTTATCTTATCGGGGGGAAACCCTTGCGAGCACGGGGAGAACATGCAAACTCCACACAGAAAGGCCTGGGAGATACCCCACCTGGGTACATGGCATCATGGAAACCTGGTCCCCAAGCGGGAATCGAACCCTGGACCTTCTTGCTGTGAGGCGACAGTGTTAACCACTGAGACTCCTACCGGGAATAAAACGTTTCCTTTAGGCAGTTGTTGTGTGTAAGGAACCACATGAGGGAGAAACCACATAATACATTGTAAATGGACTGCATTTATATAGTGCTTTTATCCAAAGCCCTTTACAACTTATGTCTCACATTCACACACCAAAGGCAGAGGCCAACCTGCTCATCAGGAGCAGTTAGGGATTAAGTGTCTTGCTCAAGGACAATTCGACACACTGTCCGGGAGGAGCCGGAATTGAACCTTCCGATTACCAGACGACCGCTCTGCCTCCTGACCCACTGTTGCCCCATAGCGATAGCTCCTTGGTGTAAACTCACTCCATAGTTGAAATACCCCCACTTCGCTATCTGAAATTGATCCTTTTCAGGTGGTGTATTGGATACGATTAAACGTTAAAACTTCTGTGGTTATATGATGGCGGTGAGCAGAGGGTTCACAAATCAAGGCTGGTCGGAGGACAAGTAGCCAATCAGTGACCATCGGTTGGTGCTGTGGCGCAGATAATACAGTTGTGGCCCGGCTCTCCAGCTGGGGTCGCTGTGGTGAGTGGAATGAGTTTAGAGGGCTGAATGTAACAAGGGTGAAAACACGCAATAGTCCCTTGGTGTAAAATCCTTCCTAAGCCACACGGCCACTTCACTAACTAAATTGGATCCTTTTCAGGTCGCAGACTGGATAGGACTGACTAGATATTGACCTTTTGTGGTCACCCAGTGCTGGCGAGTGGTGGATTCGCTTTTTGAGGCTGGTCGGAGGACAAGTGACAAGTACCTGCCAGTAGCCAGGCGGCTGGGTGGCGTAGTGGAGATTGCGCTCGTCACCAATGCAAGAGACTCCTGTATCGAATCCCAGTCTCAGCATTGCCTTCGGCTTGGGCCGGCCGTCATACTGGCTCATTTGGCAGTCAGCGGGTGGAAGTCGATGGGTGGGGATTGGACGTTGTGGACAGCGACCCCTACAGGTCGGTTGGGAGACGCCTGCACAACAGTGACAGGAAGTGGCGAGGGTAGTGTGAGCCTCCCATGCGTTACACCTCGCCAATGAGAGTCCGCGCTGGCAGGCGAAAAGATGTGACAGGCTGCCTCCTCGTGTGCCGGAGGGAACATGTGATGCAAGGCTTCTATCCTCTCTACAACCGACCAGTGGGGGGCATAGTTGAGCAACATTCAAGACAGGGGAGGGGAGAATTGGATACATGAAATTGGGATGGGAGAAAAATAGAAAATGAGAAAAAAAAGTGGATAAAAAAAAGTACCTGCCAGTACCAGTGACTACTAATTAGAAATATATATACTGCATATATGACTGAAACACTTCAAACAGGCCCATGAAGTAAAGTTATACTTCAGTAATCCCTGTGGGTAAAGTGTTCTCTGCATTTGACCCATTCTAACCACTCGAAGAGCAGTGGACAGCCACAGATGCATCCGGGGACCAACTCGTCTTGTAATGCAAGGACAACGGCAGGAGTTCCTAGCATGCCCGTCTTTGGCATGGGAGGAAACTGGAGTACCCAGAAGAAACCCCTCGCAAACATGGGAAGAACATGCAAACTCCACACAAGAAGGCCCCCCCCCCCCATCAGTCATTGGATATCCCACTCATACTCTACCTTCTTTAAGTTTCAAGAGTGGTTTGGGAGGGAATCTGCTTCTTTTTTTAAGGCAGTTTCATATGCAATTTCTGTTGTGTGCTGGGCATTGCAAAACCAACGGCCATTGATTTTGATGATTGACCCCTTCACACCTACCACTCGGAAGTCTGTCCATTCCGCTGTGTAGGTGAAGGATAATTTTATTCTGGTCACCAGGGCCACCGTCAGAGGGGGACAACCAGGTGTGTTGCCCCGGGCCCTCTAATGGTCCGTAGATGTAAGTTTATTTTATACTAGAACGTGGAAATGCCGACCGGAGGCTTGTCGCTGGTCGTGGTCTAGGCCAAGGAGCCTACGTGCACCTCCCCCAAAATATAACTGCGCGTACACCGTAGGGCGACTCAGCATTGCGATGATCGATGTGATTGGCCCACTTGCCTTGAGCCACGAATTCCTGCATTCATCATGCTCGTGTGGAGATTAGCAAAAACGCTGCATGGAACTATACATTCTCAACCCTGCGCATCCACCGCAGCTAAAGAACCTATGTGGATGTCTAAAATGGCCTTTATGATCCAAGGTGGGATAATTTTGTCTCAGGCACAGGCATTACACACGGTGGCCGTGTGGGTCACTGTGCCGGTTAGCTGCTTTAAGAGTCAGATGAGCCCCGGGCGGCTACGTGGCGTAGTGGGCAAGGCGCTCGCGACGAAATGCTGGAGACGCTGGGCTCGTCAGTTCGAGCCCAGCGCTCCACATTTGCTTTCAGTTTAGCTGGTCGTCCGTACTAATACACATTGGCCGTATTAGGGGGTGGGAAACTGATGGGTGGGGATCGGGCGTTGTGGACAGCGACTCCTACAGGTCGGTTGGTGCGCCTGCGCAGTAGAATCAGGAAGTGTCGGGGGCAGCGTGAGCCTCCCACGCGTTACTCCTCGCCACTGAGAGATCGAGCTGCGCAGGTGAAAAGATGCAACTGCTGTTACCTCAAGTACCGGAGGGGACTTGTGCTATGTATGACTTAGTCAGATGAGCCCTGTTTAAATCAACTGACTTATAGGCCATATCACATACAGTGATACAGGAAATCCTGAGATGGCTCAGGAGGTAGAGCGGTCGTCTGGTAATTGGAAGGTGCCTGGTTCAATTCCCGCTCCTCCCGGAAAGCGTGTCCTTGAGCAAGACACTTAACCCCTAACTCCCGATGAGCAGGTTGGCACCTTGCAAGGTAGCCTCCGCCATCTGTGTGTGAATGTGTGAGTGAATGGGTGAATGTGAGGAACAAATTGTAAAGTGCTTTGGTTAAAAGCACTATATAAATACAGTCCATTTACATAGTTACACAGTGGGAAGCCCAGCATGGTGTTTCTCTCGTAGATGAAAACCTGATCTTTCCCCATTTCTAATTTCCTTATCAGCCACTTACCCATCTCCCTCACATCCCACCATCACCCGGATCTACTCCCACACACTATGCGGCACGGTGGTGTAGTGGTTAACACCGTCACCTCACAGCTAGAAGGTCCTGGGATCGATTACCGCTTGGGGACCAGGTTGCAGTGTTGCCAGTTACCCAGGTGGGGTATCTCCCGGGCCTTTCTGTGTGGAGTTTGCATGTTCTCCCTGTGCTCGCAAGGGTTTCCCCTCCCGATAAGATAAACCCAATGGAAAAACATGCAGAACAGATCGCTAATGCCGTCGCCTCCCTGACGAAGACGGACAGGAGCACTTGGATTGGTTCCCGGGTGCGGTGCACGCTGCAGCCCTTGTCTGCTCCCGGCTGCCCTTGGGGGGGGGGGTGGGGGGGGGAGGACGACGGGATGTGAAAAGTGCAGAGAACATTTCATCAACGACTCAGTGCATGTGTGTGTTCCTGTGGGTCGCCCATCGTGTTTTTTTTTTTTTTGTATTTATCTTTCTTCCCCTCCTTTTTTCCCGATTTTTCTCCCATCCCACCCTTCCTGGTTGTTGCGTACTTTCCCCTACTGTTGGTCCGGGAGACCGGAGACTGTCACATGCTTTCTTCCGACGCATGTGCAGCCTGGGGCAGGCCAACCTGGCCGCGCAGGTTCTCATCTCTCCTTAGTTCCAACCCTTGCTGAGCAGGCGCCCCGACCGAACTGTAGGGGTCGCTGTCCACAACGCCCAGGACCCACCCTTCAGCTTTCCCACCCCCTGATACAGCCAATTGTATCAGTGTGAGAGGCCAGCCAAGCTGATAGCAACGCCGGGAGCTGGATTCGAACAGGCGAATCCAGTGTCTCCCGGTGTTGGTGACGAACGTAATCTCCGTGCGCCACCTGCCCCCCCTGCCCATCGCGTGTTAAAAAGTCTGCATGACAAATAAAGACTTCTCTCTTATGTATCTGTTGTCATGCACAACCTTGGTTCAGAGAGGTAATATCTTTTTACTCTGTCCAAGCCAAATCCAAATTCCATTAAAACTACCCATGCCTGCCCTCCAAGTCAGCTGATAGAGGAGATGAAACTAGTGGAAAAGAATAGGTACTGGTAGCCCCTGAGGTCCACTAGCTGGTGCTATTGTCCATGTAATTACCAAACCACCTACATTCCTGGTTCCATACCCATGATTCCATGGCACTGATTTTGACTTTTACCTGGCACCTACCTTTATCAAACTAACACACCTTCCTCCATGCCTGTGTTCAAGCTAATACAATATTTGTATTTGATAGGCTTACCATACCATGGTGGTGGGGAAAAGCCTAACAAGTCTTCCATTGTTTGACAATCTTGCATTTCAAACTTCCTACTCGAGCCAATACAGCCCCTTTCACTTTTATTGTGAGGTATCCTGCTCAGAAGTGCACTCACAATAATGTTACATGCGGAAAATACCATGTATTTAAAAAAGTATGTATCCACCTTTTTCCGATGATGCAATCCTTTTATAATTGCAAATGAGGAAGGCGTACGTCAACCCGAACATACCACTGTAAGGTAGGCAGGTGCCAGGTAAATGTAAAAATGCTGGGGAACCATACGGGCATCCGCAGATAGGGCCAGAGCCCATTTGCTCTGCCATAGTGGCATCTTATAAAAGTGTTTGCTAGTGTATTGTTGCTCGTAGATTTGAGTGTAGCATCATCTTCACTTGAAATGGTGGAGGATATAGATCAAAGAGGTTCCCCATTAAAAACAAAAGTGCACACGACACATCCCAGTTTAGGTGTAGCGTGCCCTTCTGTTGCTTGGCAACCTGCCTGCGCATGGTCCTGATCAGGATGCTGGAGTGGTGCTTAATAGCATGCATACTGGTAGCCACTAGTGGTCTGCAGAGGCTACGTTATTCCCATTGTGCCGCTTTGTAGTTCCTGAAATTTGCAATACTGTAGCCTGCCATTCGGGCTCCCTTAAAAAAAAAAACATTGTGAAGCACTAAGGTAATATGATTCGCTCCTACCCTTTACTAGCTCTGCATAATGTAAATGACGCAGACACTGTAATATACACCACTTTGTAAAGAGAACTCTAAAAGGATTCTTGAAATTGGACATCCTTATTGGATGTAAAACAAATGAGGCAGCATAATATCTCATTGTTCCACCACAATGGACACCAGATGGCTCCAGTGTACATTGGCGGTTAGCTTCACCAATATGAGCTTCCTGCTTTTTAGCAGGAATAGGTCGAGTGAATGCAGCAAAGCTACGCTTCATCACTTCCATTCCCTAGTGAAACACAAGGCAAGTCAAAACTATTTTTAATAAAAAAACCAACAGAAACGGCCTCTGCCACATACTACTGTTGAATCTGCCAGGTTATGTAATACTTTCATATAATCTGCACCTTGGATGATTTAAAGAATGTTTCTTCAAGTCAATGGGGACCGAAACAACATTTTCCATATAGCTTGTTGTGAAAGTTTCAGAAGCCGTTTGGAAGGTGCTACCCATGATCTTTCAATCAGCATTCAATCACACCCCATAAACCTTCCAATGCAGTTGAGCAGATTAGGCCCAAGAGCCTTTCTGTCACTCCATTTGGAAAGACTAGACAAGCTTGAAAGGCTAACCCATTGAAGGGTTTGGAGACTTGTCGCAGAGGCATCAAGTGTATACACATTTAGTGGGAGGGATGGAGGCATAAAACTAGCTTCAGATGCAGATCAGAATATGGCACCGTTTCCCCTCTTCTATTTCTACATTTGTATTGTATTTTCTTTTTAGCTACATTTATGCTAACATACTAGTTTCTGGGTCAGTAGACAAAGTAGGACAGACCATGCAGCCAAATCCCTTGTGTCCTTGACATTGGCCGCGATTGTATGACTGGCTGTGAGATTGACCTCTCGCCAAGCTATTCTCTCCGAGGTGCTCATTCCAGATACGTTTCAGGTAGGCAGACAAACCAACCCGCACTCGTTCCGTTTTGCATCTCATATTGTACACAAGATGCAGGCTTACTGCGCTTCCCACCATTGGAGATTAGAGCAGGTGCAGATTCCATTCACCCCAATGGGACATGTAGAGGTTCTCATTGAATGTGGCAAATTTCCTGTTCCATAGAAGTCGAGGTAAAAATGGGAGCTTGTCTGATAGGTCGAAGGTGTTCTTAACATTCTGGCACTGAAATGTTTCTGACTTGTAGATCTAGAGGATTGTTCTGTGAATGTGACCCTTCACCCTCTAGACACAGGGAAGCATGGCAAACCCCAACTCAAACCCAAGATTCTCTTCTTCATGGTTAGCCTCAGGCATTCTCAAAGTGCGGCCCTCAAAAACTTGTCTGGCCGCCCGCAAGCCTACTGGTTGTAAACTAGGCGAGGCTTGTATGAATGCAGGTACATTAGCTAGTGATTTCAGTGTTTGTCATTTTTGTGAGATTTAAAGTTTTCGCTGTTAAAGCAAGATGGAGGAACCGATGACCCATCACGCGAAACATTTTTGGGAGGCACTCCTCCAATCCAATGTTGGGTCCCCAAATTGGCCCACAGTCATCAAGGCTTTGAGAACCCTTGCTCTAACCCGAATTTCCCCAAGGGGATCAATAAAGGAATATCTTATCTTAACCAGTGTTAAGGTCACTATTGAGGTATTTTAATGGATGCTCCACTATAGGCTCTACAATGCTTTGTCCTCAATGCTAACCAAAACTAATCCTGGGGGTTTCCTGTGCTCCTTCCTTTCAGTAAAGTGTTCCTAAAAGTTGGCAAAAGGTTTCTTTGGAGCACTTTTCCTTCTCAGTGTACGGTGACTGTCAGCTTCTGGGTGACATGATTGGATTACTTCTGGGTGTGTCACCATACTTGCCTTCCTGCCAGTTTGCCTTCAGTTCGCCTCGCCTCAAACAGGAAGGTGAGTGACGTCACCCAAGAAGCTAACAGTTAGCTAAATTAATTTGGAAAAGTTCAAATGGAAAAGTGATCCAAAGTACTTAAAAGTATAAAACTCTTCCTTAACTTGAGATTGAACAGCTTCTAGGAGCAATTCAAGCACATTTACTGAACGGAAGGATCATGGAAAGACCCAGGATGAGATTTGGTAAGCATTGCCTGGCAGGCAGAGAAAGCATCGTAAAGACCACCTAGTGCTGATAAAAATACCAGCGACATCCATCGGTTGGTGGATACTTCACTATACTTTATAAATTTGCAGGATTCAGCCGTCGAGATCTTTTCTACATGTAGTTCAGAGGATGGTTCCTCTGAACTACATGTACTTCTGGATGTGTCACCGTAGGCGTTCTTCTGGGAGATGTCACTTGCTTCCTGCTAGTTTGTCTGGCCTCTAGCAGGAAGGCAAGTGACATCACCCAGAAGCTAAATTAACTTACATGGGAATGGAAACCGGTCCAAAGTACAAAAAGCACAACAACACTTTTGCCATCGTCTATGTTTAGGTTGAGACTGAACAGCTTCTAGGCGCAATTCGAGCACCTTGGAAGAAGCATGAGAAAGACCCAAGATTACATTTGATCAATTCGAGAACCTTTGCTGAAAGGAAGAACACTCTTGAGATTTAGCCCTGCACACCGCGGGGAAGGCATCATAGACTATAGTGGAGTATCCATTAAAATGTCTCAATACTGAAAGCTAAAGGATCAGTTGGGGACTACTTCATAGTGTTTTGAAATGATCAGGAAGAAATTGTTCAGATCTTTTCTTATAGGGAGTTTTGATTTTTGGACAAAATACTTGCCGGTAGTATAGTCGATGCAAAGCCATTTGGTTCCTTACAGAGTTCTGGCTGGGTTCTGAGCTAACCGGAAAGCTTTAGACAGGTAGCAAACAGGGTCACAAAACCAAAAAGGTTTTAATCCACACCACAACATGCAGGCAGAGGGTTACCCATTTCCAACACAAAACCACGGTCTTCCAGCATTTTGAAACAGCCGACATCAACTGGCTCCAGCGCGTAGTAATACACTGGCTTTTTTAATTAAACAAAATAGTGATGGTGGAATCGAGAATGCTGGGTAAACCTTTTGCCTGCATGTTGTGGTGTGAATTAAAACATTTTGGTTTCATGACCGTTTGGTTTCCAGTTCGCTTGGAACCTGGTCAGAATTTTGCTAAGTAAACTAATAGCTTTGCATCGACTACACTACTGTACTGGTAAGTATTTCATACAACTTAAGGTCCAAAAACCTTAACTATCCCTTTGAATAAAGATGCCAAAATTATGGGAAATGAGCTTACCGTCGTCTCTAGGCTAGGATCAGCTAGCCTAGCTGTTGGGCAAAAATACCTCTAACGGAGTTTTAAGCTAGGCTAGCTGATCTTTATCCGCTTCCATTAATTTGTGCTAAATTAGGCTAGCTTGCAGCTGGATAGCTTTCTACTGAACGCACAGAGAGGAAATTGGTGTCCATCTTCTTGTCCGACTTGAAGATGGATACGTGTATTTCCCATAATGTTGGCGCGTTCCTTTAAGGACAGGTCTTCGTGACTGTGTCCTAATACTCCCTGGTGTTCCGTGATCTCATTGGTCTAGGATTATAGCCTAAAACCCATTCAAACATCATCACCTCATGTATACCAGTTGGTCATGATAGATTCACCAGCTAATGAGTTTACCATAACCACTGCAATGCACTAATTGTGGCAAGCACCTAATAATCAATGCCTTGGATAATATGGCTGAGGAAAGATCGAGCTGGGGCCACCTTTGGTGTGTGGATTGAATTTACAGGGCGAGTGAGTGTGTAACATAGTTGACACGAGTTGGTGTTAAGTCACGCCTACATACATATGAATCTCTTTGATTTACACCGTCCTCACTGTTCCAACAGTATTTATTTCCTGTTGAGATCCAACTCCACTTTCAACTTTGCTTGCTATACTGACTGGTCATGATCTATTTTTAAGCACCAACACTTGGAAAAAAGGTAACGGGAGATAGTTTTGACATGGCAGCAGCAATCCTTTGTCAAAAGTAACTAATGTTGTGTTCCAGACAGGTTGGAAATTCTGACTTCCTATTAGGAAAAATGCAATGGCATTCTCAGTCAGAATTCCTAGTCGGAAACCTGGGCACAATTTATCAACCCCACCTCCCAGTTTTCCGAGGTGCAGTTAAATCCGACATCCCATCAATATGGTGGGATGCACTAAAACATCAAGTTCCAGCATTGGCCTGTGCCCCCATCCATGACTTGTCCATTCTTTCCTTGAATCTACACATATTGATTTATGTGTCCCAATTATTTTCTACAATGAACTTACCTTTAGATTTTGAGGACCAGCATCCAAAAACAGTGTAATGCTCAAAACCTCATCATCCGTACTCGTGTGAAAAACACCTCAAGCACCTTACCACAACCTTCGACGGCCAAAGTGATTGAGACTTGGAAGTATGATTACATGAGCCATTTAGTTTAAGTCCACTTCAGATGGAGGTTCACACTTACAATCTGATGCCGATTGATTGCAATCAGGATACTAATGTACTGCAGGTTAAAGTGATTAATTTAATTTCCATGATCCTGATCTGTTTTTATGCATATTATGATGAACATGACCATCGCCTAAAACCCCTGAATAATATATAGGTAAGGTAAACAAGAAAATATACATGTTGACTGCTGTTTTGATAGGGTTAGGGTCTTTACTCTTGGCTACACATTTGTTAATACAGACTGTATGGATCTATTTATGACGTGAAATTAATCTCGGCCCGGTACAGGGCCCGTCGGGCTTAAGGGGTTAATAAGGTCTGCATCTTGCCAATAAAAAGGTGCAAAAAAAATACTGAAGACAAATTTGATCCCAGGGACAGTAATCATGTCAATTTTAATGGCAACAACACTAAAACTATTGAAAGACAACACATATCGAAAGGCATAATGTAATGTACTGCAATGCATAATATTTTTATTTTTTTAAACTTTTTAAACTACTCCATAGTAAAAATGTAAGCCAGGTGCGGCAGTAACATAAAAAAAAGCTTCTACATAAAACAGACAGTGGAAGGCTCTTATGTCAAATCCTAGTGGGATTTAAACAAGCTACAATATTAGCTGATCAAAAAGCTCTGGGTTTGAGTTGTTTTACTTAAGTCAGATTTATAGATTCCAGAAAACCTCAAAGATGCTACACAAACGTCAAGACTTATTTCCATTGTGGTCCTTGGTAAAGATTGATCGATATGTGTGAATGTTTGTCAGGGATACTTTTTTTTTTGCTCAACCAGACTTGAATGAACATGAACATTCTACTGTACATAACCTATGACAAAAAATATGACCCATTATCTTAAGTCTGTTTGGTACATTCCTGACCATTACTACTTGGTCCTTTTTTAGTTTGTATGAAGTAACCCATCTAGTTGAGGATCTCTCGATGCGTATTTTCACCAAATGTCATCTGCAAAAAGGCTGCAACTAGAGACCCATGTCAGCTAACCAAGGAGCCCCCAACCTAACAAAAAAAACTTTAGTTATTCATATTCATAAGATACACCCACTCACTCTTGCCAATAAAAACAATGCATTTCCCAGAAGTTCATTGTACAAGACCAAATCCCCCAAAATGGTCTGAAAAGGTTATTGGAAATCAAAATGCAAAAGACACCAGGTCTAATATTGTAGTTACCCACAGTCCTCCTAGCCGTGCGAAATCTGGTGCTGAAGGAATGTCTCCAAGCAGGAGAAAGTCTCTGTGCATTCAGTACATTCATAAAGAACCTCTGACGGGTTACCATGATCACCTCGAGTGTCCTCGTCCTCTATATCCTCTACATTAACCTTCTCCAGGTCAGGGTCCCGATTGGCACCAGCGGTGGAAGATATCGGTCCAGTAACATGTGCTTTTCTTGCACGTGGACTTGGGTGATTCTCAATGTGGTGCTCCAGAGCGCTGGAGCTCCTGAATCGCGCCGGACACTGGGGGCACTTCTTCACTGATTCAGTAGGTTCCTTATTGTGATAGCGCAGATGCCTTTGGTAGACGCACAGCAGCCCGAATGTCTTCCCGCATTCTTGACACTTGTAGTTGATCCTCGGCTTAGAACTCAACTTCCCCATTCGCCTCCCGTTTTGCTCCTCCTGCTCCAATACGCTTTCTTCACTGTCTGACGACTGGTTGTATTTCATCTCCTTACGAGAGGTCAGCAGCGTGGCTCCGAGTTGGGGAGATGTGTGCAATGCCATGTGTTTCATCCCCGGTTTCTTGTCCATTTCCACTTTGTGATACATGGCGACATGCCGTCTAACGTCACAGCGTTGAGGAAAGTGTCTCCCACAGAACACACACGTGTGCATGGTACCCTTGTGGTATCTCATGTGCCGAGATAAACTACTAGAGTGGTTAAACACACGGTTGCAGCATTTGCATGGGTGCACTTTGCCGTTAGGATTACCCCTCCGTCTTCTGCCTCTTCTCACCCCAATCATTGTCCTCCTAAACGTCTTTTGCGATTCTTGGTTTAGCTGATCTATTTCTTCCTGGGTTTGATGGGTCAGATGGTGTTCCTTCAGAGCCGCTAACTTCTGGAAACGATCTCCGCATAAGCCACATCTGTAAGGTCTAGAAGATTCAGCGTTGTCTTCGCAATCACTAGTATTACCAGTTCCATCATTATTGGGATTATTCAGATCGATAGATATGCCGTTGCTGTGATACTTGTCATGCGACGTCTCCTCTAGCTTCTTCGACTTGACCTCCATTTCTGATGCAAGTCTAATGTCGGGTTCTATTCCTTTACAATGGTAAAGTGAGTGTGTCTGGAAATCCGACAGCCAGAAGAAGATTAACTTGCACTTCTTACACGGATAGGTTTTCTCTGCCCTTTTCTCCAGATTATTTTCAGACTTGCTCAAGGGTTTAGCACTGCGCGGCTGATGGCACGCTTTCTGATGAGCATTTAATATGTCCAGTTTCAGGAATCGTTTACCGCAGTGTCCACAGCAGTAGAATCGCTCGCGGGCGTGGTTTTGTAGATGCATCTTCAGCTCCTCTCTGCCCTCGAAGATCTTACAACACAACGTGCACTTGTAACCTCGCTCCGTGTTCCGATATTGCTGATGGCGATGCAAACTCAGTTGGCTGTTAAAAGATCGGTTGCATATTTCACAACGGTAATGGCCCTGGGGAGATTTGTCCGGGTTCAAGGTAGCCTCCGGAGGCTTTGCCCTTAAGGCATCTCTATGAGGGGAGAAGAGTGGCGGAGGAGCTGGAGTGATGGTTGGGGATTTGATAGGGGAGGGGTGAGGAGCGGGGTGATGCGGTGGCAAAGAACTGGGAGGATTCGGCTTGACCGAGGTGTAATGGGACTGCTCGAAACCGTTCACGACCGTCAGTGTACCGTTTTCGTGGAGCACATATTCTCGAGCGACTTCAAATCCATTGGAGGAACCGTCTAAAGGAAATGAATCCAAAGGTCCATGAATAGTCATGTGCATCAACAGCTTCGGGTACTGGTTGAAACCATTACCACACTCGGTGCAGATGAAGGATTCTTCATCGGGTTGTTTAGAGGTGGCACTATCCATTGAGTAGTTTTTTTTGATGATAAAATTACAAAATTGTCCAATTAATGATGGCATCACGTCTCAATCCATGTAAGGGTGTAAATCCCCTCAGACATCCTTGAATTTGTTTTCATTAGTTGGCACATATGACAATATTAACAGTCCATTGTCTTTCAAACTTAACAAATCTCTTGGTTCTCTTTTCTTTAAAAAAGGTAGGTAAAAATAGCTACAATGGTTAGATCCAATCTTCATGTCCACCACTCCGATGATCCCTTCTTGTTATGTTGGCACCTGAAAGAAAGATGGAGGAAAAACTAAATTAGAACGTCATCAAACCATCTAAGCCTATGTCAAAACAGGTTTCTAACACAAAACAAGATATTTTAGAAAATTAGGCCTATGCCATATGGCTGTAATCACACATTGCAAATGACTCAAGATTACTGTAACTGCCTTACACTAAACTGACCTGAACTTCAAAACATAAAGTGAACCTGATACCAAAGTTGACTGGTAGTTCAACTGACTTGTCCTTGCTGAAAGCTGCAGTAGTCTGTATGACACACCCATACAGACAATTAGCTGAGCAACAGAACACTGCCTGCCTGGGCCTGAATTCACTGCCCATTCAGCCGGTCAGATTTGCCGACCATGTCCAGTTGCACAGCTGCTCTATGTAATTCCGCACAACGGTGGCACCATGTGGCCATGAAAGGTAACTGCTCAGTGTTTTACACAGACAAACAAAGGATGAGAGAAAACGGTAAGAAAAAAATGTATTTCTTCAAAACAAGCAAATCTTGTTTGCAGAGAAGGTTTCCTGCCACTGGTGATGCCCGGCCCGAGGATTGTATGGGCAATTATGTCGGGTTGAATTAGGGCTTGGCGATAAAACGATAACTATCGCGATAAATTATTTCCTCGAAATAAACATGAAACGTAGTCGCAAAGTTTCGATATATCGATTTTCCAAGCTTGGATATGAGCACACGCACTAACAACCAATCAGTGAAGGAGATGGCCGACAGCGGAAGGAGACCCGGAAGGAGACCCGGAGGTAGGACTCAAGTAGTAAACAAGGCTGGCTAGGGGAATTAGCTTGCACGGCGCTATTTTATAATTTACGTGCCGAGTGGGTGTGTGGCGTGAATTCTGAGGCCACGGTTATAGTAGTGTGGGGTATACAGTGGACGTCGTTGCAATGTATTGGGGCGAAACAGAGTATTTTAGGGTCATATTTAGTACATTGTCATGGAATACACCGCTTGGAAACAACAGGCTGGCTAGGATAATTAGCTTGCACGGCGCTATTTTATAATTTAGGTGCAGAGTGGGTGTGTGGCGTGAATTCTGAGGGTAACGGTTCGAGTAGTGTGGGGTATACGGTGGATGTCGTTGCAATGTATTGGGGTGGAACGGAGTATTTTAGGGTCATATTTAGTACATTGTCATGGAATACACTGGCTCTGGCTAACTGCTAACGTGCGCGGACTGATGACGACATCAACTCGAGACATTTGCAGCAGCAAAACAAGTATATTAATAGCCCGTCCATCGGCGCCGGGCATAAGAAGTTAATTAAACTTGACAGACATTATATCGACGATAATTATAGATATCGAGTTATATGAAAATAATTTTATAATTTTATCGCGATAATGTTTTTGGCCATATCGCCCAGCCCTAGGTTGAATGCATTGCTGTTTAGGATGGGTCTTGTCTTGTTCAGCCAGACTCCATGATTTTGATTGCTAAAGAATCTTTTCCAACAAAACATTGTGCAGTTTTAAAACAATATTCTTTTTCAAACAATGCTGACTAGGGATGTCCCGATCCGATCACGTGATCGGAATCGGCGTCGATCACGTGCTTTTCAGAGGATCGGGGATCGGGAAAAAATAATAATAAAAATCGGCAGTCAAAAAAAGAAAATTTTTATTCAACAAACATGACCATGTCCACGTCTTAAACTCATACAGAGGCCTTAGTTTTGGTTTTAAATTACATATACTATATCATCATTAATGTATTTATTGTCACACAGAGCAGAATAATTGTCCACAACAAACACATTCCCCTTTAATTTTCACCGTTGCAACAAACACCCCTTTAATTTAGACGCTACACGCTACACGCTCGACCACATCACAACAACAGTACAACACGTCGCTCCCGAAACACGGTTAATATCCACTGACTTGAGCAGCTAGACTTAATGTCAGAGGTTTGGAACTAAGCATTTTAAAATAGAAAGTCAAGCCAGTTGCAATGTTTGCAAGGAGGACAGGCTGGAGGCGAAGTTTTCAGACTAACTTTTCACCTGGAGGATAACGTTACGTGACTGAGGATTATCGTCGGCGTTTCAGACCAGAATGGACCATTACGTAAGTCGAACACTGAATGTATACTAATGTGCAAACATATATTGAAACTTTTAATATTTCTCATATGAAGCAGAAGCACATTTCTCAGGGTGAATGTAATAACAAAAGCCTCCGCTCTCGCGCCCCGGACTATAGGCAACAGATGGGCTTGTCTCGCTCTGCCAGTTTCTGACAAAAATGCGTCAAAATTGATTACTAATGTGAAAGATCGGATCGGAAACGATCGGATCGATAGATATTTAAAATCACATGATCGGGATCGGATCGGAAGCAAAAAAAGGCGATCGGGACATCCCTAATGCTGACTGTTGGTAAGGACATTTAATATAAGAGCTTGGTTACAGGCGTGCTCCACAGATTTGACTACAAGTTCTACAATTGTGAAGAGAGGAAGCCATGGTGGGACTCGGTAGGCAACAGAAAAGACACATTTTAATTTAGCCTACTTATACTTATGTTATTGCACATACCGCAGACAGTTTATTCTGTTAATTGTTGATTTTTATTCCTTTATGCTGTGGAGCAAATAGAGTGTAAGAATTGCATTGTACTTGTTGCATATGCATAAAACAACAGAGACATCATGAGTGTCTACACTAGGGGTGTAACGGTACGCAAATACGTACTGTACCGCCTCAATGTGGTCCTCTGGTACAGTACCGAACGATTGCAACGGTACAGAACCTTTTTTTGCGGAACTTAAATCCCCCCGTCCCAAATATAACGTGCACAACTAACCGGATGTTGTTTGTTCATCCCACGCAGCTACGCTGAACGATAGCTGTAATTCAGCATAGCATATTAGCCTTAGTATGGCGGGTGCAGCAGCAATACTAACCGACAAGCCAGAGCTAGAAGATGCTCCCACAACATTCAAGTCTCCCGTTTGGGATAATTTCGGATTCCCAGTTAACGACAGTAATGGACAAAGACGGGTGGATGGCACAAAAGCTACGTGCCGGCTAGAGCCCCTTTCGTGACTGATGCAAGCCTCGCATCACAGTCACGAAAGGGGCTACGTGCCGGCATTGTTAAACTTTTTTGCGAACTTTATCACGCATTTGAAACGGCATCACCCGAATGTGAATATCACTGGTACACGGAGGAAACAGACCGTAGTGCAAACCCAGCTCCCCGTGGCATTCAAGCAGCATCTCGCTATTAATTCAGACCGGGCCAAAGCAACAACAAACGCCATAGGTGTTTTTATAGCAGCAGTTCTGCAACCATACTCCGTTGTCGAGAACACAGGGTTTAAGCACATGTTAAAAGTAATAGAGCCCCGCTACTAGGGCTGGGCGATATGGCCTAAATATGATATCATGATATTTTCTGACCTTTCGGCGATACACGATACGCATCACAATGTTTTTCTTTTTTTCCCCAAACAATTCATTATGAGGCTTACCAAGACAGTATTTGAGTTTGCAAGCTAACATTAAAGACAAAATAAAATACACATGCATTTAGCATTTTTATATTATATATTAGATTTAGATTATTGGATTATTAGATTATATATTGCATATATTTAGCCATGAGATATTATATGATTTAGATATGAAATATGATGAATTGAAAATGGGGGACCCTGATGTAAACTAGATGAAAGTCTTTCTCTGGTCTGCATCCTCCAGTCCACTGTTGACTGTTGTTGTATTGAGCTGTACTGTATTGTACCCATGCTGCAATCTGTTAATAACGTTTTCATTCATTCAGACGGCAAACAGAATAATTTTGATTGACAGTCGCGTCTGCCAATTACGTCACACCGCTTGCACCCGCCCTGCTGTTCTTAGCACCAATCGGCAAGCGCGTATTCATTTTTTACTTCCGCCATTGGAGAGCTCAATGACAACAACGGCAGCGGTAGCTCGCCGCGGCCGACGTTTAGCTTTTAGGTCCGCAGAATGACTAAACGACTGGAGGCATAATGATTTTACTGCAACGGATGTTATAATAAAAGCCTTTCCATACATCTGTCTGATTGAAAACTTTATTAACAGACCGCAGAATGGGCACAACTGAGTCAGCACGGGCTGAGATATGAACGACTAATGCTTGCTATATCTAGGTCGACCTCGGACGTTGCTATATAAATACGCTGATGTTATTGAAAGTGTAACTATATAACGTTAATGCCACAAAACGAATGCCTTTGTTATCATAAGTAGTAACTTTTGATGCAGTAGTGTGTGTGTGGGGCGGCGCTGTTCAAAAGTGTCAACGTGTGGACCAGATTGACGCAACACAAGCCTCTTGGGCAAAACATCACGATATCCACGATACGTTTAAAAAGTGTATCGTTAATGAACTGTACCCGATATTTATATAATATCGTCATATCGCCCAGCCCTACCCGCTACCTAGTTTCCTCTCGTCCGTATTTCAGCCAGCAAGTCATACCAGCTCTGTATAAACAAGCACACGCTACAGTCAGGGGAGGAAACTAACTTTTTGGCTTACCAGCCAACTGGCGAGTATCTGATTTTTTTTACCAGCCAAACCGATTTTTTACCAGACAAAAAAAATCGCTAATTGTGATTTTACTTCTTTGTATGTCAAGCCGCGTCAATGTTGTGTATGCATCTGGGTAGGCACACTGTGCCTTTAAGACAGCACGGTGGTCTTACGACAGTGCTGTGAAGTACCGTCAAGTGTTGTGGTAACGTCAGTTGGGTTGGTGTGCTGTTGACGTTGTGCACAGTGCACTGGTTGAGCTAGCCCCTTTCGTGACTGCGATGTGCAAGCCAGGGGCTTTTGAGCATGAAATAAAATGTCTAACCTTACGTCGTAGTCCGGTGCTTTTTTGGAAACATTATAGTCATAACAGATATACACCTAGCTGGCTGCTTTGAGCACACGGGGCTAACGTTAGCTAGCAAGCAACTATATACAGTTCCAGTAGACTAACATTACACCTCTGTGATTTAAATGTGTCCTTAGTAACTTATACTCGATGGTTGTACTAGGGTTGGATGCAGTTCCCCGTTGGTCAGTCTGTCTGTTTTCCATATTCTGCTGTGTTTAACGGTATCTGTTTGCGAGTGCTCCTGATGGCTAGCCTAGTAGTACCACGGGACTTTTATTATTATATGTCCGCGGGTTGGCCAGTACTGCGCAAACGTTTATTAAACATATGTCCGCGGGTGGTCTTGTGCAGTGCTCTCGTGGCACTGTCAACTAAAGCGAACACTCAGAAGACGCGCACCGTTTGCCAGTGCAGTGATTGCAGAATGTTTTATTTTTTTGTATACTCGCCAGACTGGCGAGTGGTCTTCATGAATCACTCGCCAAACGTAAAAAATACTCGCATTTGGCGAGTAAAGTGGCCTAATTTCCTCCCCTGGCTACAGTTGTCCACGACTTATCCAAGGCATCTGCTATATAATAATCTTCAGATTTACTTTAAGTGTTATTAGTAGGTTACAGCAGTAAAGTTTGCTCAGTAAATTATGGCCAATTTGTTTTATATTGTTTAATAGTTAAATAAATAAATAGATAAATGAAAAGCAATTTTTTGTTTTGTATTTCTTCCCCTGCCCCACTGTACCGAAAATCATACCGAACCGTGACTTCAAAACCGAGGTACGTACCGAACCGTGGATTTTGTGTACCATTACACCCCTAGTCTACACTGATCCGTTGTGCCTGTCCGTGTCTGGTTTTAATTATTCATCAATGAGGAGTATCCATTTGTTAGACAGGGCCAATGATGTGTCCATCTCCCGTCTCCGACCCTCACTCTCAGACTCTGTGGCGGAGACCCTGATCCACTCATTTGTCACCTCCCGGTTGGACTATTGTAATGGAGTCCTGTTCGGGGTACCCAGCAAAGCCCTGGACAGGCTCCAGTATGTCCAGAACTCAGCTGCCAGGGTTCTCACTCACACCAAGCCCTGGCAGCACATCACCCCCACCCTCATCCATCTCCACTGGCTTCCAGTCAGGTTCCGCATCACCTTCAAACTCCTGCTCCTCACCTACAAATCCCTCCATGCCCTCGCCCCCCGGTACCTGTCTGATCTCCTCCACCAGTACACTCCATCCCGGAACCTACGATCCTCTGATCTAGGTCTCCTCTCCATCCCTCGCACCAGGTTACGGACTTTTGGGGACAGAGCCTTCAGCGTGGCGTCCCCTACCCTCTGGAACTCTCTCCCCCCCGAAATCCGCAACGCCCCAACCCTGGACACCTTCAAATCCGCTCTAAAAACACACCTCTTCACCAAGGCTTTCCCCATCAGTTAGTTTTAGATTAAATTAGGTCCATTATCCCCTACTTTCCCTCATCCCCTCTTCCCCCTCCCCCCCTACTTTCCTTGCCCTATTTTTTGTCCTGATTGTAAAGCGACCTTGGGTTCTATGAAAGGCGCTATATAAATTTGATTTATTATTATTATTATTATTATCTCTGCCAGATTTGTGTTTTGTTTTTATAGACAAAAGGTTGAGAAGATGACATTTTGGGGGATTTCGATTCAGAGTTCAGATTCAGAGAATCAATCGAAATTAGTATTTGATTTTTACCTTGGAAATCACCGGTTCGCAATTCTTCCCTTTTACTCTCCACCCCCCACCTACTTGCGTTCCTCTGAAGAAAAGGCAGACGGCTTGCTCTCCGAGTTAATTCCACTTGGTGTAATCTTGGTCACATCATGATTAATTACTGGCTCTAAGTATGAGACCATACTTCCTAGCGGCACGGTGGTGTAGTGGTTAACACTGTCGCCTCACAGCAAGAAGGTCCAGGGTTCGATTCCCGCTTGGGGACCAGGTTTCCATGATGCCAGTTACCCAGGTGGGGTATCTCCCAGGCCTTTCTGTGTGGAGTTTGCATGTTCTCCCCGTGCTCGCAAGGGTTTCCCCCCCGATGAGATAAACCCAATGGAAAAACATGCACAACAACAGATCGCTAACGCTGTGGCGTCCTTGACGAAGACGGACAGGAGCACTTGGATTGGTCCCCTGGCGCGGCTCACGTTGACGCCGGTCTGCTCCCGGCTGCCCTTGGGGGGGAAGGACGACGGGATGGGTTAATCGCAGAGACAAATCGCATCTGCGATCCTAAAGAGACAATGCATGCGTGTGTGTTCCGGTGTGTGTGCTAAAACTAACCGCTGTGTGTACCGCTAAAAACATTGAGTGTCGTTGCATGCCGAATAAAGACCTCTGCAACAGGTCCTGCATTATTATTATTATTTACCACGGGAGCTAACATGGCGTTGTGGTAGGGCTGGGCGATATGGCCAAAAACGTTATTGTAATAAAATACAATTATTTTCATATAACTCGATATCGATAATTATCATCGATATACATTTCTGTCAAGTTTAATTAACTTATTTTTTTTGTATTTTATTTTTTTATTATTTTTTAAACAAACGCATAAACAAACATGACAACACACGATTAGATATACAAGCATTGTTAACAGTGCACATCAGTTAAATCACCATTTGGATAAATGTCTTATACAAGATATACCCCTAATACCTGCTATCTATTCCCCTACACACATATGCTCTTGCTCGCACCCCCCGCCCTGGACCCCCCAATGGATAATCCATCCATTATCATTCGCTCCTAACCAGACACTACCATTAAATGCTAGCTTTTATTCTCTCCACCACTTCTAACCACATTGTCAATTTGGATTCATTGAGACCCAAAATTCTTGCTGTAGATATTTCTAGATAAATCACATCGAGATATGTAAGAATCCAGACCTTTCGGCAAATTTTTTCCGGTTGAAACCATTGTGATGCTATCAGTTTTTTAGCCACTGTAATACCAGATAAAACCAATCTCTTTAGCTGTATAGGTACTGCATACTCAAAAACATCATTCAGCAATAATACAGAGGGGTGTACAGGTATATTCAGAATTAAGAGATTTGATAATTGCTGGGTCACTTCTTCCCAGAATATCTTAACTGGTGGGCAGTCCCAATACATGTGCATAAATGTCCCCTCGTCCCCATTTGTACATAAGGAGCATTTGGAGTCTTGTTTAAGACCCATTCTGTTCAGTCTTATAGGAGTCTTATAGGTTTAATTAACTTCTTATGCCCGGCGCGACGGGCTATTAATAGACTCACTTGTTTTGATGGGGTAGAACGAAGCCGTCACTACGAGACGAGTTGGAGCCGTCGCGTGTCGAGCAAGCCAACCCTTTGAGAAGCGTTGTGGTCCCGGCTTGAATTTTCCATGAATGTGTCCAAGTCCATAATCCATATAAATCCATTTTGTTATATCCAACACAGTCTGAATGAATGTTTCTTCCTTGTGATTATGCCGCGTGATTATTATCAAACCACCAAAACTGAATGTCTTGTCTCGAGTTGATGTCGTCATCAGTCCGCGCACCTTCTTCTATGCAGTGTACACGGCCCAGTGCATAGATTATTATATTCCACCAGGGGGCAATCTACCGCCACTGGATCATATGCATAGAATGGAACACTGTTTGGTCCAAGCTTGGAAAATCGATATATCAAAACTTTGCGACCACTTTTCATGTTTATTTCGAGGAAATAATTTATCGCGATGATTATCGTTATCGTTTTATCGCCCAGCCCTACGTCGTGGTCACCGCTTACATTCCACAGAGCACTGTGGGTGGCGTCATCCACTCCACAGGCGCGGGACTGCAGACGAAAGATCCAGACGCATTTCATCATCATCAATGGGGACTTCAACCACGTCAAACTAGCCAAAGGAATGATCAACTTCACACAGTATGTGAAATACAAAACCACTGGACCTGCAGCTCCACTGCTACCCCGCCCGCTTGGGGCTCGGACCATAACCTCATCCAACTCGCACCCACATACGAGCCCGTCATCAGGAGAAAGCCAGCCATCACCAGGCTTGTCACACAGTGGTCTGCTGAAGTTGAAGAGGAGCTGAGGGAGTACCTTAGTACAACTGACCTGGGACCTGTTTGAGAGAATACATGGGGATACTATCAACGGACTCTCCCACTGCATCACATTAGGTTCTGTGAGGGAAGAACTTTACCCACAAAAAGGTATGCTGTTCCCCCAACAACAAACCCTGGATCAACAAGGACATAAAAAACCAACTGTTCAACAGGAAAATGAGGGATTTTATGGCAGAGGACATTGAGGGGGCCAAGGTTGTCCAAAAGGAGCTACAGATCTCAGGGCAGCCATAGGACAGCTATAAAGACAGACTAGAGGGGAAGCTACAGGCAGACTGCTCAAACAAGTTTTTCAGGGGGGCTCAAGAAAATAACAGGCTTCAAGAAGCAACCGGGTGGAGGGGCTCCCCGGAATGTGCAAATTAGTTTAAATAGTTTCCCCCCCCCCCCATCAGCACCAATGTCCTCCCCCACTCCACTCCAGACAGCAGCAGCCTGTTCTACTCCCCACACGCCAGCACCACCCCGCCGAGCCCCATCGCTTCCAGCCAGGTACGGAGGCAGCTCTCCAGGATCAGTGTGACCAAGGCCAGAGGACCAGACAACACCAACCCCAGGGTGCTCAAGGTGTTGTCTGGTCAGCTGGTAGCATTTACATTTAGCCGACGCTTTTATCCATAGAAGTTCTGAACAACTGTACAACCAAGGAAACATCGGAGTGAAAGACGGCATCATCTACATGCTCCACAGAGCTATACACACCTGGAGAGGCTGTGCAGCAGTGAGAATCATGTTATTTGAATTATCCAGCGCCTTTAATACTATCCAGCCTCTGTGGCTAGTGGCTCACAGCAATGCATCTGGATCACAGCCTGGTGGTCTGGATCACCGATTACCTCACCAACAGACCACAGTACGTCCGACTGCAGGGCAGCCAGTCAGATGTGCTGGTGAGCAGCACCAATGCCCCCCAAGAAACCACACTGTCACCCTTCCTGTTTACCCTCTACACCCCTGACTTCAGCTACAAGTCAAGCACGTGCCACCAACAGAAGTTCTCTGATGACACCTCCATCATCAGTTACATCATGGACGAAAATGTGGATGAGTGCTAGACGAAGGAGCTGGTGGTGGACTTTAGGCGGGGCAAGAAGAGGCCCCCCACTGCCATCACCATACGAGGGGAGGAGGTAGAGATGGTGGAGACCTACAAGTTCCTGGGAGTACACTTGAACAGTAGACTGGACTGGTCGAACAACACCAAGGCCATCTAAAAGAAAGGACCTCCTCTTCTTCGCCGTAGAATGCTGGGAGGGTAACATCAACTCAAGAGACAATAACAAACCGAACTGTAGTGAGAGCGAGTGGAGCTGGTCAAACTAGAGGTGGTAGCCAAGAAGAACTGCCTCGGCTAGTCGTTCGTGCCAGTAGCCATCAGGCTCCACAACCGTGGGCTGGTGAACTTGAGAACTGTTCGGACCATCCGAGTCTTAATTATAAACACTGCATGGACTCTAGGGGTGGGGGAAAATGTGATTCTTAAATGCATCACGATGTGGACGTGGACAATTTTGAATCGATTCACAAATGTCAAAAAACTATTTTTCAAACAAAATGTTGAAAGAAAGAAAAAAAGGCAGAATGCGGAACTCAGAACGAAGCCAGTCTATGGAATGCACTAACAGAAAACAGCTGTGACCTGCCTATAGCAAAAGTGAACTATGCAGTCCATTGCAGTCACAGGTAATTTGTCATTTGAGTGCACAACGTCGAGCCACAACATTATGTCCTTTCACTTCAGCTTTAACGGTAATTTCCAAACGTGAACAGAACAACATGAATTATCGAACACGTCCACTATAGGCTACACTACTAGGTCTACACCAGGGGTGCCCAACCGTTTTTTAACCAAGATCTACTTTTTAATTTACCACCTAGCCGAGAGCTACCAGCCAAAATTGTATATTGTAAGCCATCATTTGAGGCTTTATAAAAGCAGCATAATGAACACAAATCTGTCAGTGCCGAGTCCGACCTCATCTTAAATAACAAACAGCATTGCATGTTGTAGTTAACAAGGAGAGGCAGAGTTGATTTAAAAAAAATAAAAAAAATAATCAAATTTTATTAATCGAGATCTACTTGAAATCAGCCCGCGATCTACCTGTCGATCGCGATCGACTGGTTGGGCACCACTGGTCTACACAGTTAAAAGACTGCCCACAATTCTTTCATTACACCAGAGAGAAAAAAAGTTACACTCTCCATTATGAGTAGGGATGGGTACCGAATCCGGTACTTTTAAGGGTACCGACCGAATGATGTCGGTACTACAGCAGGGCTGTACAGTGCGACGAGATGGTCGCGAATTGCCCCTTTAATTGGCCGTTGCGATTGGTAAATATTATCTGGGGGCGGGCTTGCGAGCAGTGCTTTCAAGCCTTGCATTCGCATTTCACTCCTAAATTATCCAAGGCGTGTGATGACGCCACTCACGCGAGCTGAGCAGTGAGCACTCAGCAGGTATGATCAGCGGGAACAATCGACTGAGCACTCACTCTGATAGACTGGCTGACTGTCTGATTTAGCTATGAAGAAAAGTAAAGTTAGTATTGCTTCATATTTTCGACGCGTTCGACCTCCTATAGTGAGCCGAACTGAACTGAACTCAGACACACGGAGAGAGCTGCGGCGTCTGCTCCTCCTCCCTCCCGGCTACTGATATCAACAAATCCTCCAGCAAATCTAGTAGTGCATGATAGCTCGCGTTAGCTTACTGTTCAAAACGAAACGTCCCATTAAACTAAATAGTTCAGATAGCTCCTGATATCAATGTCTTATAAGTTATAACACTGAGTCGATGCGGATTCGAGCTGAGGGCACGCTGAATATAGTCAATAGGGTCCAGCTGCAGCGCCGGAGAATCCTGGCCGTAGCTGGAGGCTACAGTATAGGGTCCAGCTGCAGCTCCGGAGAATCCTGGCCGTAGCTGGAGGCTACTCGAGTACACACAGACAGTGGAGCTGGTTGCATATAGCGAGCATTTTGACTTGTTGCGTGGTGGCGATGTCTCGCAGATAATACAACTACAAGTATGATTATAGAATATATATATTTTATTAAAAAAAATATATAAAATATTTTTTTTCTTTTTTTTTAAATCAAAAACAATCGATATAAATAATGGTAAAATTGTTATTAAAAAAATTTGCCCCTAAAAAATATTTTTTGCCCCTAAATTTCTGATTTAGGGGCAAGTGTGCCCCTAGTGAAAAAGCTTAGCGTACAGCCCTGTACAGAGTACCGTTTGACGTGAGATCCACCGGTGTGCTACATTTTGGTACTGTAATTTCTTTTTTTATAAGTCCGATGACGTCAACGTTTAATTTACCACGAAACCTATGAAGTAGGGCTGGGCGATATTATTAGGGATGCTCGATATTGGCTTTTTTACCGATACCGATATACCGATATTGTCCAACTCCTAATTTCCGATTCCGATATATGCAGGGTTTCCCCCCCCAAAAAGCGGAATATTTTCAGGTAATTAACATTACATATCTCTTGTTGTGGAATTAACACAACATTATGCATACTTTTGACAATAAATAAAATCAGAATTTGTTCTTACTTGCTTGCCTGGGTAAATAAAGGTTATAGAAATGTTTAATTTTTTTTAAAAAAAATTGAAAACCCGATACCGATATTTTCCGATAGCACATTTTAATGCCGATATCGGCCGATAATATCGGTAGGCCGATAATATCGGACATCCCTAGATATTATCGATTAATTCGAATGAATGATTTAGGACGATTTTGAAAAAACAAAATAGATTCAAAAAAATATATATATTTTTTTTTAACAAGTCACCTTTTATTTTACAAAAAGTGATGTTTGGTGAAAGTTAGATTTGCACTTTATTAATCTTAATAGGGAAATTCATTCTTGTTTGATGATCAATAGGCACCTTTTATTTGTTTCAAGTGAAGTTTGGTGAAAAAGCTAGTTATTGCACTATTAATCCCAATAGGGACATTCATCTTTGTTTGATCAAGAGTAACCTTTTATATTATATATATTTTTTTTTTAAGTTGATTTTTAAGTTGATCCAAGAGGGCAAAGCAATGCAAGATCAATTCAACTTTGTTTGCCCTAATGTGGAATTGGATCATTATTTGTCATTCAAAACTCACTACCTAGATACTACTAGGAGCTAGCTGAATGGGACATTGCCAAGAACAGCTGTGCAATTTACCCCTTTGCTCAAAATCAAACCGCCAGTGATTATTCTTAATTCAGACAAGCTATGAAGGCAGAATTGTTGTAGAATTGTATATTATCTGGCATAAAACAAGGGTTATGAATAGATGGTTCTTAAATCAGAAGAGTGATCAGTGCTCCGTTAGGATACATCCACCAAAGAGATTTTCCATGCTATGTGATTTGCAGCACATTTGCAGTGCCCGAGGAAGACCATGGGGGCCCCGATTAAAGATTCAGAATGTGTTTTGAAAAGGTGGTCTACAAGATGATACTGATTCAGCTAGTCTAAGTCCGTCAAGCAGGTAACCTTTTGTCTTGACTAGGTTGTGGAATAAGGGCAAGACAGATGGGATGTTTGGCCGATATTAATATTTGGGAACTTTAAACATCCATTAGCTGATCCGTTTTCCTGGCTTCCTTGGACAACTGGTCCCACATTTTCAGGAACTATGGAACTTAGTATTTCTATCCGGGTCCCTATACGAGTGAACTGCACTGAGCATTTTGCCAAGTCGTACAAAGATGTATTCAACTGCCAGGGCCTGTTGCTGGGTCCTAATGTCACATCATTGGGTTACAATATGGTTGCATCAACAAACAACAAAGCATGTGAGCAGAATCTTTTTGTTTACTTACAGGACCGTGGCTGACAACAGCAAATGCTGAGGTTACATTTTGCTGGTGTATTGCTGAGGACACCAAGAGAGTGCAGTGTGAAGTCGGATCGGATGAGCGGTTCTCGAGAATGCTGCAAGTGACAGTGACCTCAGCTGTTCCACAATGATTCAAGCAGCACTTCCAGGGACCAAACAATCCTCCAGTTTCGACTCCGAAAAAACGCACACCCTGACAACACTGCAAGCAGCAATGGATTGTTGTGTAATTCATTGCTAGCTCATTTGTATTTATTAAGCGATCTGCCTTAATCACTGATCACATTCTCTGACCCTCAAAACATAGGTAGACACTCGTTTTCTCATGTTTCGCCTGCCTAGTTTTTTTGCCACTAATTTGCATATTTTAAGAGTAGGATTGCCACTGGATTACTTTGAAACATTTCCTAATCACATTATCTGATCCTCAAAACATAGACACTTTCTTTGTCATTTTTACTTTCCTGGTTAGAGCTATTGGAGAAAATTGGCCATTTTGCTATGCAAATTAGAAGGTCCGAAACTAAAGATTTTGCTTGGAAACCAGTTTTATCGGATTCAGCATACCGAAAATACCCCAATTATGCTAAAAGATCTGGTTACGAACTTTACCCCAAAATGCTTGTAGAGCCTTTTATCAGAAATCCCCCTAGACGGAATGTGTTAAAATTTGGGAAATGTATTTGTGGCAGGCCTGTTTGATAATGTGGTGTGGGCTGCCACAAATAAAAGCAATGTATGGGAAACACAATAATCCAATATTCATGTTAAGTCACATTTTACTTTGTCACAAGAACTTTTGTAAAACCTAACATTTAATAATAATAATGCAGGACCTGTTCAGAGGTCTTTAATTGGCATGCAATTATCCTCAATGTTTAGCGGTTAGCACACACGGTTAGCACACACACACCGGAACACACACGCATGTATTGTCTTTGTAGGATCGCCGATGCGATTCATCTCTGCGCTTAACCCATCCCGTCGTCCTTCCCCCCAAGGGCAGCCGAGAGCAGACAGGCGTCGGCGAGGGCCGCGCCCGGGGACCAATGTGAACTAAAGAGTACAAGGTTTACACAACAGCCCCACACCCTTTTTTATTTTATTTGTACCTGTACTACCTGCTGTCAGCTGTTATCTCTATCTGTGAGCTTGATTAGCTAGCGTTAGCTCCGCGGCTAATCTTAGATTACCCTGAATTAAATCAATGACTAGGTTCTAGGGGTGGGACGATACATCGATCCAGATCGATATATCGATCTATTATCAATAATCAAATAGGATCGATGCAACGTAAAAAGATCGATTCATATTGCGATACTCTTATTTTGAAAATCCCCTCGTGAGCATATCCGCCCGGCCGGAACAACATTAGCTCAGCGCAGCTCCCTGTGTAGACGTTAGTATTGCTTCAGAGTCCGCCTATTTTGCCCGAAATAAGTGCCTGTTGTTTTTTCCCCACAAGGGGTTAAATGCATCTAACATGCTTTCCATCCTCTCCATTCCTTTATGCCCAATATGTCGCGTTAAATACCGAAATGAACGTTGCGTTAGCGTGAGCTAACTATGCTAAGCACTGCAGCTAACCATGAGAGGAGAGGAGAGGGGACTTGGGAAAGAGCAAGGGTGGGGGCACTGGGCAGTCTACCTTTCTGTGGGGGACTGGGTTGCGTGAGGGGCATTCTGTGTGTGTGTGTGTGTGTGTGTGTGTTACTGAGGATGGACAGATAATGTTGATATTTAAACATGAATACATAATATATGTATTCATGATCATCATGCAACATAAAACAATTGTAGGAAGTTTGGGAGAGGAAAGGGTTTTAGCTTGCGTGTTGTGAGTTCCAAAACATTTTACTTAAAGTTTAAAGCTCAATATATAAAAAGTTAACAGGAGGTCTATTTGTATTAAAAACAATAGATTGTTTTTCATTTAAATGTCTGGAAGAGCTCAAAAATAAAAACATCAATTGATATTTCCGTAGCCTTTTTTTAGTTGATCTAAATGTGACTGATTGTGTTAAATGGGCACATAATATCGCCTCATATCGATCGCAGGCACCTGAATCGAATCGTATCGTATCGTATCGTGGCAGACTTTGTGATATCGGCAAATATCGTATCGTTGTCCAAAGAATCGATATCGTATCGTATCGTGATGAAACTGGTGATTCCCACCCCTACTAGGTTCTAAAACATTGGAGTAGTTTTCACTGCACATAGAAGCAGCCAAACAGTGAATCAAATAGTCTGCCATGGCTACTACATGCGTGGCGCTAACGTTATGCGCAACTGTCGGGAAAACCTGCCATCGATAAGAGGAATCGATAGTCACGGAGGCATGCGATTCCAGGAATCGGACAATTAGGAACCGGCTCCCAACGGGAACCGGTTTTCGATTCCCATCCCTATTCCAGAATAATTAACACCACAGTAACTCCCCTCCATTTATCACACTTCTTTGTATCCTTCTCACTACACTCTTATGCTAAACCCCAAACCACCATTCAGATGCAACGTACGCTCCCCGTCTCCACCCACCCTCTCCTCTGATATCCTGTCAGCCCTACCCTTGAGTGAGACTTTCTCTGCTCTTCCCCCATATATATACGGCAACCTGGACGTTTCAGCCCTCTCAACCTCCTTCGACAAGCTCCGTCTCTTGTGAACATTCTCAAAAACATTTACTGCCAAAGCCCCTTTCTTTCACCATAAGATTGAGGCCTCGGCTAAGAACCTCCACAAACTGCACCAGGGCTGTACACTGCGACGAGATGATCGCAAATTGCCCCTTAATTTTGCCGTTGCGAGTGAAATATTATATCTGGTAGCAACGTTGCGAGTAGTGATTTCAACCCTTCATTCGCATTTCACTCCTAAATTAATCCATACAAATTGGATAAAAAAATTGTAAAACATTAGCCTACAACCAAGGCTGTACAGTGCGACACGTCGTGGTGCTATGAAAGAATCTGTCTGCAATGAATGAACTTACTGCAATAGCCTGAGTGAAAAAAAGATTTGCGTGGAGTGAATCTGGGTCACGCTATATACTTGGTACTAGGGATGCACGATATTGATTTTTTGACACCGATACCGATAACTTTATGCTCCTCAGGCCGATAACCGATATTTATTGTATTATAAAAAATGTAATGTATATTTTTTTTATCAACTTTTTTTTTTCAACATGAAACAAAACATATCACAATACAATAATAATACATAAAAAGACTTCCCAGGACAATAACTTAACACCAACTTAAATGTGACCTAACCAGACAACAGAAACAAAAGCCAAGACAACAGTTTTGACTGATAAAGTGACCATATTTATTTTTCCAAATGAAAATTCACAATCCGTCAACAACTTATAATACATCCAACCTAAGACGCTCAAAGCTTTTTGTTCTTCTTTTTTCAAAGCGGAGCCTTGAAAAAAAGGCTTTGAGTGGACACATCACCACCACAACAAGTCACCTGCAACAAGCTAGAAGCTAGAACCTAGAAGCTGCTGTGAATCCAAAGCCAGCTATTGTCGAGTCGTTTGCTAAATTAAAGAAGTTTGACAGAAATGACCCAAGCCGCTAGCTTTTAAGCAGTCCTTGGTGGTGCAAATTAACCTGGCTACTAGAGCTGCCGCGGTATTGATGTTTTCCTTACCGCACAAATTTGCGAAATATTTCCTACCGCCGCGGTTATTACCGCACGCACACAAAAAAAATTTAAAAAAAAGTTTGAATGCATTTTTTTTAGTAGTCTACTCTTTATAGCATATAGCCTGCCTCTAGTCTAAATGTCTATCTTTAGAGGATGACTTTGCAGCATGAATATTGTTTGGGATTCGGCAAGCACGCATTCGTTATTGAAAGTGAAACACGGATTCGAAGTTTCCCCTCTGGTCGTGCGCCGTTCACTCGGCGTCGCAGGCAGGGGTGGTTACCCCCCCCGACCCTTTCTTCTTCTTATTATTATTATAAAGTTACTACTTTATAATAAAGGCATTCGTTTTGTGGCATTAACGTTATATAGTTACACATTCAATAACATCAGCGTATTTACCGGACCATAGCAAGGCAAGAAATACTCAATTCATATCTCAGTTCCTTTCTTTGCTCAGAGCGTGCCGAGTTGTCCCATTCTGCGGTCTGTTAATAACGTTTTCAATCAGACAAGTGTATAGAACGAAGGGCTTTTATTATAACATTCGTTGCAGACAGTAAAATCATTATGTCTCGTTTAGTACTCCTGAGGAGCGATGGTAGTCCACTCCGGCGGGGAGCTAAAGCTAACGTTATTAGCCGTGTTGTGATGAGCTCTGATCCAACGTGTGACGCGTCTCTCTTCTGACCAATCAGTGGTCTGTAATGTTTCACGTGACTTTTCTGGTACCCAATAGGGTCGCTTGGAACCTCGATAGAGTAGGGTATATCTGCAGAGCCGCAAGCCCAACGAGAGGAGGGTACTTTATTATTATTATAAAAAAACAGCGTGATGCGGTATTCAGCCTACTCTTGCGGTGGGTGTGATGTAACCGCGATACCGCGGTAATGCAGTAATCGCGGCAGCTCTACTGGCTACTATGGAGCAATAAGTGACTGCGTTCAACCGAGGGTTGCATCACAGCCATGGAAGGGGCTAGCTTTGCTTAGCTCCACGCATCGTCGTAGGCTTCTAAGTTAACACAATAACACACCATCGTAGCGGTGGTGATGCCGCAGGTGACCCGTCAGGCTGGATGTATTACAAGTTGTTGCCCTTTTCCCTCCTTGTGGAACTTCTGCATTGCATTTATTACAAATAGCAAGCAATCTTTTTCCTCTGAAATTCCGAGTACCGACGCGGCCATCTTTGTTTTTAACGTCCGCGCTGATTCAGAAACTTACGTGCCTACGTCACAGCCAAGAAAGGGAGCGCTGGATTTGTGTAAAACGCCCTGTTCCTAAACCACACGCTGTCAGTCGTACCACAGTACTGGCAAAACGGGATGAGCCTACAGTCAAAACAAACGCACTTCATTCCAATTCACCCACACAGCATTTTTTTTTACCAAAAAATATATTATATTATCGGAGCTATTAATAACGTTATCGGGTTTATCGGGATGACGTCATAATTGCTGATATCGGCCCGATAATTATCGGCCCGATAATTATCGTGCATCCCTACTTGGTACTTGTAGTCTATCGTGCGATTAAAGACCATGTCCCTGGCTGCGTAGAGTCTATACATCCAACACCAAATCACATAATTCCTAGCGAAACGAAACTGAATGTGGCCGCTTCCTTTCAATAATAATATGGCTCTTGCTCTGCAAGAACAACGGAGTGGATAATGGATATGATATCATAGGGCTGGGCGATATAACGATAACTATAAATATCGCGATATATTTTAATAATCGATATCGAACATCGAAATAAAATAAAAAATCGAAAAATCGTTTTTTTTGTGACCTGCAACAGGGCAGTTTTAAAACCAGAGACAGTGGACAGACTTGTCTTTCTTGCATGCAACTTAAAGTAATGGCTTTGCTTGTCCAAATGACAATACTGACCAAATTGAGATTTATTTTTCTCTTGTCCATTTATTTTGTTTGCTTTCTAATTTAAAATACAGTTTGAAACCGTCTGTACACAGTAGGCTATGTGTGCTAGCAGAACTAGACTCCAGTCACAAGTCACGGTGCACATGTGCGGTGGTTTGTCCACCAAAAAAGCGCCAAAAGATCGAAAATAAACTAGCAGAGCCAGAACTGTTCAACTCCCCTGGAGCCACAGCCAGCAGAGAAGCCAGTTTACTTTAGCTTTTAAACCAGCTGCAGCCTGAGAACTGGAGTGTGAGGGGATGTAACACTAAAGATGGCGGCAATGACAAAGAATTGCTGCAAAATAAACATACATCTGTTGTTAAAAATTTTTATTTTTTAATACTTATACCAATTCGATAATTATCGATATAGAGAAATATGATAACATTATCATATCGTTATCGCAATATGATTTTTTTCCATATCGCCCAGCCCTATGATATCAGTCCATCTTATGACAACCACGTCCGATGTGGAGAGATGATAAGATGATGATTGACGTGATGATGTGATGATTGATTGATGGGGACACGGAAAATTCTAACGTTCAGGTTCAGCCATGCATTACGTGAGTACCCCACTATTAGGACGTGAAATACTGTCTACTTAAATTGACACCGGGGATCAATAAAGTATCAACCTATCTATCTAATAATGAGACAATATGCAAATAAGATAATACTAATAATTGTCGGTAGTGATGCACGATATATCGGCCGCCGATATAATATCGGCCGATATGGCAGTTTTTTTACACATCGGTATCGGACCGATATCAAGATAGGACCGATATTAAAAAAAAAAAAAAAAAAACGTTTTTTTTTTTTTTTTACATGTTTTGGCCTTAAATAGTTTCAAAATATCAGTCATTTCTGAAAATAAGTTACAAAAGTAAAAAAAGTATGCGTTTTGGAAAATAGCTCTTTATTTGATTATCATAAAAAAGTGTTTTCTATACAGAGATATCGACATCGGTAAATATCGGTATCGGCCAGAACAGCAATATTAATATCGGTTATCGGTATCGGCCACGATTTTCACATCGGTGCATCACTAATTGTCGGTTCCCCGTATATGAAATGAAAGTGGCTTGCAACTTTACTGCTGGTAAAATAAAATCACTGTTTATTTCTCGTTTTGCATAGTATTACATTCCACTTCTATAAACAATCAAAGTCCTACCGTAAGAGCCTCATACGGGTCAATTAAACCTTTTTTATTAGTCTTTCCTTCGAGCTAAGCTGGACTGAACATTTCACTGTCAAAAGCGCAAATGTAAATAAGGTTGGGTCGCAACACTGTTTTCAAAATAAAGGTCACATATACAAATACCTCTCAATTCTTATAAAAGAAAAGTCCCGGATATACATAAACATTAATTGGCATAGATCTCTATAAACGGCCCAACACATTGATCACTTTAGGCACACACTGAAACCAGTAACATCACAAATATGAAGCAGGTAATTACCCATACAAATAATAAACCTTTCATGGGGTTATTTACAATAATAATAATTCATTTGATTTCTAAAGCACTTTTCATTGTGAAACAAATGTATGCAGAGTTTCTTGTCCTCCTGATTAATGCAATGGTGTGTGTGTTGTGATGATCTCATTCAAGGAGCACTACACAAGCGCGCGCACAGTCACACACACACAGTTTGTTGTTTTTGTTCTATTAGTGATTTACACACTCTCAGTTGGTTCATTATAAAAGATACAAACCTGAAAACAAACGCACTTAAATGTTAAATAAAAGGACCACAGTAATGAGGCAGGAACAACATATTTTTTAATAATGGTAAAATTGTTATTTAAAAATTTGCCCCTAAAAAATTTTTTTTGTCCCTAAATTTCTCATTTAGGGGCAAGTGTGCCCCTAGTGAAAAAGCTTAGCGTACAGCCCTGTGCACGCGCCACCACCCTCCCCCTCGGCCACTCTCTCTGCGGAAGACTTTGAGAAAAAGGTAGAGAACACATACGCAGCTGCTTCTCCCAACCCCCACCCACTCCAAGTGCTGAATCAAGAGCCTCATCTTTCTCTCCCATCAGATGCCGAAGCATTGACACGTTGAACCGTCCCACTACATGCCAGCTGGACCCAATACCCTCCCCACTCCTCCAGACTATCGCCCCCTGGTGGAATAAAATAATCTATGCACTCACTGGTGTTTAGTATACTGCGTAGAAGAACGTGCGCGGACTGATGACGACATCAACTCGAGACATTCAGTTGTTTTGGTTGTTTGAAATCACGCGGCATAATCACAAGAAACATTCATTCAGACTGTGTTGGATATAACAAAATGGATTTATATGGATTATGGACTTAGACACATTCATGGAGAATTCAAGCCGGGACCACAACGCTTCTCAAAGGGTTGGCTCGACACGCGACGGCTCTCCAACTCGTCTCCGTTCTACCGCAGCAAAACAAGTGAGTCTATTAATAGCCCGTCCGTCGGCACCGGGCATAAGAAGTTAATTAAACTTGACAGAAATTATATCGACGATAATTATCGATATCGAGTGATAGGAAAATTATTTTATTATTTTATTGCGATAACGTTTTGGGCCATATCACCCAGCCCTAGTAGAGGCTATCACATGCTTCCTCCGACACATGTGTAGCCAATCAACCGCTTCTTTTCACCTGGCAGCGCAGACTCTCACTGAGAGGGTGTAACGTGTGGAAGGATCACACTACCCCCCTTAGATCCTTTCCTCGCTGAGCAGGAGCCCCGGCCGAACTGTAGGAGTCGCTGTTTACAACGACCAGGACCCACCCACCGGCTTTCACACCCTCTGTAACACTGCCAATTGTGTTAGTACGACGGCCGCCCAAGACGGAAGCAACGCCGAGAGCTGGGCTCGATACCAGTATCTCCTGCGTGGTGGCGAGCGCCTTGCCCACTGCGCCACCCGGCTGCCCCTAAAGCGTAACATATTGATGTCTTGTATACAGTTATGTCTAGGGATGGGAATCGAAAACCGGTTCCGGTTGGGAACCGGTTCCTAATTGGCCGATGCCTGGAACCGTGTGGCTCCCGTGACTTTCGATTCCCTTATCGCTGCCAGGTTTTTCCTAGTTGCGCACAATGTTAGCGTTAGCATGTAGCCATGGCAGACTATTTGATTCATTAAGGGCTCGAAATTGCCTGGGTTTTGGTAATATGCTCCCGAAATGCTCCCGCTGTTTGGCTACTTCTATGTGCAGTGAAAACTACTTGAATACTTTAGAACCTAGTCATTGATTTAGTTTAGGGTGAGCTAAAATTAGCCGCGGAGCTATCGCTAGCTAACGTGAGCTAACGCTATTTAATCAAGCTCACAAAGAGAGATAAACAGCTGACAGTGGATAGTACAGGTACAAATACAATAAAACAGCGGGTGGGGACTGTTGTGTAAACCTTGTACTCTTTAGTTCACATATAATAAGAGCCGGACTGTTTGTTTACTAAGTCTCTACTCTGAGTCTGTCAGACAGGAAGTACCATGGTGCAACATACAAATGTGTCCGTGTAGCAACACAAGCCAATACCTTACAGCAGGGGTTCCCAAACTTTTCAGGCCGGGGCCCAGAAAATAAGGTGTCAGAGAGCCGCGGCCCAATGCACATCGTCTGGCTTTTTTCTCCAGGCGATCGATTTTTTAAGCCAAATATCACTTCAATCCTATTAAGTTAGTTCAAGTTAGTTATTCATTTATATGTGCTATTTATGAGAGGGCTAACTTGTTGCAAAATAATATTGATAATAATAATAGCCTCATTAAAATACTATTGTTGCTTCGGTTGTTTTCAGCGTTTTATGTGCATAATCTGTTATTTAGTTTGAAATGTTTGTTGAAATAAGTAGATTTTTCGTTTTTGTTTATTTATTAAGTTAATATAAAACCATATAGTCACATTTTAGAATACAATAGAATAGAATTTTAGAATACAACTAGAAACACTGTCCTGGCCTGCTTCTAAGTTCAGTGGCCTGACAAAAAAAAAAAAAAAATGTTTTTTTTTTTTTTTTTTTAAATCATCTCGCGGCCCATCCGTGGCTGCTCGCGGCCCGCCTTTGGGTCGCGACCCCGACTTTGGGAACCACTGCCTTACAGGACAGGGTGCCGGGGAGGGAGCTCTGTGTGTCTGTGTGAGACAGAAGTCAGAGGAATAACGACCCGTTATTCAATAGATTAAATTAGTTTAAGTAAATACATTTTAAGAGAATCTCAAATACATTATTTTATTTAAGTGTAGGCTATAGTTAATGTTTTATTTTTTACAGTTTTTGTATTTTTCTGACATGGTAAATGGCTGCTTTTTTATATAGCGCTTTTATCCAAAGCGCTTTACAATTTGTTCCTTACATTTTACCCAATCACTCACACATTCACACAACGACAGCGGAAGCAACCATGCAAGGTGCCAACCTGCTCATCGGGAGCAGTTAGGGGTTAAGTGTCTTGCTCAAGGACACATCGACACGCTGCCCGGGAGGAGCGGGAATCGAACCGGGAACCTCCGGATTGCCAGACGACTGCTCTACCTCCCGAGCCACTGTCGCCCCTGACATGGGGGCTCAACAATAAATGACAATCAGAAATGTCAAGTTGCATGTTGTTATTCTAACCAGCTTAGTTCTGTTGCATTTCCAATTTATTTATTTAAATTATAAATCGATCAGGTATCGATAAGAGAATCGATAAAGAATCGAATCGATAAGCAGAATCGATAATGGAATCGTATCGATAAAATCCTATCAATTCCCATCCCTAGTTATGTCCCTGTAATTTACTACTATATAATATGTCTGATACTACTCTACTACACTAAAGAAAGACTGTAGCACTCGAGTTCGACACTGTTTGACAAACAATGTTACTTACCATTAGCTGCCAGAGTTGTACCCTTCCTGCTGACTTAATGTACAGAACTTGTAAATTTGCTTTGGATAAAAGCATCAGCTATATGACTAAATGTAAAACAAAGAATGAAGCTTTAATTATTCTAGGCCTACTACTAAAGCTTTGAAGCCCAGAATAATGGAAGTCGACAGCCCAAGTATTAGAGCATCTCTACGGTCATATCGTTCCAGGTGTTATTCAAAATCTCCAACTTAATTTGTCTCATCCTGTGATGCAGACACCCCTTTACTCTTTTATGGTGAGGGGACCGACCAGAAACAGGCCTGTCAACATCACAAACCCTGAACGTACGTTTGATTGATTGGAAATTTTATTAACCGATTGCAGAATGGGTAACATTTTGTTTGGGGTTGGGTAGGCGTAGGCGGGTGGGGGGTAACTGTACATTGGAGGGGGTTGGGTTAGGACATTTACTGTACATTGGAGGGGGTTGAGTTTAGACATTTACAGGTGCCAATTTCGAATTGCAGTCTCCCGTAGGTGCTCTTTGAGAGCGGTTTTGAAAGTGGGTAGTGATTCACTCCTTTACAGCTGTGTGTAGGGCGTTCCACATTGATGGTGGCATAATTGCGAAACGTGTTTAGTCCCTTGTTTGAGCCGAATCTGGGTTTAACATGATTTGTGGAGCTTCCTCTGGTGTTGTGATCGTGGTATTCACTGACCTTTGGGAAGTATTTCGACATTTACATGGGTACCTTAGTGGTGTAGTGTATCTTGTAGACCAGGCCCATTGCAAGTTGCTGTACTGTCGTCTACTCTAAGCCATCCTAGGATGTCAAAGTGGGCAGGGGTGAGGTGGGTTCTAGGAGTAAGGTCAACGTTACCTACCTACCTAGGGTATATTCTTTCTTACGAATTCTATTAAATTGATCACCTTTGGGTCTCTACGCCCTTAGGGTGACGTTAAAAGCACAATACACACACGTTAGCTAACAAAGGCAATCGCTAGCTTAGCAGATAACATTAGTAGTAGCATCAGTGTTAGATTAACGTTAGCATTATCCCAGACCACCTATTATTGGCATGGCCGAAGCTCTACTGTGATGAAAACACAAGCTATATAATGTCCACCTGGTCGCTAGGTTTAGGTTTAACTACCTCTCTAGTGGCAGCCTGTTAGCTACTAGTTAGCATAGGGCTGGTTCGCCAGTGCTCCACTACTACTAGTCAGAAATCAGTGATTCTAGCACGCAAAGTCCTTATTTAGCTGTCAATCCATGACCAGACAGTTATTATGTAACTTACCATGCAATCTTGATTACTTGTATAATCCTTTAAATGTACAGAGAGGTCCACGTCCAACGTGATGTGTTCGACGACAGCTAGCAGCTACTAACCGTCGGTTAGGCCCCACAGTCAACACAGCACGGCCCTCTTCTTCGCTGATTATTTTACTCTACGGCAGACTAGACTCCCGTCCGTTAGCGCGTTGCTGCCCCCCGCTGTTTTAATTCAAGTACTGCGCAGTGTTCTTCTTCTTCTTTGGAGAAGTGTTGCATTTTACTGTCATTGATTGATTGAATTGATTGAAATTTGTATGAACAGATTGCAGAATGGGCACAGACAACACAGTACACAGCTCAATGCAGACCAGAGAAAGACTTTCGTCTTGTTTACATCAGGGTCCCCCATTTTCAATTCATCATAACATATATGATTATATGACAGACATACAGATAGACAGTACTGTTACATCTAGACATTTATGACATACCAGATCTACAAATACAGTACTGTTTGTGATACAAAAAGGGTCTAAAAAAAAGAGAGTGGGGAAGAAACTACGTTGGAGGAGGTTGGGTAGGTGGGGTGGAGAGGGGAGGGGGGTTGGGTAGGCGGGGTGGGGGGGTGTAGAGCAGTATCCTATCTTTGGTAACCTCTGCATTGACAATGAGTGTGCAGGAGTGGCGACTATCGCCATCTAGTGGTTGCGTTAAAAACTACATCAATCACCAAAATTGCTCACTTGAAATCTGAATAAAATCAGAATAAGAAAGGTCAAGTAGTTTACACATAGATACAAGGAATTTGATTTGGTCGTTTGGTGCGACATTAATGGACAGACAATTACCGTAGAATAAAATGAAAGGTAGAATAAGATTAAATGGAATATAAACTAAATTGAAATAGAAGTACAATATAATATAATTATAAAATAAAATAGGCCAGGGCTGTACAATTGTGCACGATGTGGTAGAGTATATAGACTAATAATTACCTGTGACCCCCGTTTCCATCAGGGGAGTTGATGTGGACATGGTTGAGGTGTACAAATACCTCGGTGTGCACATCGACAACAAACTGAACAGGTCAAAACACGCAGAGGCACTGTACAAGAAGGGCCAGAGCCAACTCTACTTCCTCAGAAGGCTGAGATCCTTCAATGTCTGTACAAGGATGTTGAGGATGTTCTATGAGTCGTGGTGGCGGGCGCCTTCTTGTACTCTGTGACCTGCTGGGGCAGCGGACTGAGAGCGGGGGACACAAACAGGCTGGATAAGCTGGTCAGGAAGGCCAGTAACGTGGTAGGGGTGGAGCTGGACTCTCTAGCGAGGGTTGCGGAGAGGAGGAGCCTTGCTAAGCTACAGGCCATCAGGGAAAACCCCTCCCACCCAGTATACACAGACTTGGCGGACAGGAGGAGCAGGTTCAGTGCCAGGCTCACACTACCTAAATGCAGCACAGAACGGCACAGGAAGTCCTTCATTCCAACAGCCATCAGACTATACAATGCATCACTGTGCCTCACTGCATCACTGAGCACAGAGTGACAGTTACCATCTTCCTGGACTTAGTTTGAAACAGCACTGTGCAATATTACACCTACTGTACCTCAGTATATTTTTACTGTATTTATTTACTGTATATTTTATTCCATTTTTATTCTATTTGACTCTACTCTTATCTTAGGCAACTTGATTTGATTTGTTTATTATTCTTATTCGTGACCTGTTCTGTCTAAATGTTTAAATGTTGAGCGATTTGCAGTGTCAAATTTCTCACAGGATAATAAAAGTATTTCTATTTTATTCTATTCTATTCTATTCTATTCTATTCTATTCTATTCTATTCTATTCAATTATATTCGAATAGAAAGGAGAATAAATAGAATATAATGAATAGGCTACCACAGTCATATTACTTGTGGTAAGGACTTGTATTGTTGTTTTGCGTTTTGTGTTCCCCCTTGCTGTGGCAGCAATGACCTTGTCGTTAAGGCTCTGCACAGCTTTATGTTGGGTATGAAATTACAAAGGTACTACCTTTCGTAGTACCTTTATTTCAACTCGTGAGACATCCTCAGTTACAGCGACAACTTGTTCATACTTCAGAAGTATAATATTTAGATTAGGTCCCCAAAATGAATGGAAGTGAATGAGGAGCCTGCCTGTAATTTATGCAAATGATGTGTCGTCAGCTTGTGACTGCAACTTGTTCCTGTTCGCGGACGACTCAGCCCTGCTGGTCTCTGACAAGAACAAGTTACAAGTTGAAAAAGCCCTCAGCTCGGAACTCGGCAGAATCTGCACCTGGCTCGCTGACAACAAACTATCATTACACCTGGGTAAAACAGAGTCCATTCTCTTCGGTTCAAATAACAAACTCAGCAAGACCGACGGCTTCTCAGTTACAGTGGGTGACAATATTGTCACAAGGAAAGATGAAATTACCTACCTGGGTTCCATCCTAGAGGCTAATCTTTCCTGTGACAAAATGGCATCCAATGTAATAAAAAAAGTCAACCAACAAACTCGATTCTTGTACCGGATCTCCTCTCTGGTAAACAAGAATACCCTCAAGACTCTGGCAGGAGCACTCATTCAAGGGTACTACGACTATGCTTGCACCTCATGATACCAAAGCACCTCAAAGGCACTAAAAACCAAATTACAAACATCTCAAAACAAACTAGTCAGACTACTGCTTGACCTGACTCCTAGAACCCACCTCACCCCTGCCCACTTTGACAACCTAGGATGGCTTAGATTAGACGACAGAGTACAGCAACTTGCAATGGGCCTGGTCTACAAGATACACTACACGACCAAGGTACCCATGTACATGTCAAAATACTTCCCAAAGGTCAGTGAATACCACGATCACAACATCAGAGGGAGCTCCACAAATCATGTTAAATCCAGATTCGGCTCAAACAAGGGACTAAACACGTTTAGCAATTATGCCACATCAATGTGGAACGCCCTACCCAAAGCTGTAAAGGAATGTGAATCACTACCCACTTTCAAAAACACTCTCAAAGAACACCTACGGGAGACTGCAATTCGAAACTGGCCCCTACAAATGTCCTAACCCAGTTGTACAGTAAATGACCAAGTATGGCTTTGTCAGTATTCCAATGTACAGTGTACAGTGTCCCCCTACCCACCCCCTACCCACCCCCCCCCCCCACCTCCAATGTACAGCCCCCCCCCCCCCCCACCCACCCAACCCCACCCCACTTACCCAACCTCCTCCAATGTACAGTTTCTATGTCAAATGTATATACACTATTTTTCTGGACACTTTTTCTATCACAAACAGTACTGTATTTGCAAATCTGGTATGTCATAAATGTATAGATGTAGCAGTGCTGTCTATCTGTATGTCGTGTGTGTCATATATGTTATGATGAATTGAAAATGGGGGACCCTGATGTAAACAAGACGAAAGTCTTTCTCTGGTCTGCATCCCCTTAACAATTGTATGTATTGAGCTGTACTGTACTGTACCCATTCTGCAATCTGTTAATAAACTTTTCAATCAATCAATCAATCAATCAATCAATCAATCAATCAATCAATCAATCAATCAATCAATCAATCAATACATTATATTCATTTATTATTAAAGAGATTTGCACTACATTCATACCTCATTTGCAATTGCACCTCAAAGTTTTGTACCTCATTTTCTGCATTGTACCTCAGTTTACTCACTGTACTTAGACTGTACCTAGGTTGTTCTTTACATTGTATATTGTACTGTATATTGTATAATTGTATAATCCTCTTTACTTACTTACTTTTTTTTTTTTTTTTGGCTTACTTTCTTACTTACTTTTTTACTGTATGAAGCACACTCTCAGGGGCTCATACAGAACCAAGCATTTCACCGTAAAGTATGTGTATTATATTGTGATATTTAATAAACAAACTTGAACTTGATACTGCTAGGCCATTTCATACGTTTATTGAACAATTTGGTGGGGAAAAAACCCAAATACATTCTTCAACGTAGGATATCTATTTAAGGTTTTAAAATACATCTGGAGGGGGTCTTTAAAAGCAGCTCTGCTAGGTAACCACAGAACTAATGCAAGTCGGTGTGACCACACTCCAGTCTGTACAGGCCCTGAAATACACTCTGAGACGTACTTCACAGAGAGCACCCAGCGTAGATTTGAGTATTTATTTCAGGGCTTGTCTGTGCTGGTATGCTGCTGCTGATATCATTCACCCACCACCATCACCACAGCCGTGCTTCAGTTCTGTTCTGTACCATATGAGCCGACCCATTAGGAGTTTGACTGATCTGAATGTATCCTATGGGGGCTTGTTCTAGTGCTCTCTGTTTTAAATATTGCTGTTCAGTGGTGGAAGAAGTACACAGTTCCTTTACTTAAGTGACTATCTGACAGGCATACCGCAGTATGTGCGCAGTGGCGTCATTTCAGTAAAAGGCAAGGTATGGCGAGGAGGGTGTGGGGGGGGGGGGGGGGGGGGGGGTGAAGGGGGAGTTAACGGTCCGAGAGTTATCATTGTTACCCTGCGCAAGACGGTAATAAGAGACGCCATCATTAGAGGAGCGCGCAATCAAAATCTATCTACGAAGATCTATGTAAGGAGGCCATCGCTCAGCGTTTCCCCTACAAGGATGTGATGCAGAGAATGTTTAAGAGTGGTCTCAGGCCAATCTTTAACTACCCGGCACTATTATCGATCTTGGGAAAAGACGGTATTAGGCAGAGAATACGCACGCCTAAAGCCGCCGAAGATTACATAAAGCAACATGGATCTGGTCCCGCCGGGCAGGACGCAACACTGGCTCAGAACAGATAAGCCTATTCTTCTCTCTCTTTCTCTTTGTATTTTAGTAATTTTATTAGAATGACTTTACCACGGCTCAACAAAAGTAACAGATGATATGCACGCTGACAACAATAAGGCACAAGATGTTTAATATGGCTTGTAAGGCATTATATTTACAGTCTTCTGGTCTCTGTGGAGACAATAATCCAACATTGACATGATGAACATTCTGGAACATTCTGGGCTCCTCTCTCGACTGCTCAGGGACACAAAGGAATATCCCGGAAAATACTAGTAGGTCATGACCCCTGGGTAGGAAGATCATTCTGGAACATAACAGCAGTGTTTACATATTTACTAGTATTCTACAACCTTCTAGAATATAATGCACCCCTTCAACGAAGGCCTGTAAATTTAACATTAACATCCGGTGTGAATAAGCATAGGATCCAAGGACTGAAGTTTAATTAGGCTTTAAAAAAAAAAAAAAAAAAAAAAAGACATTAGCCACATCTAAATGTATAAGCACGACAAGGTTATTCTAATATTTTAAATAATTACTCCACTGATTTAGAGCTTTGCACAATGTAGCTCTAAAAGTCTCTGTTTTTCTCTTTTTTCTCTTTACTCAATTTTATTTTATCTATTTTTCTCTGATGAGTTTTATTTTAGTTCTCACTCCTTTTTTTATTTTTATCTTTTATTGTTATTTTTTTTCATTTTAAGGTGTTAGTATTTATCTCCACTCTTTTCCTTTTTTCTGATGTTTCCTACATAAGTTAGTAGAAGGTTCAAATGAATATATCAATGAAGGTATATTTTTCATTTTTCACACTATTGTTAGTACATTAATGGGAAGGCGCAAGACCAAAAGCGACATTCTATTGAATTAGAATGAAAGTTTTAGATCCTATGGCAATTAGCATAGGAAGAGTAGGATTACAAAGCTCAATTTGGGTAATCCGGTGGCCTAAGGGAGGGAGTCATACGCGTAGGATGTGTCTATGGGACACAATCCTGTACGACTCTCGGTGGGAGGGGGGGAAAGGGGATTTAACCATCTCAGACCAACCCATAACCCTAACTGAATCATTCAAGTTCCTCGGCACCCACATCAACAATAAACTCAAATGGGACATTAACACCACTGCCATCATCAAAAAGGCCCAGCAGCGCCTGTACTTCCAGTTGAGGAAGTACAGAGTCCAACAACACCTGCTGGTCCAATTCTACACTGCCATAATTCAAAGCATCCTCACCTCATCCATCACAGTCTGGTACGGTTCCACTGATAAACACACCAAACACAAACTCCAACGCATCATCAAGACAGCCTCCAAAATAATTGGCTGCCCCCTCCCCTCTCTGGACTCCATCTACACCTCACGCACAGTCACCCGCTCTGTTAAAATAGTCAACGACCCCTCTCACCCAGCACACCACTTATTCCAGCACATGCCCTCAGGTCGCTACAGGTCCATCCTAACCAGACACACACGCTTCACAAACAGTTTTTTCCCCACAGCAGTCCGAACACTGAACACCCTGGCCCGCCCCCCTTTGCACAGACGGGCAAGCATCTGTCACTGACTGACACCGTTACCGTGACTGTCCTTATTTATGTATATATGTATCTATTGTGGGATTGGGAGCAGTGGTGCAGTGCTGGTATAACTCGGTATAACGGCGTTATACCTCGGTCACTGAGGCTGAAGTACGCGCAATCGCTTTTTACATGGCATTATCCAACCGGACTCCCGGAGAAGCATGCAGCTGCAGAGCCGCAGAGCCAGCGGCGCTCTCTGGGCCGCGCGCTGACGGCCGCGCTGTGAGGCAATAGTATCCAGCTGCAGGACGAGAGCAGCCAAAAAAAACTGTGCATGCGCGTGGAGCGTTTGACCTACTGTCATTTTGCCACTGCACCACTGATTGGGAGGTGGGAGGGGGGCGTTTTTGATGTTTGATGTCTGTTTCATGTTGATGTAACCAGTGCTTAACAACCTGTACCGAAAACAATTACCACCAACCATTGTTGTGTGGCATGGTACCCGGTCCCAGAATTTGAAGTAACACTGCCGCAAACGTGACATTGGGTTGTACACAGCTCACTGACTCATCCAGACCCACTATACGAATATTCAATCTGCGGGATTGGTACTCGAGTTCGCGTATCTTAGCCGTTAGCTTATCGTTGTTTTCCTCTATCTTAGCCGTTAGCTTCTTGTTGAATTCCTCTATGGCTCCGTCGATCACCTCGAATCTCTGCTTGTGTTCGTCCAAGCAGGCTTCCACTGCTTCAGTACGTTCGATATGTTCACCCGCCGCTGCCCTTAACTCTTCGATTTTGGATTCGATAGATTCTTTGATAGCGTCAACCTTATCGGATAAGGCGTCAACCTTATCGGTTAAGGTCTTCTCCACCCCTTTTATTAGCTTAGCGAGATATGCTGTATCGTCGGAGGCGGCGGTGGCTCATCTTTTTTTGTCTCGATATCTCCTGCTCTGCTACGCACGAAACCCGGATCCAGATTTAGGTCGTCTGCAATTGATTTAGCACCCGGTCCTTTATTCTTTGGTGGCATCTTGATTCTTTCAGTCAATATAGTTAGTTGAAAATCTCAGTTGATATATACGTCAGGTTTAAACGCATTGGTGGTGTAAAAAGAGGCTTTTAAAAGCTAAATAAAAATAACGGGAGAGGAGCTGATTACCACAGCGACCTACTCCATTCTCGAGCTAAACCGGAAGTCCAGGTGAAACCGTTTCTGTAGGTACCTGAGGTGGTCCAGAGCTAAACTTTAGCCTCACAAAAATACATAACATGACCTCACAAATATAACAAATATAAACAAATCTAACAAATATCTAGTGTCAGGTCAGTCAGTCATGATAAAATATGAACTTGTTTTTCAGTCTGTGACCAGGTCTATTCTAATTGACAACTACATTAACTATTTTAACACCCATAGTATATGTTTAGTCAGCGACAGAGTATATTCAATACCATTTCCTCTCCTTCCTGCAACTCTTAACACCACATTGTAAAGCAGGCTGAGATGATCTACGATGATCTACTCGCCTGTGGTGTTGTACAGCCAGCAGTGGGCGGGGTTCAAGGTAGGAAACGGGACATAATATGTTCTGATACAGTTTGTGTTCGGTATTATAATAAATTAGGCATGGAATTTAAATGGTGGTAACCTGTACCCATGCACCCACAGTAGATGTGATGTACAGTACAAGGCAGTTTGTTATTGTTTTAACTGGCCATATCAACTACAAAATCCTGCTGCTCACCCATAACTGAACTTCCACATAAATGTACTTCCTCAATGGTGGAATGAACTTCCCACCACAATTAGAACAGCCGAATCCCGACCAATCTTTCGCTGTTGACTAAAAACACACTTCAAGTTCAAGTTCAAGTTCTTTAATAGTTGTCATACAGAAGTACAGAATACTTTCATACAAAATGCTTCTTACTGTTACGCTCCAGAGACTGTGCTAGACAAGATAGTATCAAATAACATAATAACATAATATAGCATGAATTTAGAAGAAGAAAATGAGGTCACAGTGTTCGGTATAGACA